>NC_081560.1:116143017-116439759 GCF_022355385.1 Mustela nigripes | reverse complement strand
GATTTTATTTTATTTATTTGTCATAGTGAGAGAAGCGAGAGCAAGCACAGGCAGACAGAGTGGCAGGCAGAGGCAGAGGGAGAAGGAGAAGCAGGCTCCCTGCCAAGCAAGGAGCCTGATGTGGGACTCGATCCCAGGACGCCGGGATCATGACCTGAGCCGAAGGCAGCCGCTTAACCAACTGAGCCACCCAGGCGTCCCCAGTTAGTCTACTTTTGTCCCCATTTGTCCTCCTCCTAGCCTGAACTGCCACACTCAATATTCAGTAAAACATGTGTCATTCAATAATCATACCTTAACTGGTGACAACCAAAACCACTTGTGTTTTGGATTATTAATTTTTAGGAGCTGTATAACCCGTACAAATATTCTTGTCTCATGGTATGGTAGAACACAAGCAATGAGGCTATCCTGATTATAAAGATGGATATGGAACCTGGGGGGAGAAAAGCAAACAAGTCACACTGACACAAAACCTACAAGCATGTATTTCCTTACATGTCCAAATTGTTTATCAATGAATTAAAACTACTAAGAATAAATATCAGTGAAAACAAACACATAACTATAAGATAAAGGGCATTAAATGATAACTATTTTGCAGGATTTGGTCAACTCTTATGCAGTAGTATTTTTAAGATTCAATACCAAAATTTACATGCCATTCACTTTGGTTTTTTTTTAAACCTATTATTAAATTAATAAAACCGTGTGATCACTGTGGTCAAAGCAACAGAAAAGCAACTGGTCAACTAGACAGTAAAGCTTGGCTCCTTTCCATGCTCTAATAAGTTCACCTTCCGCAGCTTCCTCAGCTTCCCTAATTATCAGAATTCTAAAACCAGAAGACTGATGAAAATCACATTAATTTCCTTGAATTAAAAAAAAAAAAAAAACTTGTTAAAGTACAACCATACATAATTTGTCCCTGAACTTCACAGAACTTTGTACTGACTCCTCTACTATAGTAAGTGATTCATTAATTACATCAGATACATTAAATCCTTTCTAGCCTTGAAGACCTAGCTCAAATATCTCCTTTTTCAGAATGCTTTTTCTAATTCTCCCAGTGAAGTGATCCCTCATGTCTAACTAAACTCTAAACTTACTAGCCAAGAAGCTACTTTCTCCATGAAGCTTCTCTCTACTTCAGGTAGCACAACATGCCCCAATCTTTGCATACACCTTTATTTTAAAACAATAACCAAAGCGGCCTACTCATCTTGTTTCGAACTTAATGTTTGCTTAGTAAATAAGTTACACAAATACAAGTATTCTTTACACTAATGATCTATTGGAGAGGGGAGATTAAATACTAGAAGAAAAAGGGAAATATTACAGACCCGTTTTTCGCCTGATGACTCTAATGTTCTGATAATCAGAAGACCCAAGTTAAACTTATGTTTTCCCAATGACTCCACTGCTTCCAGAAGGGAAATAACTTTATCCCCATGTCACCAATTAATGACATAGCAGGTCTTTCTACTTTTAAAACATACTACACGGGGCACCTGGGTGGCTCAGTTGTTAAGCATCTGCCTTTGGCTCAAGTTGTGATCCCAGGTTTCTGGGATCATGCCCTGACTCCCTGCTCAACAGAAGCCTGCTTCCCCCTACTTGTGTTCCCTCTCTTGCTGTCTCTCTGTCAAATAAACAGAATTCAATAAACAAACACACAAATAAAACATATAACACATGGCAGAATAAACAAAACTGTCTAAGCTGTGATGTGATGGAAATTAAGTGGGAATATAAACTGAGTATACTTACCAAGACAATTTCCAGAGAGTATAAAAGATTAAACCCTGGAAACAATTTTGTGTCTCAGCGTACTAGTTACGTGACATAGATAACTTAACTATACCTCAACTCTGTATATGGTAAAATGGGGACAGTACAACTATCTTTCCATAGGAATGCTCTAAGCACTGAATGCATGCAAAGTGCTTACCACAGCACCTAGTACAAAAATGTTCAATACACACTATCTATTATTGTTTTTCTATTATTTTAGAGGATACTAATATTTTAGAGAATACTAGTTTCCTCTTCTCCAAGCATTGGTTTTGTTATTTTAGCAACAAAATAGTCAAGAACACCTTTGCTCCAAATATGCAGTAATAATTTGTAACAGCAAAGTAACATGAGCTCCTCAGAACAAATGAAGTTGGCCTATTTTCTTTTTTTTTTATTAGTGAGAAAGAGCACAAACAGACTGAGCAGCAAGCAAAGGGAGAGGGAGAAGCAGGCTCCCTGTGGAGCAGGGAGCCTAATGTGGGGTTCAATCTCAGGATCCGGGGATCATGACCCCAGCTGAAGGCAGACAATCAACAACTGAGCCATGCAGGTGCCCCTGAAGTTGGCCTATTAACTCAAGATCTCTAGGAGTTCTAGTTCTATCAAAAGAAGTGAGTTTGATGGGGACATGCTTATCTTACCCAACAGACATAATCTCTTAATATATCTAATTTCTCAGCTTTAAATTGTTTAAGTGCTCTCAATACTTTTTTTTTTTTTTTTTAAAGATCAAAGCTGTTTGCTCATAATTATTTCTGTAATTTTATTTGTTACCTGTGAATCAACCACTCCAGACACTTCTGTGCTGGCTTCAGTAGGAAGTAAGGAGACAAGTGAATAAGGAATAATGAAATGTTTTCATCCAACTGCTTGTTCACTGCTTTGGTCTGAACGCTGCGCTCCAACGTTTTTGCTAGCTGGCTGAACAACGGTGCCTCAAACTGCTCAAAGGAAGGGTCGATCCCCAGCAGCTCTTCCAGACCAGTGCATCCTAGGAAAAGGCCAGCTGATTTAACAATTGTTTGCAAGCAAACTCATCTTAGCTCCCTCTACAATTTAACTTACCCCCAAGATCTCTGTATCCTTTTAGCAGGTATAATTGTAATACAGTCCCAAACATAGATTTCTAATTTTCAACATAAAAAATAAACCCTATCTCCCTCCCTAAAAACAGGAAAGTTCTGCAGGGCAGAAGCCACTCCTTTAAAAACAAGCATACACTTCTCAGTAACTAGGCCAGTCCTCCTAGGGTTTAGGAGATTCCTCCTGGAACCTAGTCACTGCCTCCAGACTTTTTTCAGCGGTTCTTCGCTTTACCCATTAGTCAACCTCCTTGTTTCTTCAACCTGTGAAATTCAGATAGCCGCTACCTACATACATTTCAAGCACCCAGCACATAGCTATTTGTTATTCTCTACCCCTAAACAACAAGTCAGAAACTGCTAAGAAAGAGGGAGAGTCCGAAGAAAAAACGATACACCAACATCTACAAAACAAATGCTTCAAAGCTTTTCTTCGTAAACGGGTAACTCACCGATCGCGTAGGCGGTGTCCCTGTCGACGGTGGCCGCTTCCTTGGGGTCAAACAACAAAGAAGCAACTTCATCTCTCGATAACAGACTGCGGTCACTCTGAGGGAGGGCGAGTCGCTGGAGTTGCTGAGCTAGGGACGTCATCTCTCACGCCGGCGGATTCCTAAAAACACAGGCTAGGACACAAAGCCACCGTGAGAAGTCTCCAGGAAAAACTACAGAGTGGCTTAACTACAAGCCCCTAATGGCTCACATACAAGCAACTTCCCTCGCACTCAGCGCTGTCCCGGACACTCACCGCCTGCCCCGGACTCCAAGGTGCAGACACCACAGTTAAAGCTCTTGGGGCCGCGCTACGGCTTTTTCAGCCCTGATTCCGCGACACTCGAAAACCCGCGGTCACCTCCCCCTCCGCTGGTATATCGTCTACTGCCCTACAGCTCCTGCTCACCGGGAACTTCACTGCGGGAGGCGCGTACAGAGTAACCTGTCTTCACATCAGCCCGCACATGGTACTCCAGCGGCCGGCTCTCGCCCGGAAATCCAGAGCACGCTTAAGGAGAGCTTCCGGTTTCAGGCACTACGGCAAGAGAAGAAGTACAAGCTTACGAGAAAGGCGTTAAGATGACTCCACCTCCCTGCGTCGAAGCCCCACCCCTTCGCCGTACAGGCTCAGGCTCAGGCTCAGTCGGCGGTTTTGATGCGCGTTGAGCTCTCCAGCTGTGGATTACTCGTCCGCGCTGTGCGGTTTGCGCTTGAAGGGTTCAGTCTCAGGGCGAACCTTTTGTGAGCATTAAGGATCTGTAACGTAGCATTTATTAGACATACATTTATCCAGCCTTTACTGTGCACCACCAGATTCGCCCGGGGTTAAAAATGTGAGCTGCGAAGTCACGTTGGCTGGGCTCAAATCCCAGCGCTGGCGTCCCGGTGCTGTGTGCGCTCCACCGAATTACTTCATCTTTCTGAGTTTGTTACCTTCTTAATAAACTGGGGAAAGGCGGAGGATTTCAGGAGATGAGCTCGCGCAGTGCGCGCCTGCTTGTCACCACTTTGCGTTCCTGGAGAGCGCATACAGAATTTTTTTTTCTTTCTTTTAAAGTTGACCCTGTTAAGATAAAATTTACCAATCGAACTAACCACCTCAGTTCAACAGTTCTACGAGTTTTAACAAGTGAAGATGTAACGATCTTCCCAGTCAAGAAGAGAGTTTCCATGGCCCCTGAAAGTTCCCTCTTGCCCCTTTGCTGTGATACCCATTCTCACTCCAAGCCCCATGCAACCGCTGGGTCTTGGCATCATTAAAGATTAATGTTGCTGAAGAGTGTCCCATATGGGTATACCACCGTCTATATCCAAAGCAGTGTGGTAAGTGCTACAGATGGGGGCTTCTCTCCAAGAAGCTACCCAGGGCGCAGGAGTGTTGCATATCCTATACCTGTTCCGGATGCATTCATTTCTCTCAGAAAATGGACTTTTCGGTGCCAGGGTGTTAGTCTTTCAATAACCCTCTTCCCTGCAGCTTGTTGGAAACAGTTACAGATTTGGGGGCTCTCTGCTTCTATACTCAATGCATATTCTCTGCTTAAAATTTAACACAGTCTTTTGTTCTTGTTTTACTTCAGCAACATTCGGAAAAACCTAAAAATCTCTTCAGTCATTCCTACAGATAGTTAATAATCTCCTTTTTCATGTGGTGTTAATTGCCTTAAGAGGATAACAGGATTTTAAAAAATTCTGGCGGTATCTACTTTACCCACACAAACACATCTCTCAGATTGTTTTGTCCTTATGTGTTAAGGGAATTTTACCTCTATAAGAACAATCAGCTTAGAAGTTAAAGAGTAGTAAGAAATGAAAAATCAGTACCATTTTATCAGCAAGATAAATTTGCTTTTTCACTTAAAAATCCTGAAATATATATATATATATATATATATATATTTAAAAGGATTTTATTTATTTATTTGACAGATGGAGATCGCAAGTAGGCAGAGAAGCAGGCAGAGAGAGAAGGGAAGCAGGCTCCCTGCTGAGCAGAGAGCCCAAGGAGGGCTTGATCCCAGCACCCTGGGATCATGACCTGAGCGGAAGGCAGAGGCTTTAACCCACTGAGCCACCCAGGCGCCCCCTGAATATATATTTTAAAGCTTTATAAAAACGAAAATAAAAAGAAAAGTGCTACAGGTGTTTGGTTCAACTCTTTGTCAACCAAGAAATAATTCACTGAGAATTCGAGCAAACAGGCATTTATTTGGGCAATGAGAATTGCAATTTGGGAGACAAATTCAGGCAGGAACTTGAACATGCTCTGAGGAAGACAAGGAGGGGAGAGAGCTGTAAAGTTAAAAGGTCATGAGTGCTGTTATCCTGTAGGTCTTCTATGCAAAATAGGAATTGAAAGTATGTTAATTGGGCTTGGTTGGAGTAATAGATAAATGAAGGGTTGAAATTGGTCAAATCAAGCTGCCTCCTTTCAAAGTGAAGAATCTGAAAGATTCAGGTGTCTTGATGATGAGGGAATTAAGTCCAGGCTGAGGGCTTGCAGCTGGCAAAAAGTTTGTGGTTCCTGGGCACCTGGGTGGCTCAGTGGGTTAAGCCTCTGCCTTTGGCTCAGGTCATGATCTCAGGTTCCTGGGATCCAGTCCCGCATGGGGATCTCTGCTCAGCAGGGAGCCTGCTTCCCTTCTCTCTCTGCCTGCCTCTCTGCCTACTTGTGGTCTCTGTCTGTCAAATAAATAAATAAAATCTTAAAAAAAAAAAAAAAGAAGAACTAGGCTTAGCTAGTCCTGCTTGCTCCATTTTGAAATATTGTATGCCTTTCTATGTCAGCTCCGATTGTGCCATGTTTTTTTTTTAAAGATTTTATTTATTTATTTGACAGAGATCACAAGTAGGCAGAGAGGCAGGCAGAGAGAGAGAGGAGGAAGCAGGCTCCCCGCCGAGCAGAGAGCCGGATGCAGGGCTCGATCCCAGGACCCCGAGATCATGACCCGAGCCGAAGGCAGCAGCTTAACCCACTGAGCCACCCAGGCGCCCCCAATTGTGCCATGTTGAATTTTATTTTGAAAGTAAACTAGGAAAGAAAACAAGTCAGAGACTCATTTTATATATACATACATTCATGTGTTTGTATAGGCATTTTATATATGTAATATATATAAAATATGGGTTTATTTAAATATATATAATATAAAATATATATAAAATATGGGTTTATTTTTTCAAATACCATGATCTTGAATTACATCTTTTCCTCCATTTTAGAAGAATTTTTAGATATATTCCTGATTGTGTTTTGATTATCTCCTCCTTGGTTTTTGTGATTATATGCCTATCTCCTGGTTTGATTATTCAGTTGAGGACCAGAGCAAACTTACTTTCTCAGTTGTTATTCGAATTTAAAATATCAGTTGTCTAAGAATCCTTTTCATGGCTTTTGCTACTTTACATTCATTAAATCCACAACTTCAGCTGTAGCTGGTAAATATTTCTTGATACAAGGATAAACATGGTTTTCAGAGTCAGTATTTTCACCATATGCTCTTTCATCTGATGAGGGATGTCATTACAGTATCACTGTTTGAGGCAAGGACTCTATTCCACCCCACAGTTTCTAAGAGTGATTTGAATGAATAAGTTGGTTTTTTGCTTGTTTTGTTTTTTTAAAGATTTTATTTATTTATTTGACAGAGACAGAGATCACAGGTAGGCAGAGAGGCAGGCAGAGAGAGAAGGGGAAGCAGGATCCCCCTGAGCACAGAGCCCTATTCAGGCTCTATCCCAGGACCCTGAGATTATGACCCAAGCGAAGGCAGAGGCTTAACCCACTGAGGCACCCAGGCGCCCTGGGTAAGTTATTTTTTAAAGGCTATCCTCCCTCCTTCACCCTACCCCTTTTAATCCCCAGTATTAATACTCTGATTCATTCCATGTGTACTTTATGCCAGGCTAGGCATATAGGGGTGAACATGGAATTTACATTCCACCAGGAAGAGACAAGCAGTAAGCAAATTGATAAACCAGAAAAGCATCGAGTAGTGTGGTAAGTACTGTAATGACACTACTACAAAGCCGAATGTTAGGGGGTACCGAGAAAAGGCATCATTAGTTTGAGTGGTTAGAGAAGGACCCTCTGAGGAGGCGACATTTAAGCAGAGACCTGAATGAGAAGTCTTGACAAAATGGAGATCACCTCAGATAGGACTGATCTTGACTTTCACTCCACTCTGGTCACAACAGATCATCTTTCTATCCATCAAACAGACCAAGCTTGTATTTTCTCCATGGCATTTATGACTACCTAGAACAATCTGATTTGCTTGCCTATTTATTTCTGTGTCCCCTCTCTTGAATACTGTCTTCATACAGGCTGACATGAAATCTGCTCCTCAGATGGTGGAAGCTGGGCAAGTGTGCAAATAGAGACCCACCTACCATTAGTCTAAATATTTATTTTTTAAAAGATTTTATTTATTTGACAGAGAGAGAGAGAGAGAGAGAGCACACAAGCAGGGGGAGTGGCAGGCAGACAAAGAGGGTGAAGCAGACTACCCTGATGAACAAGAAGCCCCATGTGGGGCTTGATCCAGGACCCTGGGATCATGACCCGAGTCAAAGGGAGACTCTCAGCTGACTGAGCCACCCAGGTGCTCCTAATTATTTAAAAGTTAAGGGCACCTGGGTGGCTCAGTGGATTAAAGCCCCTGCCTTCGGCTCAGGTCATGATCCCAGGGTCCTGGTATTGAGTCCCGCATCAGGTCTCTGCTCAGCAGGGAGCCTGCTTCCTCCTCTCTCTCTGCCTGCCTCTCTGCCTACTTGTGATCTCTGTCTGTCAAATAAATAAATAAGTAAAATATTTTTTAAAAAGTTATGTCAGCCTAATACACTGTTAACTCCTCCTCCACTGTTAACTGTTACAATCACTATTTTTGACAAGTAAACATTTATAATGACAAAATAAAAATGTTTGTGTATAAATGAAAGGTGACAAAATATAAAAGATGACAGTACTTAATTATTGTATCTATCTGGGTATAATGTTGATTGACTGATGATTGTGAATGAGTAATAAGGACGTATAGAGCTAAAAAGAAGAAAAAAAGACTTGTAGAGTTAATGCATTCTATATATATTTTTTCCATAAAATTTTGCCTTCATTTCAGCAAAATTACCAATCACGTTATTTCACCCAAATTTTCATAAATTGTGTTCTATTGACAAAAATGATCAAATTAAAAAATAAAATTTTATTCTATTCCAAGTATACAAAAATTGAATATATTTTCATAAAAATATTAATTAAGTAAAAAGCCAATGCATTTTATTTTTCATTTGTTTTCAACAGTTTTCTTTTGCCTTTTTTTTTTTAAAGATTTTATTTATTTATTTGAGAGAGAGAGAGAGAGCACATGTGAGAGAGAGCACAAGCAAAGGGAGTGGCAGAGGGAGAGGGAGAAGCAGGCTCCTGGCTAACCAGGGAGCCCCATGTGGGGCTCAGTCCCAGGACATGACCCAAGCCGAAGGCAGATGCTTAACCAGCTGAGCCACCCAGGCACCTCAACAGTTATCTTTCTTTTAAGAAGGCAAAATATATTATAATTAACGACAAATTTTTAAATAAGATTAAATAAAGTTGAAGTTTTAAATTTTTTGTAAATATTATTACCTTATTAAATATTTTCCCAAGGGACACCTGGGTAGCTCAGTCAGTAAATTAAGTACCTGACTTCAGCTCAGGTCCTGATCTCAGGGTCCTAGGATGGAGCCCCCTCTTGTGCTCCCTGCTCAGTGGGCAGTCTACTTGTGCCTCTCTCTCCCTCTTCCCCCTCCCCTGCTCATCTTCTCTCTTTCTCTCTCTCTCTGTCAAATAAATAAATAATTAAATAGGAAAATTTTTGCACAAAAAATTGTGAGTTGGATATTCAGAAGCTTGTCGTTCAATGTCCCTCTAGTTGCCAATGTATAGAATCTGTATTACCCTTCATTCATGTTACATTTATTTCTACCTTTTTTCAAATTTATGTGTCATATGAATTATTTAATACTGTAAACAGTCTTGAGCTATCATATCCAATTGTTGAGAACATTTTGCTGGTTCATGAGTACATCCAGACCTATGAAGTAGAAAACAAAAGGAAACAACAAGGTACCTTTGGAACTACTTAGAAATAACACTTCATTATGCAAAGTCTGTTATGTTCATGCAGTCTGAGAGGAAGAACGTGACAAGTTAATTACTTTGTCTTTTCTTTCTTGCCTAAGCCCTTTTACATACAAATCTTCCTTACACTCTGACACAGGGTCCAAAAGCAGTACAACTCATAAGTCTTCCCTGCATTCAAACAGGGTTTTCTTTTAGTTGGGGACACAGGACAAAAGACCTGTTTCCCTGACACTTAAACACACAAATCAGAGATTGGATTTTTAGGCTCACAGGTTATGCCACAGCAGGGCTAAAAGGCAGATTTTGAGAGACAGCCTCCCACATTTTTTAAAAAAAAATTTTTATTTACTTATTAGAGAGAGAGAGAGAGACACAATGAGAAAGGGAATACAAGCAGGGGGAGTGGGAGAGGGGCAAACAGTCTGCCCACTGAGCAGGGAGCCCAATGCAGGCCTCAATTCTAGGACCCTAGGATCATGACCTGAGCCGAAGGCAGCCGTTTAATGACTGAGCCACCCAGGCGTCCCAGCCTCCCACATTTTTAAAAAAATTTTATTTATTTATTTGACACACAGAGGAAGAGAGATCACAAGTAGGCAGAATGGCAGACAGAGAGAGAGGGGGAAGCAGGCTCCCTGATGAGCAGAGAGCCCGCTGAGGGGCTTGATCCAGGACCCTAAGATCATGACCTGAGCAGAAGGCAGAGGTTTAACCCCCTGAGCCACCAGGCACCCCACCTCCCACATTTTTAAGCAAATTTTAAAAATGTGTTTGTGATATGTAGGGTGCAGATCTTACCCTGGCCCAAGGGTGGTCTTGAAATCAGGGCTTTCTCATGCTTACTTCTAAATCACTCCTGTGAAGTAACATGCCTGGGGCGTGGTTGACAGTAAATATTTACTGGCTGAACAAATATGTGTAAACTGTCTCTGTTTGTATCTCCTTCCTGTTCAAGAAATGTATATCAAATGTAAGTAAATGAAAGTAGTATTGTTATAAGAATGACTTAAAAATATTCTAAAAGTAATAAAAGGTTATTCAGAAGCTTTCAATTTTTTTTTGTTTGTACATTATTTGCATCATATATCACAACACATGGGACACTATCTACCTGAAAATATATCCATTGGTGACAAATGAAATAAGATGCATGTAATGAGCAATGTCAATTCAGCATGTGAAATTTACACTTTAGTCTAGTGGCAACAAATACATGATTAGTTCAATAAACCGAGAAGTTAAATATTTGTTCTTCATATTTTGTCCCAAACAAGGTTATTACATTATTATTAATTTGAATACTCATGGTCCTGTCACTGGAAATGGCAATTATTTTTCTGGTTATTTTGAAATGCAGTCAAGGAGAACCGGGAAGTTAAAGGGGAAAAAAAAAAAAAAAGGATTTGGCAAGCAATTAGAATAACTACCTGATATAGCTCTAGGAACCAGCAGATGGCACTGAAGCATTTTCCTGACCCCAGAAGGCATTAAACAGTATCCCCAGGAACCGTGAAGCAGCAGCTTTTGAACTTTTTAAATTTGAAAATTGTATAAAATTATATAAACATTGGTTCATGTAATTTTGGATATATTATTAAAGGCAATAAAAGGAAGGCCTTTAAACATATAGAGACCCACAGGATTTGAAAACATTTAGATTTTCGTAGTACATGAGAATTATGCAGTCATCTGTTTAACAAACACACGAAACTGTAAGTATGGGTGTCTTGAATTCCTTTCTCCCACCCCACCACATTCTAAGTTAATTTCCACTGAATGTTTGTTAGGGGGAGATTTTTGTGTTGAATAGGGTCCCAGAGAAGTAGAGAACTGGGCAGTGAAGTAGAGACCTAGGAAAACCAGCAAGGAGAAATTAATAGAAACATAATGACAAAGAGTTACGGGAAAATCAAGGCAAGTTTAGAAGATTGGTATGAAGGGGAAGGATTCAGCTCTCTGTGAGTTGGCTTTGGAGAATTAGGGGGTAGAGAAGAGGTTGGGCGATAAATTGAAGAACAGAGGAGCTCCATGTGTGAGATGGTATTGGATAGGAAGTAACCAGAGAAAAAATTTTTTAGATATTTTCTTTGTGTTACATTTGTATTCTCCTTTCGGTATTCTTCTTTTTTTTGGCTGGGTAAAGTATACTTTATTGATGGTACATGACAAGGTAGGACTCTCTGAGACCTCCCCCCACCTTCTTCAGGGGTCTGGGATGAAAACTGTAGTAGAGGTCAGGAGATTCTCAGCATGTTGGGGATGAGTTGGGGTGAGAACTCTCCAGCAGCTGAGGGCCCCTCTCTTCCTCTTGCTCTCACTGGGGCTGGTGGTCCAGCAGGCTATTACTCCTTGGAGGCCACGTGAAACAGAAGGTCTACCCCCCTGTTGCTGTAGCCAAAGTAATTGTCATACCAGGAAACAAGCTTGACACAGTGGTCACTGAGAGCAATGCCAGCCCCAGCACTGAAGGTGGAAGACTAGGGGGCCCCTCTTGAAGTCACAGGAGACAAGCCTGGTCCTCAATGGAGCTCAGCATGCCCTCAAGGGTACTCTCTGATGCCTGCTTCACCACCTTCTTGATGTCATCGTACATGGCAGCTTTATCCAGGAGGCAGGTCAGATCCACCACTGACAGGTCAGGGGTGGGGATACAAGGACCATGCCAGTGAGCTTCCCATTCAGCTTACAGATGACCTCATCTACCTACTTGGTGTCAGTAGAAGCAGGGACGATGCTCTGGACAGCCCCTTGAACTTCCCAGAGGGAAGTTCGTCTGAGTGTCATCTGAGTGTCAGTGATGGCATGGACTATGGTCATGAGTCCTTCCATGATGCCAAAATTGTCATGGATGACCTTGGCCAGAGGGGCCAAGGAGTTGGTGGTGTAGGAGACATTGCTAACAAAACCTTGAGGGAGTTGTCATACTTCTCATGGTTCATGCCCATCACAAACATGCGGGCATCAGCAGAAGGGGCAGAGATGATGACCCTGTTGGCCCCACCCTTCAAGTGAGGCCCAGCCTTCTCCATGGTGGTGAAAACCACAGTGGACTCCACAAAACACTGAGCACCAGCATCAACTCCATTTGATGTCGGCAAGATCTCACTCCTAGAAGTCGGAGTTGGAGTTTCTGTTGAGGACAAGTTTCCCCGTTCGCAGCCTTGACTGTGCCATTGAACTTGCCATGGGTGGAATCATACTGGAATATGTTGAGGTCGATGAAGGGGTCATTGGTGGTGACAATATCCACTTTTGCCTGAATAAAAAGCAGCCCTGACGACATGGTGTTCAATACAGCCAAATCCGTTTACTCCAACCCTCACCATCGTGTCTCGGGGAGGTGGCTGGCACTGCACCAGAGGATGCCCTTATTTGTTCAATGGAGAGGGGCAGAGAGCCTCCCTTTGGTATTCTTTTTTTTTTTTAAGACTTTATTTATTTATTGGACAGTGAGAGAAAGAGATCACAAGTAGACAGAGAGGCAGGCAGAGAGAGAAGAGGAAGCAGGCTCCCTGCTGAGCAGAGAGCCTGATGCAGGGCTCGATCCCAGGACCCCAAGATCATGACCTGAGCCGAAGGCAGAGGCTTTAACCCACTGAGCCACCCAGGCGCCCCTCCTCCCTTTGGTATTCTAAAAAGACTTCTCTGAAGATTTAAGTTTATTTTCAGTTCTATATGGGAGCTGGACTAATACTTTTTTGTAGTATAACTAGTTTCAAGACTCCATAAACCAGTTTAGTTTAATGTGGGTTATTTAAGTGTTGCAAATAAAGAAGTGAAAATACCATTATTTCCCAGTAATATGATTAAATACATACAGAAGCCAAGGACTCAGTTCTAGAGATACATGGATATAGTATGGAATATAGGAAACTAAATAGGCATGAGTATAAGCACACAGACATACACTACATGCATGTGATGTCCGTAGGTTTTTTTTTTTAAGCTTTTATATATTTGACAGAGTGAGAAATCACAAGTAGGCCAAGAGGCAGGCAGAGAGAGAGAAAAGGGGAAGCAGGAGGCTCCCTGCTGAGCAGAGAGCCAGACGTCGAAGGGCTTGATCCCAGGACTCTGAGATCATGACCTGAGCAGAAGGCAGAGGCCCAACCCACTGAGCCACCCAGGCACCCCTGTCCATAGCTTTTCATCTGTAATTGTAGGAAAGCAAACTGACAAAATAAAGGCCCATTTCCAGTAACAACACACAAACACTAAGTACTTGAGAGAGAAATATATAAGATCTTTGTGAAAAAACAATAAAAACTTCTGAAAAATTAACTCATTTGAGTGAGTAGTAAAGATTGATAGGTATATTACACTCCTGGATAAGAAGACAAATATTATATAAAATGTCTATGTGTCATCTCCAAGTTAATTTACATATATAATTCAGTCTTAAGAAAAATCCCAGAATGGTTTTAAAGATTTGACAAAATGTTTTCCAAATGGATGTAGAAGAATAAGTATAACAGAATACATTTAAAAAACTCTCAGAGGGTGGGGTGCCTGGGTGGCTCAGTGGGTTAAAGCCTCTGCCTTCGGCTCAGGTCATGATCCCAGGGTCCTGGGATCGAGCCCCACATCGGGCTCTCTGCTTAGCAGGGAGCCTGCTTCTTTCTCTCTCTCTCTCTGCCTGCCTCTCTGCCTACTTGTGATCTCTGTCTGTCAAATAAATAAATAAGATCTTTTAAAAAAAAACTTAAAAAAATAAAAATACTCAGAGGGAAATTTAATGGAAAAATATAATAAGGTAGATTAGCATTATCAGGTATTAAAAATATATGACAAAGAAGCTCCAGGTAAAAGAGTATAGCTCTGGGGCAAAAATGAGTAATAGAGCCACAGTACCAATGAGCTAATGCGGAAATGTACCCCAAAATATAGCACAAGGTAAATATCAAAGACAAGGAAGAAAATATTCACTAGAGTTGATGTTAGGGTAGTTAATTTGGGTGGAGTAAAAAAAATCAAAATAGATTTTCACCTCAATCCATACACAAGAATTAATTGCAGAATACCTAAAGAAATCACAGTTCTCAACAGAATGGAGTAATCAGGGACTATAGTAACAATCCCACTGGAAACAACCAAAGCATGGACAAAATGTAAGAAACAATGTTTTGTTTTGTTTTTTTAATTTTTATTTATTTTTCTAAAATTTCTTTCCAGTGTTCCAGAATGCATTGTTTATGAACCACACCCAGTGCTCCATGCAAAACAATGGTTTTTAAAACACTGTGCACCAGGCAACTAAGTTACCAGTGATCTCAGAGAGATGCGATAAAAAAGAAGTGGCCCATTGTTGTCCCAGTGTACCTTCTTGGGAGAGTTTCCTGGCCAGAGACTGAGGATCGGAAACCTGGGAGGTGAAACCCAGGCAGAGCACAGTGGGTTCTCTGAGTTGAAGATGAGAAGCTAAGAGTCTGGGAGAGCAAGGTGCCTAAAGTTTACTGATGAAGAGAGACCCTGCAAGAGAGAGGAGAGAGAAGAGAGAGAGAGAGCTGTGGAGATGTGCAGGGAATCCCCCTTGAGTACTGGTCAGAGTTTGCTAGTTTGCTAAAGATGAAGAAAGAACCATCTGAAGGGATTGAGGGAACACTGCCCACATTCACACAGCACCAAGAATAGAGCCTATTCCTCCCAGTGAGATGAAGGCCTCGTGACTGGGTAGAGTTCACAGGAGAGTCTTGCCTCAGAAGTGGCGTAACTGGAGCAGCTGGCTGGACGTAAGCACTGCCCAGCGCCACCCAACACAGCAAGACATGACAGAGAGAACTGATGGCAAGTGACCTAGCTATATTCCAGAGTAAGACTCAATTATGTCTAAAGGAATACAAAAATATCCACCACCCAACAAGGTATTTTCACAATACCTGGTATTGAAAAAAAAAAAAAAAAAAAAAGATGAGGCCCACAAAAAGGAAGAAAATAGGACACATAATGAAGAAACATCAATTGAAACAGACCCAGAACTCTCATAGACATTGGAATTACCAGACAAAGACAAGCATCAATTATTATAACTATATCCTATATGTTCAAAAAGTTAATAGAGACATAGGGTTTTGTTTTTTTTTTAAACTCACATTGAGCTCTAAGACCAGAAAACTGTGATGTGTAAGATGAAAAATCCACTGAATGGGAGGAATGGCAAAGTAGATGTCAGGGAAGAAAAGGTTAGTAAACTCTAAAGCATAGGAATAGAAACTATGTAAAACAAAATACCCACAGAGAATTGTTTTTTGAAATGAACAAAGTACCACTAGATTATGACACAACATTAAGTGGATGGATTTATTTGCAGTTGGAATCCCCAAAGGCAGGGGCAGACAGAAAAAAAATATTTGAAGAGACAATGGCTGGACATTTCCCAAATTTGATGACAAATGATGAATTCATAGATTCGGGGAGCTCAATAAACACCCACCCAAGAAACAGGAAGAAAAAAACACTAAGTCTTATCATAATCAAAATGCTAAAAATATTATATAAAAACTCGACTAGTAGAAGAAACAGAAAATGGAATTTTTTTTTTTTTTTTAAGATTTTATTTAGAGAGGTAGGCTAAGAGAGGAGGAAGCAGGCTCTCCATGGAGGAGAGAGCCTGATGTGGGGCTCGATCCCAGGACCCTGGGATCATGACCTGAGCTGAAAGAAGAGGCTTTAACCCACTGAGCCACCCAGGTGCCCTGGAATTCCTTATTTAACAACTTGAGGGATGATGTGAGAGAGAACTTCCCAGATGCTTCAGAAAACAATTATTAGAGGGAAAGATCAGCAGATATACTATAAATTCAAATATCTGATGCTTTTTAAAAAAAATTATTTTAAAGATTTATTTTTTTATTTTAGAGAGAGAGAATACACAGAGGGGGTAGATGGGGAGGGGAGGGAGAGGGAGAGAAGCAGACTCCCTGCTGAGCATGGAGCCTGACTCAAGGGCTCCATCCCACGACCCTAAGATCATGACCTGAGCCAAATCAAGAGTCAGGCACTTAACTGACTAAGCCACCCAGGTGCCCTGATGCTTTTCTAAATAATGCATAAACAAAAGACAAGCAACAGAATGAAAAAACAAATATACATAAATATAGAAGATGTTCTTCTACAACAAATGCAGAAGATAAAAGGATAATATTATATATATACGTAACACACAACTCATAATAATAATAAAAACACTAAGATTTCGATGGCTAGGTAGCCAGAAAACATAACCAAAGGATTCGCACACACAAAATCTAACTCAAATTTATGGGAACATATTCAACTTTGTTAGAAAGTAAACAAATGTAGATTAGAATAATGCACCTCATACCTACTAAATTAGCAAAATTTTATGAAAGTAACGTTTATTCCTCAGAAAAGCAGATTTTAATTCATATTTTCTTGCATTACCAATGATACTGAGAAGTGGTGTCACCCTTTCCGAAGTAATTTGGAAATATGCACCAGGAACTCAAAATATGTTCATACTCATTAACTTAGTAATTCCATTTCTGGATGCCTGTTAACAATCCAACATTCCACAGCCATAAACAGACTGTTATCACTTTATCATGTGGGATGGTGGATCTTTAAATGTACAGTTATATATAATGAAATGTAAATTCAGTTCATGTAAGAATGTATTTTAAATATAAACTTTTGAAAACTATACTTTGGTAGTTTTAAACAGAAATAATCAAGATCTTTTTCTGATTTATCTATGCATTCCAACCATTTTTACATGGTATTTTCCATTTAAAATCGGCCTCTAATATTTAAACCTTAACAAGTATAGTCAGCATTTTTCTCCATAAATAACTTTGTATAACTAACTAGAGATAATATACTAACACCTATTTAAACACAGTGAGTATTTGGGGTTTTGCTACTTTAAAGGCTTTTCTCTTGCCTCAGAACAAAGAACATACTTTTTTAAAGAAGACATTTAGTTCGAGAAGTTAGGTTTCTACAACAAAGGGAGTAATGAAATGAATTCACTCTGTTTAATATTCTTATACAGACATTGGGAAATTTTTCATTATGTATCTCAGAGGATCTCTCTGTAAAAGTCAATGTAATTATAACAATTATAGGCTAAAACTATAATTGTAGATGTTAAAGAATCTTAGAATTAAAGGATGACATATTTATATAGAAGGCAGTTGTTTTGATGTTAGGTAAAGGGGAAATGTATTTCCAAAATCAGTCAGGTCAAAATTATTTGAACATTTTGAAGGTTGGAAAGAGGACATTATACCTTTAAAAAATTAATTAAATGAACGCTAACAAAGTCAGTCACATTACACTTCACACATGTTGTTAGTCTTGTCTCTTCATTGAAGGTGCTTTCAAACATTTCAGAAGGTCTCAGAATCTTTAGGGAGCCATGGCTAGTGTACAGGAAGGACAAAGAACACTATAGAAATAACAGAACGAAATCTTTCTCATACCTCCTTCCTATAAGGACCTTGGGATCACTGTGCCACAGACCGGGATCATTAGTAGTTTGTGCATTTGGTGAGTGTCCCTTCTTTGATGATGCTTTGTTGGAACTTATGCCAAGATCACCAATAAAATGAGTTTCCAAGTAATATCAGATTTGCTTTTATGTCATGCAATTCAAGTCACTTCAATTAACATTAGAGTTTCTCTGCAGTATATCCCACCCTTTGATAAATGCTGGAAAGATGACCAATCCAGAGGGTCTGGATTTAGCCAGCAGGAAGCACTAGCAGAGTCCAATAAAGAAGACAGCCTTTTAAAATAGCCTCTACCATTCTGTTTAACAGGCAGGAGACCAGAGATTGAGGGCACAAAAGGGTCAGCTTTCCCTGGAGAGTTCCTTTTCTCAGAAAAGCTGACAATCCAGCTGTATCTTGAAAGGTCGAATAGAGACAAATAAGGGGATGACACGCTTGGGGACAAGTCCTTCTGGGCAAGGGGACCACCCATGAAAAAGCACAGATATGAAAGCCAAGTATTTGGGTAGCTGTCAGTCTAAGTGGAACATGGGTTGTGCTGGAGGGAAAAAGGCAAGGAAGGAGGTGGAATCCAGAGACTGCAGTCAGATATGAGAGACGTTCTGAGACAAATCTGCTCTAAAGGGCAGGGACGTTGTAGGTGGTGACTCTGGACTCCAGTGGAGGTTGGGTCAAAAGGGTCTCCACTGGCTGCGGAGACCCGTATGAGATCACTGCAATAGTTCAGTCCTGGGGTTATGTTAACATTTTAATAATTGTCCCTACAGATGCCATTAAGAAATTGTTTCCTCCATTCTTAGAGTATAATTGACTGGAATTTTATTTATATTTTTAAAGGATTTTTATTTATCTATTGACAGACAGAGATCACAAGTAGGCAGGCAGAGAGAGAGGAAGGGAAACAGGCTCCCTGCTGAGCAGAGAGCCCGATGCAGGGCTCGATCCCAGGACCCTGGGATCATGACCTGAGCTGAAGGCAGAGGCTTTAAACCACTGAGCCACCCAGGTGCCCCTGATTGGAATTCTAAAAGCTGAAAGATTTAAAACTGCACAAGGATTTTATGAAGTAAAAAGGGCTACCGGAAAGGAATCACCAACCAACCAACCAAACAAAAAAACCAATGGTAGGTAATTAAGACCTTAACTTTTACTTACATTTGGAGCTTGGGGAAACTCACTAACTCTAGGAGATGGTTTCTGAATTGCTATAGAAAAGACACTGTAGCTCTTAATGGAACAACTGAGTGCTGCAGCCAGAAGGTCACATCAATCAAACTAACCTTCCCCTGGTAGATTTTCCACTGCTCTGTCATCGTCTTTTTTTTTCCCCCTAGGGCTGAAACTGAAAGTTGTGTTAACGTTAGCATAGAATCTACATGTTTAAGTAGAATTTAGCCAGAAAGAAGACATGAATGGAGAAAGTTTCATCAGTGGAATTATTATCTATAGTTACAGAGTCCCTGCTAAATGCTATATTTTATTTCATTTTAAAGATTTATTTATTTATTTTGAGAAAGAGAGAAATCATGAGCAGGATGGAGGGGGATGGGACAGAGGGAGAGGAAAAAGCAAACTCACTGTTGAGCCTCACTTGGGGCTCGAACCCAGGACCTCGAGACACCCTGACCCAAAGGCAGACATTTAACCTACTGAGTTACCCAGACACCCCCTCCCCACCCCAAATGCTATATTTTAAATACAGAGCTTTTGTCCTTGTTCTGTTACATGCAATACTGAAGGAAGGTTTATGTTTTTAGCCTTTTGTTCTGGGTTTTGTTTATTTTGTTTTGTTTTGTTTTTTCCCTTTTAGTTAAAATTGTTGAAAATAGCCACCTTTGTCTTTCTTTCAGATGAGGTTGATGGAGAGTCCCCTAACTCTAACTAGATGTCCTACCACCTCTGGAATTCTCAGCAGAAACTCTCAGGACTGTGCATTCTACTTTTGCAGAAGGGTCAGAAATGGCCCAGAAAAATCCATTATGAAACCTCACATGTATGTCTTTAGACAAAGCAGTTTTGTTTTCCACATGTAGCATTTTAGAATCCAAATGTCCGTGGAAATCATGAAACCCAGCTCTATATTGTAGCTTAAGAAAATTTCAGCAAGAGCACCTGGGTGGCTCAGTGGGTTAAGCGACTGCCTTTGGCTCAGGTCATGATCCCAGCATCCTGGGATCAAGGCCCACAATTTCATTGGCCACCTGCGTGGGGCCAGGCCCAACCACATGGCCTTTGCCCTTAAAAGCTAGTCTGTGAAGCAGAGAGAGGTAGCCGTCTCTGTAAGAGGCATGGCCCTGAACATTCAGTCTGATTTTTGACGCTTGGTGCCGAATAAAGCTTTGCTTGACTTTCACTTTATATCAGTTTCGCTCCTTTAATCACGGACCCATTATTGGGGGACCTAACAATACTTAAGACACAAAAAGCAAAAAACTTCTAAAGCTTGGCCCTTTATTACAAAAGCAATACATTTTGTTATATTTTGTTATGCAGCTAAGTTAAAGGAAGACACATAAAATCACCCATTATCCTACCCACCTAGAGAGAATCACTTTTAACATTTACACACATAGATGCATATATTTAAAAGAAATCAATTTTGAAAGAGCTACTGTTATTTAAGCTGTTTTCTCCACCCCCTGGAATATTTTTCCATGCTAAAATCTCTGTTTAATAGCTACATAATTTGAGGGTACTCTAATGTATGGGTATCATAATACATTTAAGTACTTTCCAAACATTTAGACTCTGGAAGACATACCATGTGTTTTTAAAAAAATGTATGCAAGAAGGAGTTCTGGATATGTGTAACCCAAGTGAGGCTCATCTGGGACCTTACAATCTATACCTCACCTGGTCCAGAGAGTTGTGGCAACAGTGAGGAGAAGTAGAACCTTTTTCCTCTATAAGGTTTAGCTGTCTTTGGGTGCCAGGGAAGGGAGACAGATAACATCAGGAAACTCCTGTGTGAAACACGAAGGAGAGGCTCCTGGGAAGACCAGGTCCTGCCAAAATGTGTGCCCCCTCTGATGGTAGGTTGACTTTGAATTCTTGAGTATGTTTAGTGTCCCTGGCCCCAACATGTCACAAAGAAACTTACAGCAGACAGACTATAAAGCGGCCCCACAGCTCCTGTACTAGCATTTGTGCCTTTATCCAAATCTTTTCATGTGGTTGAGGCTTGGGGCTTGAGTCTAACCCATGGAACACAGCAAAGGTGAAAAACTTGTATGTGATTCCATTGCATACAACCATAACACCAGTCTCATCAGAAGACTCTCTTTCTTGCTGACTATGAGGAAACAAGTGATTAGGGGGAAGACCCACATGGCAAGGAACTGAAAGCAGCCTCCTGTGGACAGCTAAGAAGAAACTGGGACCCTCAGTCCAACAGCCCACCAAGAACTGAATGTTGAGGGATGCTAGGTGGCCCAGTCAGTTAAGCGTTTGCCTTCGGCTCAGGTCATGCATGATCCCAGGGTCCTGGGATTGAGTCCTGCGTGGAGTTCTCTGCTCAGCAGGGAGCATGTTTCTTTCTCTGGCTCTGCCTGCTTTTGTGCACTCTCTCTCTCTCAGACAAATAAATAAATAAATAAAATCTTTAAAAAAAAAAAAAAAGAACTGAATGTTGCCAACAATCCAATGAGCTTGGATGCAGATCCTTCCCCAGTTCAGTTTGGATGAGTGCCCACCGACCGCCTCAGCTGACCCCTTGATTGCAGGTTTATAAAATGCAGAAGGGGATGACCAGGCTAGCTGTCCCTGGATTCCTGCCCCACAGGAAGTGTGATGTAGTTAATGTATGTTGTTTTGAACCACTAAGTTTGCAGTAACCTTGGTACATATCAATGATGCCCTGAGTCTTCACTTATCCTGAGCCTCTGAAAGTAAGAAGAAAGCGAGAACAGAAGGACTGTGTGATCTACATCACGGTTCACCTGCCTGCTTCACATTGCCAGCCCACAGGAGTAGAGATACCTCAACTTTTATTATACGAAGGATCACTAACTACTTCAGCAATTCAACATAAAATCAGAGTTCTAACGAGTCAACAAAGAAAAATACATTTTATTTAAAAAAAAAAATACTAGCCAGGGGCACCTGGATGGCTCAGTTGGTTAAGTCTTCAACTCTTGATTTGGGCTCAGGTCATGATCTCAGGGTCCTGGGATCAAGCCCTGTGTTGGGCTCCACACTCAGCATGGAATCTGCACTCTCTCTCTCTCTCTCTGAAAGAAGGAAGGAAGGAAGGAAGGAAGGAAGAAAGGGGAAGAAGGAAGATAGACTAGCTAAAAAGAAGTGTATAAGTCAGAACTAACAAAATATGTCTAGCAAGTTGGAGTTGCTGAAGATGACAGACAACACCATGAATTTAAAAAAATAATAATAAAAGAAGTCTCATTTCTATTACTCAGTAGTTAAGACGGACTATTTTTTTTTTACAGATTAGATTTATAAAATCTTCAAAAAATATGAAAAACATATTCAAAATATGAAAAACAATAACTTAAAGTAGTAGAGAATGACCCTGAAGCAGGGTGACACTGGAGAGAAGTTGACTCTTGAATAATGAGCTGTGAGCCAGTAAGATCTCTCAGTGTGATCTCAGCCTTCTTCTCATTTATTAATTGTCTTCTGGAAGTCAGCCAGACTCAGTTGAACCTCTGTGTCTTGGTTTGTCGATGGCCTCCCACATTTTCACCTTTCCCTGAATCTTCTTGTCTCTGTGGACTCAGGATCTCAGTGCCCCAACCCTCCAGCCAGCGAAGCCCCTGGTCTTTAAGTATGGGTCCCAGCCCTTCCCTTCCCATGGTTCTTCCTTCTTTTCCCTCAGGGCTGCATTAAGCTGTTCTTAACAACTCTTAAATTACAACCACCTCACGATCTAAACACACAGTGAACTTGGCATCTGAGCAGCACTATACCAAATTAGTATAGGCCTATGTCATACTGTAGGTCAATGACCTATAAAGCTTACCCATCTTAAACCTATTTGACCTCTTCTCTTATTTCTCTGCTTTTCTCTCTCACCTCCAGCTATTCTTGCCTTTTTGATACTCACTGTTTTTCTTACACAAGAGCTACTTTGACCACAGGATCTTTGCACTTGCTGTTTCCTCTGTCATAAATGTTCCTCCCCCCCCAGGTATCATCTTGACTCTCTTTGTTTTTCTGGTTTTTGCTACAATGTCACCTTTTCAGTGATTCCTTACCTAGAAATCTTGTCTAAAACTATGAACCCACTACCACTGTCATGACACTCCTTCCTCCTTTCCTTAGCACTACTAACATGCTAAAGGTCTTACTTAGCTTGCGTGCTACTCATTTCTCCATCTAAAACATAAGTGCCATGTGTGCATGGGTTGGTGTCTTCTTTTTTCATTTGCTATTTCTGTAGTGTTTGGAACAGTGAAAACACATATCAGGCACTCAATAATTATTTGTTGAATTTCTCAATTTGGCTTAAGGGTGTCATTTTCTCATAGCATAATTTCTTTCACAGATTAGGGGCCTGGCACTAAATTGCAGAGGTATCTTGGGTGATCCATAACCATGGCTGTAATGTTCCAGTTCTCTTCAGCTAGAAATGGTATTTGATCCTAAGTGACTAAGACAGAAGGAAATAGAGTACCTAGGACTGCCCCAATGCACAGGGTGATGAGTTCTAAAGTTCATGTTTAAGTCAATTGTTTGGACACCCTGAACTCTTCTTCAGAATACGATTGGGCACAGCTAGTTAACTGCAAGGAGCCTGAGAAGACAGGAAAGTGCCAGAACTTGGAACCAGATCTGCTACTGGGATGGAGCAAGCTTCTGGAAGGACAGGAACAGGTGCACTGAACTCTGAGGGTATTCAGTGTAGCCAACAAGAGACATTGTCCTTGTTGGTAGCATTAGAGAGGGCCTAGAGGAAATATTGTGACCCCCAGGAGGGGAAGTAGTTTAGCAACTGGCCACCTAGGAGCACTGATACTTAAAAAACAAGTTTATTGAAAAACACAAGACTGTGCAAAAGCAAGCCAAAGAATAGAGAAAATATTTGCGATCGATCTATCGGACAAGTGTTTAATATTTAAGGAACTGAATATTTAAGGAACTGTTTCCAATGGAAAAGAAAGACAACGCAAAAGACTTTAATACTCACTTCAAAAAAGACAACATCTGAATGTCTAATAAACATATAAACACGTTTGCAGCCTGTGGTCGAATTCGGCTGCAGCGAAATCTTACTACACACTGCCAGTAGGGTTAAGCCTAAAAGGACCAGCCATGCCAGGTGTTGGTAGCGATGTGGAACAACTGAAATTCTCTTATGCTGCTGGTGGAAGTGAAAATTGGTACCAATGCTTTGTAAAGTCATTCTTTTGTAATTGCAGAACTCTCAGGTATGATCTCAACAGCTACGTGTGCCCAAAAGGCTTGTCCAAGAATGTTTGCTGCAGCATTATCTGTAATAGCTTACCGTAGGAACAATCTAGATGTTTATCAACTGAAGAAGAGACACATACATTGTGGAATGGTCGTACAATGGAACACCATGAAGAAACAAAAATGAAGAGGTGCCTGGTGGCACAGTCAGTTAAACGCCCAACTCTTGATTTTGGCTCAGGTCATCATCTCAGGGTTGTGGGATTGAGCCCCGCATCAGGCTCCCTGCTCGGCACAGAGTCTGCTTGAGATTCTCCCTGTCCATCTGCCCCTCCTGCTTATACTCTTTCTCTCAAAAAAAAATCTTAAAAAAAAAAAAAAGAAACAAAAATAAATAAGCCACTGTTATACATAGTAATATGACTGATTCTTTTATGAATGTCAAGCAGAAAGGAGCCAGGTTTAAAAAAATACACAGAATTCTAAGTATATGAAGTGCAAAAATAGTCAAAATTAATCTATAATAAAGGAAACAATAGTAATAGTTATCTTTGTGGAGCAGAGCTAGTAACTGAGAAGGATCATGAGGGCTTCTGGGAGAGCAGTAATGTTCTATTTCTTGGTTTGAGTAGTAAGTACTTCTTGTAAAAAAAAGTCTTCAAGCTATACACTATACTTTTCTGTATGTATAATATATCTCAACAAAGTATGTATTTAATTTTTTTAAAAAGAAAGAAAACACAGAACCAGCATTAGGAAACATCTTAGGACATAGCAGGGCCCTAACCCTGGGGACAGGGTGAGGAATTAGAACCTAATATGGATGAGGGGAATTGACAGGAGTTACAGTGCCACAATTCAGGAAAAGAGAAGTAGAGATTTGGAATTATGCAGACAGCTTTTTTTTACCCCTCAAGATTTATTTATTTATTTGAAAGAGAGTGCAGGGGAGTCAGGGGCAGAAGGAGAGGGAGAGAGAGAATCTCGAGCAGACTCTACACTCAGCAAAGAGTCCAAATGTGGGGCGTGATCTCAAGACCCTGAGATTATGACCTGAGCCAAAACCAAGAGTTGGACACTTAACCGACTGTGTCACCCAGGTGCCCCTATGCAGATAGCTTTTAACCCAAAGAGCCTAGGCTCCAGTCCCTGGCATCCCATTTGCCACCTTGGGCCACCTAACTAACCCTTCTGGATCTCAGTTTCTTTATTTGCAATTCAGAAATAATGAAACGCTCTCAAGGTATGCTTGGTACTGAGAACGGGTTTCATACACATTAGCTATTCATAATAATAGCCATTTTCACCTCAATAAGAGCAAGAAAGAGATTTAGTTAGCATACCCGTGACAGAGTTCAAGCTAAAGTTGTCACATTAGGAGCAACGTAGAAACCTATGAATACAAACCAGGGATCAAAGTCAGAGCTGAAACCTGCATCAAAAGGAACTCAGAGGAGTTCCTGAGTCCTCACCAGAGAATCTCAGAATTCTGCAAGGCCTTAGGGGAGGGAATAGGAGGGATGCAGAGGGGAGGCTGGACCTGATGGGGGAGTTGTTTCTATAAATATGGCTACTAACAATTTCTTCCATCTGTGCATGCTCCTCCCATCTGTTTTTCTTCTCCTAGAATCAGTGTTGGTTCTGGGACTTTCTTTGACCAGTAGAGTCAAAAAGCAGTGATGTCGTGCCCGGTAGTTTGCACTTGGCTTTCTTGGAACCCAGCAGCCATACAGCAAGGCAGTCCTGACTATTCTGCTGGAAAGAGAGGCCACGTGGAGAGGCGCTGGGGGATGAAATGCCACATGGAGACAAGGGCTACGTGAAGGAGAATGGTCAGCCCAAGGCCCCAGGCATATGAAAGGAGTCTTCTCTCCAGGAAACTGAGTCTATGAGCTGAATACAGACACATAAGTGAGATTTGGCCAACAACTTGGAGAGCAGAAGAATTTCTCATTCAACCCTCACAATTCTCACAGAATTGTAAGAAATAATAAACAACAGTTGTTTTGAATCATTAGGTTTGGGGCTGTTTTGTCATGCATCAATAGTAACTGCTACAAAAATGAGTACCTGAAAATGGACTGCTGCTGTAACAAAAAACTTAACATTCATGCTGTTGGCTATGGTTTCAGACAGGTGGGGACCATAGGAGTGGTGATAAGACCATGATGGAGGCTGGAAGAGCAATGAAGGAACCACCCTGACAGCTGGAGAAAGGACAGTGTGTGCTACAGAGGGGCAAAATGTACTAAGCTAACACATGTACCTAATGTATTTGTCAAGCTTGCCAAAGAGATTTTCTAGTGGAATGTGGAAAGTGCCAACTGACTTATTTTAACTGTCTGTGATAAAGAAAGGAAAGAGAGAGATGAGCTAAAGAGGGAATGATTCAGTTTCAAGCACAAGTTAGGGGATGTATTTCTGATCCAGGAATTGATGAGTTAGGAGGTGAAACTCTTTCTTATTTTCAACATGTCCAGATGAACAAAATATTCTTTTTTATTTTATTTATTTATTTAGTGAGAGAGCACAAGCAGGCAGAAGGGAATAGAGAGAGAGGGAGAGAATCTTCAAGCAGATTTCCCAATGAGCACAGAGCCCCACACAGGACCCTATCTCATGATCCTGAGATCATGACCTGAGTTGAAATCAAGAGTCAGGTGCTCAAATGACTAAGCCACCCAGGCACCTCCAGAAGATTCTTAAAATAAGAATAGTCTCAAGACAAAGATGAAATCCAGGGTACTGCTAGTTAAGCATGGTCTTAGGATCAAGATAAAGACAAAAATTTCTCTAAGACTCTTTGTTAAAGTCTCATAAAACTATAAGGTGATGCCCACCCACATCCCTTTATTGAGATTTCTGGGTAACTTAAGAACATTACTCCACAGCACCCTGACTTATAGCCCCAAATAGAGAGGAGGTTGTCTTGGAAAGAATTGTGAATGTGGTTTTTGTTTAATGAAATGGATTGTAATTTGATAAATGAGAACCCACAAAGAGTTTAAAATAATTGTACCAGTTTAGACTAAAGGTGACTAAGTTCAAAATGGAATAAGACTTTGGAGCCCCACTTTCTTTGGATGAGATGAAGGCTGAAAGCAGAACCAGCTCAATCACCATGTAAAATGGAAGATGACACAGACGGCAGAATCAAGAGCTCAGAGGATGGAACCAAGAGCAATGGGAAATACAGGATCAGGGAACCATATCGCAGACAGGAGAATGGGGCCATAAATGAAGACCTTCTTGTGCTCTTTCAGTCCTGCAATGGAGTCGAGGGAGCTCATGATACGTGTTTGGATGGATTTCATAATTGCTATGGACCAGTGACTGTTGTGCATCAGAAATAGCAACAATCTCTGTTTCATTATTAGATATTAGATGCAGGGGAGGTAGATAACATATAATCCATGGATATCTAAAGCAAGAGGAGTCATATCTGAAGGGCCTCTTCTACATCCAGATCTGAAGCAAACCACAAGATAGTAGACTTCAAGCTTCGTACCATAATTGGATGAGACTCTGAAGAGTATTAGGGGGGAAGTGAATCATTGTGGCCAGATGGAGGATGATAATGGATGGGTCCTGAAGATTTGTGCCAACAATTTACCCATCCACGTGTGCCACTTATCTCATCAAGAAGTAGAATCTAATTGCCTTCCTTTGATATAGGCAGATGTGGTAGAAATGACATTCTCAGACTTCCAGTCACAAAATTTATGAGGAATTGTAGCTTCTGCTTTCACCCTCGTGGGATCAAGTTGCTAAAGAAGAGATCAGGGTAGACTACTAAATCATGAGAAATCACATGGCGAGTGAAAGACCCAGCCAATCCCCATCCATCCCAGCTTCGTGGCTGAGGTGTATGGTCCCTAACATGTAAGCAGGGAAGCTGTCTTTGTTGTTCTACCTTGAGGCAAGCCCCCAGCTGAGTGCAACTGCATTCATGACCTCAGCCAACATCTCAGAGAGTAGAGTCAAGTTGTCCCCACCAAGCCTTGCCCAACTTACAAAATCATGAGCAAATAAATGGTGAGAGTTGTTGTGAAACACTAAGTTTTAGACACTTGCTGGTGTCTAGGCAGTAAGAGACAGCTGAAATACCTACCACTAGCCAGCACACAGAAGGTAACGAAGTTTGTACATTCCTTACCCCAGTGCATGAGGCTCTAAAAGATCTGTTTCCCTGCCTGCTAGTCTTACTTTTTCTGGTATTACCCCCTGTGTTAGTCAGCTTGGGTTGCCATAATGAATAGCATAGGCTGGGCAGCCTAAACAAACAAAAATATACTCTCTCACAGATCTGGAGACTGGAAGGCCAAGATTAAGGTTCTTGCACGGTTCAGTTTCTGGTGAGGATTCTCTTCCTGCCTTGCAGATGGCCACCTGCTCACTGTGTCCTCACATGGCAGAGACAAAACACACAAGATCTCACATGCTTCTTTTTCTTTTCTTTTAAAAAAAATTTTAAAAAGATTTTATTTATTTATTTGACAGAGAGAGATCACAAGTAGGCAGAGAAGCAGGCAGAGAGAGAGGGGGAAGCAGGCTTCCTGCTGAGCAGAGAGCCCGAGACGGGGCTCGATCCCAGGACCCTGGGATCATGACCTGAGCCGAAGACAGAGGCTTTAACCCACTGAGCCACCCAGGTGCCCCTCACATGTCTCTTCTTATAAGGGCACTGATCCCATCGTGAGGACCCCATTTTCACAACCTCGTATAAACCTAATTAACTCCCAAAGGCCATCTCTAAGTAGCAGCACATTGAGAGTTAGGGCCTCCACAGATGAATTTGGGGGACATAATTCAGTCCACAGAACTCCCTTTTCTCCAGCAACACTAATTTCAGCTTCTCGAACATGACACGCTCATTCTTACCTTGGGCTGTGTAATGGCTGTTCCCTGCCTGGAATGTTCCCAGCTGTTCACCATTGCCTTCCTATGACTCAGTCTTAGAGTAAAAGTTACTAAGATTTCCTCAGAATGGCCTTCTCTGCCCCTCAGTGTAAAGTATGTCTCTCTCTCTCTCATCTGCCTGCTGTATTTCATTCACAGAATTGAAGACCCTCTGAAATGATCGCATTCGTTTATCTCTTTACTTGCTTATTTGCCCATCTCCTACCATGGGATGTCCATGACTATAGGTACCTTATCTGCCACTTGTATGGGGCTTAAGCTTTGGTGTCTAGAGTAGCTTCCAGAATGTGGTAGGTGTAAAGTTGCTTTTGTTTAAAAGTAATCTATAATACACTTCCGTCGTAGAACTGATAAATGATGTGTCATATATTTGACAGTTCGTCAAACACAGCAGTTTACCACACACTAGTTCCTTGGACATTAAAGATGGTTCAGATATGTTCTTTGGCCTTCCAAAAACTTCCTCTGGTGCACACTGTGTGTGGAGGAAGATAAAGCATACACAAAGACTTAAGTATGTGACAAATGCTCTCATAGAGGGTATAGGAGAAGAACAGAAATTCTGGTTAGGGAGCAATATTTTTGCCTGGAGGGAGAGGGAGAATATGGTCATGGAGACTAACAGAGAACATTTTAGTTGTTTCTTGAAGAATGAATAGCAAGTGGGCAGGAGGTAAGAGGAGGAGAACACGTATCAAATGGGTAAGAGGGCAAGGGCAACCACTCCAAACACGAGAAAGAACATGAGCAAAGTTAGAAGTCTAGTGGTAGCTTGAACATGCGGTGGGGGAGAGCAGGAAGAAGGGAAGCCAGATACAGCCAGGGGAGGAAGGTTTTTAGGTTATAAAAGGCACAGGATCATAGTGGGATTTATACTTTATCTTATAGGCATTGTGGAAATAGAGCAAACTGGGCTGTGAGAGAGTCCTAACTTTGGACATCAAGCACTTCTGTCTCTACTGCAAGCCAATATGAGCAGTATATGACAGGAGCAACCTGACAGTAGATTCTAGGCTGTTCTACCACAGTGACTTCTGAGGTTCTGACAGGCTCCTCCAAGAGTGGCATTGGCCTTTAGTAGAAAGAATGGCCCCCATAGGGTATGACCAAGAGAGTATAAATTAGAGAAAACCTTGTTAGTCATTTTCTTTTTTAAAAATATATTAAGCTTAAAGAACATATTTTGAATTTTCTTTTAAGCCTTTTCTCCAAACTTCCAGAAAAGATCTGCTTCTATACGTTATTTTTCTAAAACAGCATGATAAAGATTTGGGATTACACACTCCCCTTCTCCACCACCATCTCATTCCATTATTATAAGTAGCTGTTTGAATTTAATTTTTAATGGAGTCAGTTTAATTATTAAAGCCTTATAAATGAATAACATTAGGTAAAAGTAACACTTGCAGATATTTTAAAAGCTTTAACATATGGAAATAATTCAGTTATGAAACACCAGTATTTTTTCATTAAGTTGAAACATCGAAGTACTTTTTGCCTTGGAGAAATCTTATACTTGATCATGTTCTTAGCAAAATTCATAGGTCTTGTTTTCACTTTTCTGGTAGAGTCAACAGCCAAGGAACTCCCCTCATGTATCTTGGACTCAGTGAATTTCCCAAATTTACATATCCTCCCTCCCCAGATCCAGGATGAGTTGGTGGGCATGGTGTGGAAAACCAACCATTTGGTTGCAGAAAGCCACAAATGTATAAATGGTGAATTAGAGTTTCTTCCTTTTGTCTCTCCCTATAGAATTTGCTGTGGAGTAAGAGAGGATTCTATACTTACCTTACAGAATCATCCATTAAGACATCATCTGTCTGGGATGTCTGGGTGGCTCAGTTGGTTTAGCTACTGCCTTTGACTCAGGTCATGGTCTCAGGGTCCTGGGATTGAGTTCCACAATGGGCTCCTTGCTCAGGGGGGCACCTGTTTCTCCTCCTGTTTGCTGCTCCCCCTGCTTGTGCTCTCTTTCTCTATTTCTTTCTCTGACAAATAAATAAATAAAATAAAAAAGACTTGGTTTTAAAAAAAATCACCCTACTCTAGAGCAGCATTATCTATAATAACCAAATTATGGAAACAGCCCAAGAGTCTATCAGTAGATGAATGGATAAAAAAGAGGTGGTATATATACACAAGGGACTATTACTCAGGCATAAAAAGGATTGAGATCTTCCCATTTGGGGCAAAATGTATGGACCTAAAAGGTATTACACTTATTTCTGTCTGAAATAAGTCAGACAGAAAAAGACAAATACCATATGATTTCACTCATATGTGGAATTTAAGAAAGAAAACAAATGAGCAAAGGGGGAAAAAGAGAGAGAGAGAGAGAGAGAGAATGGCAAACCAAGAAACAAAGTCTTAACTAAAGAGAACAAACTGATGACTACCAGAGGGGAGTGGGGGATGGGGGATGAGGATCAAGGAGTCCATTTGTTGTGATGAGCACTGAGTCATGTGTTAAATCACTATATTGTACACCTGAAACTAATGTTCTGTTGTGTGTTAACTAACTGGAATTTAAATAAAAATTTTTAAAAATCAGGGTGTGTGGGTGGCTCAGTGAGTTAAGCCTCTGCCTTCAGCTCAGGTCATTATCTCAGGGTCCTGGGATTGAGCCCCGAGTCGGGCTCTCTGCTCAGCAGGGAGCCTGCTTCCCCTTCTCTCTCTCTGCCTCTCTGCCTACTTGTGATCTCTGTCTGTCAAATACATAAATAAAACTCTTTAAAAAAATTTTTAAAAATCACCTTACTCACACGTATATGATTTATTCATGAATATTTGTAACCTACTTACTAGAAGGTACAGTAGCCACAACTCTGAGACACTGGGCTGGAGAAATCTATTTTTAAATATGTTGTACAAGTAGAATAAATCTTTATGTGCATGTCCTCTCCTGCTTGTTTGCAATCCTCTTTAGGTCATGTTCCATGTTTGTTACCCTTTGTATATTTGTCTGATTCTAGCACAGTGCCTGGGTCATGGGTGTTAGGTATTTGTTGACCCACAGTGTACAGTCTACTGAACCAAAATGTAAAAGACAACCATCAAAGAGATGTGTTTGGACACATTTGGTCAAAACATCCTCACCCCCTAAATTCACAGACTCTATTCTCTTCCAGAGCATGTTTCCCCCATCGAATACTGATTAAGTTCGCAAGCTTTATTTTATTGTCTCATAACCAGTAGCCTCGCTAGACTAGACGCTTTAAGTTGGGAAGAGCACCCAACTTCAGAACGTTCTCTATCTGTGATGCCATCATAAGCACCTAACCCCCGTACATTTAGGTTGTGTCGTGCTAGCTGTGAACGTCAGCTGAGGTTACCATTTTGCCCAGGCGTTCCGCGTCATCACTTTCCATTCCATCCAGGTTCTAGAGGCTGATTTTAGCTGTGAGCGTCACGGGGCATGGAATGTCTGTGTCACTGGTGCGCAGACCAGGACTGTTTTGCCCCTCCTGTCCAGTGCGCTCCAACGCCAATACCAAGTGTCACGTGCTGTGTGTGTATGTGTGTGATTTAGAAGGCAGTCGATGCAGAGGGCTTTTCCTGGAGTCAATGTTTCAAAAAGAAGGGATGAGCAAAGCAGGTTTGCAGCATTTGGCAACAGATTTGGCCACAGTCTCCACGCAGCTGTGACCCACATCCCATTTTCCCTGGAGTAAGTGGCAGCAGACTAAAAGTTCCCACTCTGAAAAGTAAGAGCCCCAGTGACCCTGCGAATCTTCCTGCAGTCTCACCCAGACTGTCATCCCATCCGTGGTGGCAGGGGCTGTAAGCAGCCCATTTTCCCACCCAGGAACATCGCTTTAGGACAGTCGTTTTCATGTGATTGTCCTTCAGTCCCAGACCCATAAACATAAAGAGGGAAATACAGAAATAGAATCAGAGGGACAAAGAAAGAAAGCTCTGGAACAAAATACTTTGTGAGCGATACATGGACTCTGTGGAATTTCCTTTCAAAATAATCCCCAGGATCATCAGAAATAGGTCCCCGCTGCCCGTTTTGGTGCTGAGCAGTCCCAGGTTGTGTGCCCCTTCTAACTTGAACACCAGGCTGGGCAGGTGGGAGTGCTGAGGGCAGGGGTCCCTTCCAGAGCAGCTGCACCTAAGGCTCTGTGAGCTGAGGTCTGCCAGTCCTCCCTTAGCTGGTTGCCAGGTTTCTGCAGTGTTAGAATAGTAAACAGTTGTTTCTCAGAAACAGAGATAGGGTTATCCACAACCTCGCCTGCTAAATTTAAATTTAATAAAGCTCTTTCCTAACAGCCTAGATCAGTGATTTCCAACCAGGCTGGGGGGTGGGAGGGGTGAGGAGAGATCTGGCTCCACGGGGCGGGGAAGGACCCAGCATTTGCACTTTGAAAAAGCTCCCCGGGGTGATTCTGTATCCGGCCTGTGAACGCTGATGCCTCTTCTGTACACCAGCAGCACACGCCTTGGATGCCAACAGAGAGCCTCTCTAGCTTTTTCTGCTATTTGCCCACAGTGGTCCTGACATTTCAGAATTAACCTCAAAGTACTTAGGAAAGATCACATTGGGAGATAGCCAATGGCCTCCCTCCCCAACATTGGCCCCCCTCCCCAGGGCTGCCCTGTGAACTTTCACACAGTTACAGGGAAGAGCCAAAGAGGATGAACAGTATAAAAAGAATGAGGTGCATATAATTAAATGTTGACAACAGTTGACTGGGAGTCTTAGGTTTAATTCTTGGAGCTGCTAAAGATTTAGAGTGTGAATTTGGATGTCATCAACCATGCCTTCCATAATCCGCATAGAACGGGGCTGGCTGCCTAGACATACATCAAAGGAGCCTGGAGCAAAAGCCTGAAGGTAGAAATGGAAGCATCCTTCCACTTCCATCATTCCACTCCTTGCCACCTCTTTCCTGAGCTCTGTGCCCAGGAGGGACCCTTCCTTCTTGCAGATACTCCTGGGAAGAGGAGAAGCATAGACTTCATTGGTTTGAGTCATGATTGAAAACACTCTATGACTTTGGAAATCCAAATGCATATGAGGGAAACCAAAATGAGCCAGTGTTTTCAAAACTGCTGGTAGTTTTCTGTTTGGTAAGAATTATAAGAAGAATTACAGGGAAGTGAGGAGAAGCCTATTTCTTAGTTCTGATATTAACACTTGAATTGGCTGGCCATTGAGTTATGTAAATAAAAGGCAAAGCTCAAAATTGGAAATGGGAACCAAGGCAGATACTCTTTGTTGACTAACTTGAGGTTTCGTAGTTAATGATCATGTCTGCACTGTACTGGTTCTGAAAGTGATCCTGAGATCCTTTTGGGGAGTCTGTGAGGCAAAAACTCATTTTATAATAGTACTAGGGCAGCATTTGTCTTTGGCACATTCATCTTCTTGCAAGCATACATTCAAGTTTTCTCAGAACTTTATGATGTGAAATAATGAAACAGATTGCAGGAGCAGATAAGAAAATCCACTTGTCTGGTGATGCAACATGGGGGCTTAAGTGGGTAGAAGAAGAATCAATGAAACAAGATGGGATCGGGAGGGAGACAAACCATAAGTGACTCTTAATCTCACAAAACAAACTGAGGGTTGCTGGGGGGAGGGGGGTTGGGAGAAGGGGGTGGGATTATGGACATTGGGGAGGGTATGTGCTTTGGTGAGTGCTGTGAAGTGTGTAAACCTGGTGATTCACAGACCTGTACCCCTGGGGATAAAAATATATGTTTATAAAAAATAAAAAATTTAAAAAAAAAAAGAAAATCCACTTGTCTTCTATTAAGACGCATAACAAAGAGATGTATGAAAATGCAAAGCAATTCTACTGTATCTACTATTTTTTTTGGAACTAGTTACGTCTCATAAAAATTTATCTTTATTCTATATTCATATGCAGAATTGTTATTGTTATTTTATTTTTAAAAAATTTGTGTTTATTATTTTATTTATTTGAGAGAAAGAAAGAGTGGGAAAGAGCACAAGCCAGAGGAGGAGCAGAGGGAGAAGGAGGAACAGGTTTCCCGCTGAGCAGGGACCCCGATATGGGACTCGATCCCAGGCCCCTGGGATCATGACCTGAGCTAAAGGCAGCTGCTTAACCAACTGAGCCACCCAGGCAATCTGTTGAGGTTATTTCAAGGTGAATTAAGCACTGGATGTGGTGCATAAACAATGAACTCTGGAACACTGAAATTAAAAAAATAAATAAAAATAAAAATAAAAGAACTATATATGATTCAACCCCCACCCCAAATAAAGTGAATTAAGAAATACTCTTAAAATTTCTCAATTTCAATCCTGAACATGGAGAATATTAATAGGTCCAAGCTTGATAAAGAGAAGTTCTTTATGATTACTCAATTTTTACGAGAGCATAAAGGGGTCTTGAGGCCAGAAAGTGTGAGAACCCATGCATGTGAGCTCGTGGAAGTGAACAGAGGACAGACTTGGGGCCAGAAGCCACCAGCCGGCTTCTCTGATGGGCCACTCTTTCTGCGCAGTAACTTGTGCCTTGGCACTCCTGCAGAGGAGCTCTGGGAACCAATAGCTGTTTCCAAACTCCATCCCCTTGTCTGCCTCCCACTACAGAAAATGGGGAAAACAAGCAAACAAATAAGCAAGCAGATATTTGCTCTCCTGGCCAACTTTATAACCAGAAGGGTCCATGCATCTTCGTTCTCCCCACTGAGACATAAAAGGAAGTGGGTGGGAGCTGTTTCAGAGAAAGCATTTTTTTCCTTAACAAAAGATACTGGTGAGAGATAAAACCGTGCCAGCATCACCCCTCCCTCTCCTCCTTGTCTTCAATGCCTGGCACTGAAGCAGCCATATTAGACCTGGGAGGGGCCAAGCATGTGGCCTTTTCAGATGGTGGAGTGGGAAAACCAGCTTAGACAGCATCATTGAGCTCCAGGGCCATTCTGCCCTTCTCCATGCCCCAGCCAAACCCCACACCTTCCCACACAACGCTACCTGGAGAACCAAATCTTCCGAGACCAGCGACTTTCAGGCAATAGCTCAGATCAACCTTTCCTGGTCTGAGCCTCAGCTGCTTTTGCACATGAATTTTGCACATGACTCTGGTTCCAAACCCTTAGCCCTTTGTCTCCGATTCAGACTTTTCTGGGTTGGTGTTCATCTCCATTTTCATCTCATGACAGCCTGTGGAATTCAGGGTTCTTTCTACCTTGGGCCTCTGTCTCCCACTTAGTTTAAACAAAAAGTCCCTCGCTTTTAGTCCTTACAACTTACAACTAACTCCTTTGGGATCCAGTCCCCCACAAAGCGGAGGAGCAGGGAATACAGCCACTTTCCGTGAACTGCGACAATCATCCTGAAAGAATCTCGTGTGTGAAAATAATGTCTGAAAACAGGCTATTAGGGATAACTATTGTCTTGATTCCTAGTCTTCGGGGGGTGTCTTAGGGTAGAACTGGACGCCGAGGAACCAGCCTGCCTCATCCTCTTTCTTGTCTCACTCGCATTCTTCACTTCCTCTTGTGCCTTATTATTTTCCTTAAGATGGCTTTAATATTTGCTCTCCATTGCTTCACTGGTATGAAATGTGTGTGTGTGTGTGTGTGTGTGTGTGTGTGTGTGTGAAGAGGAGGGCAGGAATGTGTGTGAGGTGGGAGTGAGAGGTGATACCCACAGTGACTTTCCCCAGACCCCGTTCCTCAAGTGTGGAGAGTCTCCCAATTGACAGAGACCACCCTGGGGCCCAAAACAGACACACTGTATGGGAAGGGATGAGGGATGTAGAAGACGGGCAGCATTTCTTCCTCACATGATAGAATGTGTGTGTGGGGGGGTTCTTCCCGAATCCACACTCATCCTCTTTGTCTCCACTTTCCGTTTCCAATTACCTGATTCTCTCTTTCAGATGCAACTTGTATAATACAAACTCACAATATCCCATGTGATTTTTGAAAAACTTAGTTTCTGACTTTTATTCCTACATGTAGATGTATGCTGAGTAGCCAGACTGGGGCTCCCTTCTAGAGTCTAGACACTGAGACTGTGGACATGCTATTATTAAGTGCTCAATCTCTCTCCCTCTCTCTCTTTCTGTCTCTCTCTCATGGCTTTCCAGAAAGGATGGCTCTTGTTCACTAGATGAGCATACTCAAGAGAAGGGCAAAAGATGGACATCTCCCGTCCATGCAAACTGTTTCAAATACCCTATCTTTGCCAATTCCAGTGACGTACCGAGGGAAGAGAGCCGCCCTTCCATGCGTTTACCCTCCCTTCATCCAGGTGGCTCATCCGTCCACCATTCATGCTTGGTTCCTTTTCCCTGTATGTATACTGGAGACAAGATGGGTTCAAAGCATGGAAGTGAATGGTGCTGACTGGTTTACATGGGAATCTACCATAGGAAGATGGTCCACCCACAGAGCTTTGCCCTCTCTTTCTCACCACCAGCTTCTTTGTGTGGTCATCAGTCAAAATCCCTGAGACCCTGGATGCTTAGTGGAGGCCTGTGTCTAAAGGCTGATTAAGTCATGGCAGCACGGCTCCAAGGAAGGTTATTCAGTTCAGGACAGGACCACCTGACCTGCCAATGATGACTTCTCCTGACTTATTGGCTGCAAAGCATCCTGAGGGAGAGGATCTTTTTTGTAAATTATACAAATTCTCCCTATATACAAGCAATGGGCCCCTGGGTAAGTCCTTCAGAGGAAAAGAAGCACTGAATTTCAGAAGCACTCCACACCCCAGGGTTTGGGGCCTGGCAGGGCCTTCCCAAACTCAGATCTGAGATATATCTTGACCTGAATTAGAACTGTCTTTTGCCTGTAATTTGGTATTGGAGAAAGGAAATAGTACAGAAAAAAAAGAAAACCTTATTGTCAGTGCACCCAATTTAGCTGCCTTGTGGTGTATTTCTTTTCTGTAAATATCTTATCTCCTCAACTAAATTTCAGCCTTCTGTGAAAGAAATTACATTTTTGGTCCTACTGGATCTCCAACATGGAACACCATGTCTATGAGTAAGGCATGACCAATCGGTAGGGTACTTGTCCCTAGCACAACTATTTACAGCCTTCCCCTTCACTTCCAACGTATCCAAGTGTGAACAACAAATTTTCTGGTTGCACCATGAAGAAATGACCATGGATGCAGATGATGGTAGAGAAGCATTCTTTCTTTCTTTCTTTTTAAAGATTTTATTTGTCAGAGAGAGAGGGAAAGAGAGAGACCACAAGCAGGAGGAGCAGCTGACAGAGGGAGAAGCCCGGGCCCCGCCAAACAAAGAGCCCGATGTGGGACTCTATTCCAGGACCCTGGGATCATGACCTGAGCTGAAGGCAGACGCTTAACTGACGAGCCATCCAGGCATCCCGAGAAGCATTCTTCATGCTGCTTATCTGGCTATGCTTTTCACTCTCCCTTCCTTCTGCAATGTTGCTGCCAGATTTTTTTTTAATGTTTGTTTATTAAAACAACAGAACCACACAGTAGTGTTTCTTTCACATAAAAAATGTAGAACTGCAATTTTCATTTCATCTCCAGCAGTATGTTAGGATGAGATAATGATCTCCTGAAAAGCTGTATGCAAAATCTCGTTCTTCTCCTTTTGGCTCCTCAGCTCCCAGAGACAAGGACAGAATCTGGTTGGCACAGAGATGACACGGAACAGATTCAACATTCTTCCGGGAACCTCAGCTAACCCTTTGGGTCAGAATGTAAGAGCATTTTAAAATCAGCAGGTGACACAATGAGACAGCAATTTGGTTACCTGATATTTGAAACATCATTCTAATGAGTTGCGTAAGGAAGACATGTTTCCAGATATCAATTATCCCTGCTATCAAAGACACTAAGAAATTAAAATTTTATTTACTCCCTATGAACCAATGAAGATGTAATTCCTGCAAATCAATGTGATTTTAGGATTTAGAATCTTGTTTCAATTCTTTTGAAAATAGCAGATATAGCCTTGATTTGACTTAAACATGGCTACATTCCTCTGGCTCCCATCTGATAGCACAGATTCATTTTCCGGCTCTCCTAACATATTAAACATTTCCTCTGGGAGAACTGGAAGATAGAATTTGCTTTTATTCTCTCAGGAGCTGTACACAAGCCTGGTCTTTGGTTTTCTCTAATATTCTGTCCAATGGTGGCAACAGGCAATGGGCACATTTGTGAGAATTCTCCCTTTGGCAGGGATGTGGGACATCTCTCCTGTGCACAGAGATCTGTCTTTGGGATTAGAAGCTCTTGCCACCTAAGAACCTTAAATGGAAGAAATATATCCAGTTCTCACTAGGAGGAGACAAAACTCTTACAGGACAAGAGCATTCAGAATTGACCCTGTGGTCAGATTTACCTTTTTGGAGTTTGTATATCTTTGACACAAGTGATGCTGTTAGTGGTCATTATGTTTAGACACTTTTGAAAAGCACAAAACTTCAGAGGTGAATGGTGTGTTCAACTATCCATCTGCTGTAGAATAAGAGCCAACTCTCGGATGGAACCAAAGTAATATCTTGTTGGCTTGGGTAATACATCTTACCCAAGTATAGGCATGCTGATACAGTTTTTAATCCTCTTATGACTTGGTTTGATTAATTTTGATTCTGGCTTCTATTTTTGGTCACCTTCTTCTGGAAAGCATCTTATATTCTCCACAAATATCATGTAGAACCTGCCTCCTGAAGTGGTTCTCCGTCTATGCTCCTGCCCAAACCCTGTTGCTCCACATGCTGAATTTAGGTGTTCTGCTGGAAAATTCAGAGAAGGGTGACTGTTTTTTAACTTTCAGAAAATGGTAATCTAGAAAATAGAATTTTCTCCACTTTAGTTTTTTATAATTTTCTTTAAACTTCAGAACTTGGCAGGGCACCTGGCTGGGTCAGCATGTGACTCTCGATCTTGGAGTTGTGGGTTCGCTCCCCACATTGGGTGTGGAGATTGCTTAAAAATACAATCTTAAGAGAAAAAAAAAAAAAAACTTAAGAACTTGAGTTGACCAAAGGCAAAACGAATAAAGTTTAGTAAATAAATAAAGACAAGAAACTAAGTTGAGAAAGGCTTTTCTGCTTGCCTTTGTTTTGTTCCTATTATTATAATTTTTATATTGTACCTGTTAAATAAAATTGTCTTTCCTTTTAGTCAAATTGCCTTGGTTTTGGTAAGGGAATTGAATATAATAGTAGGTATCAAGGCCTAGCACAGTTCAGCACTCAATAAATGTGTTTTGAATTTTTGATTAATGGGTAAATACATCATGGTCTTCCCAAACAGAATGGCATTCTGCAAAATAGTAGCCTGCCACCTGCAGAAGTTGGCAAGTCACCGACCAACCAGGAGAGATGAAGAGAAGCTAGATAGTTCTTGCCTTTCAAAGAATTGATTAACTTTGGCATGATACAGTAGGTAAAATGCAGCCAGAATTTGGATCTCTGTACTACTATGTAGAGAAAGATAAGTGTCAAGAGAGGTGTTTCTCAATGACCAAATGAGTAATTCTATCTGATTGGAGGTGATCAGGACAGACTCCATGTGGTTCCATAGTTTCATCTGGGCTCTAAGGACTAACGGGATGTTGGTGAATGCAGGTGAGATGTGTGGAGTGAGTCACAGAAGTAAAAGCAACAAGTGGAAAAGCGTCAGCAGATCCAGCAAATCTTGAGATCTGTTTGGTGTGTGTGAGTTGCCGCAAACTGTGGCTCTTCCATGTGAAAGGACTACAGGATAAAAAGGACTAAGGATAAAGGGTTGTGGTGAGTTAGGCCAATGATGGCAACCACAGAAAGCATTGGAATGGAGGAGGTGATGTGTGTGGTGCTGCTCTTTGGGAAGGTGAGTCTGGGTGAGAATGTTTGTTTTCCACGGAAAGTGAGTAGGATCCCACAATCTTCTTGAGAGGAAGTAATGACTTTTTTTTTTTTTTAAGATTTTATTTATTTGAGAGAAAGAGAGACAGAGAGCATGTGTATGAGAGAGAGAAAGAGAGAAAGCATGAGTAGAGGGAGGGGTGGAAGGAGAGGGAGAATCAGACTCCCTGCTGAGCAGGGAGCCTGACTTGGGGTTCCATCCCAAGACCCCAGGATCATGAACTGAGCTAAAGACAGACACTTAACTGACTGAGCCACCCAGGAGCCCTGAGGAAGTAATGATTAACAGTGATTCTATGCTCTTTTGAGTCCTTATTTCACAGCTATACAAAGGTTAATGTGCAATAAATATTAGTCCTTGACAATGAGCTGTTGATGTCACCCCCAAGGAGAAAGTAGTTAAAGACACATCTGTCAAAATCCTTGAGACCCTGGATCCTTACTGGGAGCCTCTGCCTAAGTCATGGCCACACGGCTCCAAGGAGGGCCATTCACCTCAGGGCACCACCAGCTGGCCAGATGCAAAGTGTCATGAGGAAGACGGTCTCTTTTAAAAATGACACAGAAGTCTCCCTGTATACAAGCAATGGGGGCCTGGGCACAAATCCTTCAGAGCAAAAGAAGGTTAACCTAGCTGGTATTTGTAAAGTGTCTTTTCCATGTTCGATAAAGGCTAATTAGTCCCTTCATTTCTAGTTTGCTAATGTCTCATCCTTCCACTCACTCCTCACAACTAGTATCTCAACATTGGCGGGATCACTCCGCTCTCGGTGGGTGTCTTCACATGTCCCCTGGCTACCACCTAGAGCCCAAGAACCTTTCTCAGACAGTCTGATAAAATCTCAGTGTAGGCCATGCTTCTTCCAGTTTCCCTTTCTTTTTGTCTTCCTGGAAAAACGTGTTCAGACTGCATGTTTCTATTGGTTAAATATCAGTTACCCTAGGGAAGCAAAACAAATGGAGTTTGGGCTTTACACTTCCCTACACTGTTGACACGCACAGCTACAGCACTATATAAAACCCTAGTACTATTATCAGCTCTGACCAAAAGGAAAGCATGTCAAGAGGTATGCCAGTGTAGGAAATCCCATCCTAAAAAAAGAAGTGGGTGTCTTCATTTTGCTTCCCTAGCTCTGACTCTGCTAACATTTGGCTTGGTTGTGTCATTGGTTTCACTCAGGCAAGCTTTTAGGGAAGGGCTATAGGATCTCTCCTCTGAGGGGTAAGATCAGGTGGCAGCACAGTCTGAGAGACAGGCTGGGTAGACAGTTCTCTGCATGCTATGATTCAAAGGGTGAAGTCCTCTATTCTAAAAAAATAAAGGTATATTCACATAATAATTTTGCTTTCTCCCTGAAGGGATTCTTCTGTGTGTAGACTTCCTGCTAGATCCTGTTAGTGCATTTCTGCCTAGAGGAGTGAGGAAAGCCCCGTGTGCTGAGTGTGCAGAGAAGAGGGAGCAAATGAACAGGAGAAGCTTTAAGAGCAGAGGGATGACACCGGACCTCACCTCGACCACTTGTGCACAAGCCTGAGGGCTTGCCTGCTAACTTCTGCTAGCTGGATTAGCAGACTGGCAAAATGCTTGCAACTAAAAGAACAATTGCTATTTATTTATGTATTTATGTATTTATTTATTTTAGAGGGAGAGCATGTACAAGTTGCGGGAGGAGCAGAGGGAGAGGTAGACTCCGCACTGAGCAGGGAGCCTGATGCAGGGCTCGATCCCAGAACCCTGGGATCATGACCCGAGCCGAAGGTAGATGCTTAACCGACTGAGCCACCCAGGTGCCCCTAAAAGAAAAATTTCTGAGCAAGCTTGTTTCATACTCTTAGTAGTGGCTTTCCAAAATTACCTTTGTTCATTCATCCAAAGTTTATTTGTAAAACTCACACTGTGAACAAACCCAGCTAAACAAAATTTAGGCGACCCAGTGCAAAATTAAATTACAGAGTTTCTTGTTCAAAAATGAAGAATTTTAAGTGGTTGGTGACAGCAGGACATTAACCCACCATGAGACCCTTCTGAGGGGAGTGGGGAAGCTCATGAGACTGCACAGATACCCAAGAAGTGGCCCAGACAACCTGTAAGCATAATTCGCCAACTGTCTTTTGGCCAGAGTTTTTTCAACTGCCACCAGCTAGTGGTTCTTAGGCGTGAGGTCCCCTGGAGAGCAGCATCAGCAAAATCTGGGAACTTGTTAGCAGTGCCCAATCTTGGGCCCCGATCTGTGTTTTAGCGTAACCTCCAGGTGATTCTGTCTCTGGCACAAGTTTGAGAACCACCGCCATGTGTTGGGTTGCAATGACTGAAATGTTGTATTTTGGAATGGAACCCATCCTGGGGGTCATGTGGCTAACCATCTCATGGTATGAGGAAATTAAGGACAGGGTGAAGGGGAATGAGGCATAGAGTTCACGTGTTTGTCCATGGAGTAATTTATAGAGCACCAAGTGGCCTATTTCATTAATTACTCATAGCCATCTTCCCAGTAAAGCCAGCTCATATCCCAATTTTAAAGATGAGGAAATGGAAATGCCAAAAGTTTTCAATGAGTCGACAAGTGGAGCTGGGATTAAAACCCAGAGCTCTTAAATCCCCTACCCATGGCCTTTAACTTGGTCTTCAGGTAATACGATCCAGCTGACAGGTGAGCTAAGCTGCTCTGCACGCTCCCATGGCATCAAAACCAGTGCAAACCAGCACAGTGTGATCAGCCCAGGAAACACACAGTTCAAAGTGGTGCAGTCTAGTGTAATGACAAAGGCTGCTGGAGGGCTGTGCTGTTTTTGAGAAGCTGGTATTTATGAGACCCAGTGTACAGACTCGTGGATCTCAGCACCACCCCAGAACGGAGGCTTGTGGTTTACTATCCTTGTCGAAGCAGCTAGCCTGAGAGTGGGCTGCAGCCAAAGTCCTCCATACTCGAAGGTTCTTTGGGAGACCTGTAACACACTCTTCTGTATGGTCAGATCTGCCCCTTGCATTCCTGTCATTAAGTCACTTTCAAAGCCTTTTCCCCAGCTTATCATTTTTTCCATTCTTAGGCCAAGGCTATTTGTAGTTTCCCCACCTGTCACCATGTGTGTTAGGCTGCAAAGGGCAAGGGAAGCTTCATTAATAGCATGGTACCAGCTCGAGCTGACTTAGAGGCCCATGCTTTCTCTGAATGTTCCATTTGAGGGACCGTTCTGAATCCTCACAGTTTTTCAGATGCACACTCTCACTTGGATTGGGTAATACATCATGAGCTAGATATATACTAAGTTAGTTTCTTTGAGGGCCTGACTTATTCCCCTTATTTGTAGATGAGGAATCTTACTAATTGCATAATATGCTCATGATTAAAGAAGTTACTGCATGAGTCCAATCAATACAAATGTTACAAAAGGATTGTTGTAGGAAAAATACTTATGGAAAGGAATCAGGAAAACTTGTGGAATAGAAAATAAGAGGAAAACCTAATTTTCAGAGAGCAGTTTAGAGTGTAAAATGAAGAATAGTCAGCAATCCAATAATTAAGTGGGAACATTTGGAAAGTAATAATAATAATAATAATAATAATAAAAACAGATTTCATCATAGACCAAAAGGTACAATGCAAATGTATGAAGTTGCTAGAAGATAGCAAGAGAAAATCCACATGACCTTGGGTTTGATGATAAGTTTTTAAATACAACACCAAAAGTCAACCCGTGGGTGGCGGGGAAGATATAAATAAGACTTCATTCAAATAAAAAAAATTTCTGAGAATGAAAGGACAAACCACAGACTGGGAGAAAATGTTTGCAAAAGGCATATCTGACAAAAGACTGCTATCCAAAGTGTACAAAGAACACTTAAAACTCAACAATAAATGTTTATAGCAGCAATGTCTACAATAGCCAAACTATAGAGAGAGCACAGATGTCTAACAACAGATGAATGGATAAAGAAGACATGGTTTATATATACTATCTATATTTATATCTCTATACATGTGTATATGTATGTATCTATATCTATACATGCAATGGAATATTATGCAACCATCAAAAAATGAAATCTTGCAATGACGTGGCTAGAACTGGAGGGTATTATGCTAAGCAAAATAAGTTAACCAGAGAAAGACAATTATCATATGATGAATTATGATCATATGATCATATGATCTCACTGATATGTGGAATTTAAGAAACAAGGAATAAGATCATAGGGGAAGAGGGGAAAGAATGAAACAAGACAAAACCAGAGAGGGAGACAAACCATAAGAGACTCTTTGTTTTTTTTTAAAGATTTTATTTATTTATTTGACAGAGAGAGATCACACGTAGACAGAGAGGCAGGCAGAGAGAGAGAGTGAAGCAGGCTCCCTGCTGAGCAGAGAGCCCGATGCGGGGCTCGATCCCAGGACCCTGAGATCATGACCTGAGCCAAAGGCAGCGGCTTAACCTACTGAGCCACCCAGGCACTCCCATAAGAGACTCTTAATCTCAGGAAATAAACTGAGGGTTGATGTAGGGTGGGGGTGGGGATGGGGTGGCTGGGTGACAGACATTGGGTTGGGTATGTGTTGTGGTGAATGCTGTGTGTTGTGTAAAACTGATGAATCATGGACCTGTACCCCTGAAACAAATAATACATTATACATCAGTAATTTTAAAAACCCCAACCATAGGAAAAGAAACAACCCAACTTAAAAATGAGCAAAATATCTCGACACCTCAAGGAAGAAAGTATACTTGGCAAATACGCAGGTGAAAAGATGTTTTACATCATATGTCATCATGGAATTGCAAGTTAAAATAATAATGAGATACCACCACATACCTGTTAGCATATCTAAAATCCAAAGCACTGACCACACCAAATGCTGATGAGGATCTGGACCAGGAACTCTCGTTCATTACTGGTGGGAAGGCAAAGTGGTGCAGTCACTCTGGAAGACTTGCAAATCTAAACACACCTTTGGGAGTGTCTTACCGAACTCAACACACTCTTACCATATGATCCAGCAGTGGCATTTGGTATTTACCCAAATGATTTAAAAACTTAGGTCATCATGAAAACTTACTTATGGATATTTTGGGCGGTTTTATTCATATTTGCCAAAACTTGGAGGCGAGTCAGATGTCCTTTGGTTGGTGAATGGATAAAAACATGGTGGTATTACATCCAGGTAATAGAATATTATTTGGTGATAAAAAGAATTGAGCTATCAAGTCATGAGAAGACATGAAGAAATCTTAAATGCATATTGCTTAGTGAAAGAAGCTGATGTGAAAAGGTTGTGTGCTGTATGACTCTGACTGTATGGCATTCTGGAAAAGGCAGAACGATTGAGACAGTATAGAGATCAGGACCTGACAGGGGTTTGCGGAAAGAGAGGGATGAATAGGTGGAGTATGGGGCACTTTTTAAAAGATTTTACTTATTTATTTGACAGAGACAGAGAGCACAAGCAGGGAGAGCAGCAGAGGGAGAGGGAGAAGCAGGTTCCCCGCCAAGCAAGGAGACTGATGCAGGACTCAATCCCAGGACCCTGCGATCATGAACTGAGCAGAAAGCAGAGGCCCAACCATCTGAGCCACCCAGGCGCCCTGTATGGGGCATTTTTAGGGCAGTGAAACTATTCACTATGATACTATGATGGCGAATACATGTCATTATCCATTTGTCACAGTTCATAGAATATAAAATACTAAGTGTGATCTCAAATGTCAATTATGGATTTTAATTAATAATAATGTGTTAATATTGGTGCATCAATGGTAACAAATGAACCACACCAATGCAGAATGTTAATTTCTGGGTATCTGTGAGGAGATATTTGCAAATGACATACCAGGTAAAGAATTCATATCCAAAATATATAAAGAACTGATATGACTTAATATCTAAGACACAAATAATCCAGTTAAAAAATGGGCAGAAGACAAGAACAGACTTTTTTTAAATGAGTTAATTTATTTGACAGAGGGAGAGCATAAGCAGGGGGTGCAGCATAGGGAGAAGGAGAAGCAAGTTCCCACTGAGCACGGAGCCTGATGCAGGGCTCGATCCCAGGACCCTGGGATCATGACCTGAGTGGAAGGCAGATGCTTAACTGAGAGAGCCACCCAGGTACCCCTGAACAGACATTTCTTTAAAGAAGACGTACAGATGGCCGATAGATGCAGGAAAAAAAGCTCAACATCAGTGATCATCAGGAAAATCCAAATCAAAACCACAATGAGATATCACCTCACACCTGTCAGAATGATTAAAATCAAAAACACAAGAAACAAAAAAGTGTTGGTGAGGATGTGGAGAAAGGGGAACCCTCATGTTGTATAAGACTGATGAATCCCTGAATTCTACCTCTGAAATGAATAATATGCTATATATTAGTTGGTTGAATTTAAATACAATAAATTAATTAAAAAATAAAAGATTACAGTAATTAAAAAAGAGAGAGAGAGAGAGAGAAAGAGAAACCCTCATGCACTGTTGGTAGGAATGCAAACCGGTGTAGCCACTCTGGAAAACATTATGGATGTCCCTCAAAAACTTAACAATAGGACTACCCTACAATTCAGTAAAGACCCTACTGGGTATTTACCCAAACAATACAAAAACACAAACTCAAAGGGATACATATAACCATATATTTATTGCAGCAGTATTTACAATAGCCAAGTTGTGGAAGCAGCCCAAGTGTCCACCAATGGATGAGTGGATAATGGAGAGTGGTGTACACACACACACACACACACACACACACACAGGAATATTAGTAATAAAAAGAATGAAATCTTGCCATTTGCAATAATAGGGATAGAGCTAGAGAGTATAATGCTAAGGGAAATAAGTCAGGCAGAGAAAGACAAATACTATATGATTTCATGCGTATGTGGAATTTAAGAAACAAAATAGGAGCAGGGAAAAAGAGAGAGAGAAAGGGATAAACCAAGAAACAGACTCTTAACTACAGGGAACACACTGATGGTCACCAGAGGGGAGGTGGGTGGGGGATGGGAGAAATAGGGGGGGTGGGGGAAATAGGGGGGTGGGGATTAAGGAGTATACTTACCATGTTGAAAATATAAAATAAAATAAAGTGATAAAAACAAACAGAGGCCACCTTATACCAGTTAGAATGGCCAAAATTAGCAAGACAGGAAACAATGTGTGTTGGAGAGGATGTGGAGAAAGGGGAATCCTATTACACTGTTGGTGGGAATGCAAGTTGGTGAAACCACTTTGGAGAACAGTGTGGAGATTCCTCAAGAAATTAAAAATAGAGCTTCACTATGACCATGCAATTGCACTACTGGGTAATCACCCCAAAGATACAGATGTAGTGAAAAGAAGGGCCATCTGTACCCCAATGTTTATAGCAGCAATGGCCATGGTCGCCAAACTGTGGAAAGGACCAAGATGCCCTTCAATGGACAAATGGATAAGGAAGATGTGGTCCATATACACTATGGAGTATTATGCCTCCATCAGAAAGGATGAATACCCAACTTTTGTAGCAACATAGACGGGACTGGAAGAGATTATGCTGAGTGAAATCAGTCAAGCAGAGAGAGTCAATCATCATAGGGTTTCACTTACTTGTGGAGCATAACAAATAACATGGAGGACATGGAGAGGTGGAGAGGAGAAGGGAGTTGAAGGACATTGGAAGGGGAGGTGAACCATGAGAGACTATGGACTCTGAAAAACAATCTGAGGGTTTTGAAGGGATGGGGGATGGGAGGTTGGGGGAGCCAGGTGGTGGGTATTAAAGAGGGCACGTATTGCATGGAGCACTGGGTGTGGTTCAAAAAACAATGAATACTGTTACGCTGAAAATTAAATAAATAAATAAATAAACATGGGGGGAAAAAATAAGGAAAAAAAAAACCCCAAACAAACAAAAAAACCAAACAGGGGCACCTGGGTGGCTCAGTGAGTTGGGCCTTTGCCTTTGGCTCAGTTCATGATCTCAGGATCCTGGAATGGAGCTCCGCATTAGGCTCTCTGGACAGCAGGGAGGCTGCTTCCCCTTCCCCCTCTGCCTAACTCTGCCTGTTTGTGATTTCTCTTTCTCTGTCGAATAAATAAATAAAATCTTTTTTTTTATTTTTTTTAAAACAGATTTTATTTATTTATTTGACAGAGAGATCACAAGTAGGCAGAGAAAGAGGGAGGAAGCAGGCTCCCCGCAGAGCAGAGAGCCCGATATGGGGCTCGATCCCAGGACCCTGAGATCATGACCTGAGCCGAACGCAGAGGCTTAACCCACTGAGCCACCCAGGCAACCCTTAATTTTTTTTAAAAAAAATTTATTTATTTATTCGACAGAGAGAGACCACAAGTAGGCAGAGAGGCAGGCAGAGAGAGAGAGAGAGGGAGGAAGCAGGCTCCCCGCGGAGCAGAGAGCCCAATATGAGGCTCAATCCCAGGACCCTGGGATCATGACCTGAGCCGAAGACAGAGGCTTTAACCCACTGAGCCACCCAGGCGCCCCTAAATAAATAAAATCTAAAAAAATACCCCAAAAAACAAATAATAGAGGTAACCGTTAGTGGCTTAGGTGAGGGAATAGGTGGAAACTCTCTGCACTTTCAGCCCAATTTTTCTGTAAACCTAAAACTGCTCAAAAATAAATCTATTAGCTAAGAAATCATATAAACTTACAGTAGGATAAAGGATTAATGGAGAATAAAGGATCCTACCTCCGCATTTCTTGTTATGTGGAATATGTTTTCCTTATTGTTTAAACAACTTCTAGTTAGATTTTCTATTACTTGCAGCTGCAAGTGTTCTGACATAAAACGGGTTTTCCATTTGTTTTTGGTGGTGGTGTTTTTAGAATCACACACTTACCTCACTCTGTATCTCTTTAATACATACATTGTCAGTGAAGAGGTGAAAAACATTGTACCCTTTTTATGAAGAGAGAAGAGATACATATAGAGTATATAAATGGACACAGAGGGGCTTCTGGGTGGTTTAGTCAGTTAAGTGCTGGCCTCTTGATTTTGGCTCAAGTCATGATCTCAGGATCATGAGATTGAGCCCCATGTCATCGGGGCTCTGAGCTCAGCAGGGAGTCTCCTTGAGATTCTTTCTTTCCATCTCCCTTTGCCCCTCCCCCTCTCCCTTTGCCCCTCTCCCTGTTTGTACTTGTGCGCCTTCTCTCAAATATAATAAAATAAAACAAAATAAAATAAAAACAGATATACAGATTATCTCTTGTATTTCAATATCAATGGAGGAAAAAAGACTAAAAAAGTCTCGGATGAAGGAGTAATAATGAAAAAATTGGTTGAGAAACACTGCTTTCACATAAAAGATGGAAATTTAGATAAGACCATGGTGTACTACAGAGAATATTTGATTTGTGTCAAAAGACCAGCTGCATGACCTTGGTTTAATGTCACCTAAACCAGGTTACCAAAGAGGAGGTGGAAGAAGGGATGGCTGAAATTGGTGAAGAGTAGTAAGAGTATACTTAGGGGGGCACCTGGGTGGCTCAGTGGGTTAAAGCCTCTGCCTTCGGCTCAGGTCATGATCTCAGGGCCCTAGAATCGAGCCCTGCATCGGGCTCTCTTTTCAGCGGGGAGCCTGCTTCCTGCTTTCTCTCTGCCTGCCTCTCTGCCTACTTGGGATCTCTCTCTCTCTGTCAAATAAGTAAATAAAATCTTAAAAAAAAAAAAAAGAGTATACTTAGGTGTATAGAATCGTTCACTCACTTTAGTGTCCTCCTGAAGGTAATATAATGCTATGCCATAATTATACTGAAATCTAAAAATGAAGAAAAATAAATGAGTAAAGTCACCTGAATCACTTGGCTACATTTTCTTTGTCTATAAAATTGGGGGATTGTACTGTTGATCTCTAAAGGTGTTCATGTCCTAATAGTCTGTAATTTTGTATTTCATTCCACAGATATGATATTTTCCAGCATTATAGTGCAAATTAAAAACAGTCATAGAATCAAAAACACCATTTAGCTTTACAGTGAAGGAAACAATATAAAAATAGAATAATGTTGCCTGCAATGGAAGTGACAGCTATTGGTCTTTAATTTTCTAAAAACTTAGAGAGCTTCAGGAGCTCTTCAAGACCATGTCCTAGAAAACCTAAATTGATAAAGTTCTGAAAACCTAATGCAAATGGTCCTAAGGGTGATTCAGGTATGATGGGGGCATTTTTGGCATTTTTGGTTGCCTTTTGCCAGGGTATGTCACAAGTCATCTCTCTCCCCATCTCCATCCTCCACCTCTCCCATCTAAACATACACATATACAGACATAGTCAGGCACACATCAGTTTGCCTCAACTAATATGCCAGCAGACATTGTGTTTTGTAATGGAGGTGGACAGAAGAAGCTGTGGTTCAGGAGGAAGCGTGAGAGAAAAAGGACGGAAAGGACAGACTGGCTGTTTATAGACTCAGGCTGGTGAAGGGGTTTTGAGCGTTAGTATGAAGCCTAGAATTCCGAAGAACCCTTCAGGAACAGAGAGTTGAGGTTCAAGCAGAGCTCAGTGATGTTCCAAGTGAAAAGGGTTGACAAGAAAGCCCATCTCCTGTCTTCTACACAGACCCTGACTGTACCCTGACATCCCAAGTCCTGGAAGCACTGGGGCTCTGGGCTTGGTGCCCTACTATTGGACAATCACCGAAAGCAGCTTCCAGGGCCTTTCCTTGGACAAGTGGCAAGGAAGGTCGGGCCAGCACTGTGGGGAAGGGAAGTAAGCAAATCACTTTGTGAGCCCATGAGGATTACTGCCTAAAACTTTCTAGAAATAAATTGTTGGAAAAAAGTGGGACACTTCCAGGGGCCCTAAGATGGGCTGTTACGCCCATGACGGTGTTGAGCCAATCAATGTGTGGGTTAAAAATGACCTCTATTTTCATCATGTTTAATGGATACAGAGCTCCAATTTGGGAAGATGAAAAAGTTCTGGAGATGGATAGCAGTGATATACTTAATGCCATCGAACTGCACTCTAAAAAAATGGTTAAAATGGTAAATTTAATTTTAAGTTTCCACTCAATAAGAAAAATCCTGAAATGCAAATGGCACATCATCTTGTATTACTACAGTCTTCTTTGTAAATAAAATTAATAAAGCAGAGGTTCGGGGAAGAAAATTGGATTAATACTTCTGGGACTTTCTCATCTGTAAACATGCTCTCCAATTTCCTCTAAGCTCCCTGATTCCAAGCTCCAATACAATTCCACGACTTAATTCAACAAGGATATTTGCAAAGTAAGAAGCAAAAATGAAATGGAAGCTTTTGTGTCCCATTTTATCATTCTGAGTCAGGCTCAGTGGGAGTTGTGTCTCTATGATCTGGAAGAGGTCCTCTAGGAAAAGAGACCCAAATGTGAAGGAGTGTGTTTGTTCCTGGTTCCATTTCCAATATTTTTGCCCTTCCTGGAGAGCACTTTTTAAAAAAAGATTTTATTTATTCATTTATTTGAGAGAGAGCAAGCTCGAGTGGGGAGGAGTAGAGGGGGAGGTAGAGGGAAAAAATCCAAGCAGACTCTATGCTGAGAAGAGCCCATTGTGGGGCTTGATTTCACGACCCTGAGATCACGACCTGAGCTGAAACCAAAAGTCAGATGCTTAACCAGCTGCGCCACCCAGGAGCCCTCTGGGCAGAGCTTCTGGGCCCTCTCACACCCCCAACCCTTCCTCTCACTCTGGGCTGATGTCCTTGCTCCCTTTACTTCACTGGTGACTCCAAGAGCCATCAGAGGTAAATGCCTCCTCCTCCAGGGACCAAGTGCACAAGCCAACCTGCATCTGTGCATGTCTTCTCTCTGGTCTCTCCTTAGCGGAGACCCTGTCCCTTCCATGTGTGCCCGGCACCCTGTCTCCCGAGAGACCCTGCCCTGTTTCCCATTCTTTCCTGGAATCATTGCTCTTCTCCTCCCTCCTGGACTCTTTTCCTCAACATTCAACTTTGCTTTAATGTGTTTTATGTGTTTAATGTGCTTTAATGTGTTCTATTTTTCTACTTCCCTCCCGTTTTTTTCTCACCTCTTTATGGATAAAGTATTTTTCCCCTCAATCCAGTTTTTACCCTTTACTACTCTAGAAGGTATACATTGTTTTCCTACTTTCTACATGCAAATTAAAACACGATATATAAGTTAATGTCTTCTAGGGGCACCTGGGTGGCTCAGTGGATTAAGTGTCAATCTCTTGATTTCAGCTCAGATCATGATCTCACCCTCATGGGACTGAGCCCAGGGATGGGCTCCACACTCCGTGGGGAGTCTGCTTTCTCTCTCCCTCAGCCTCTCCTCTGCCCCACTCAATCTTTCTCTCTCTCAAATAAATAAATAAAAATAAGTTAACAGCTTCTAGAGTTATACAACATCTTTATCTTCCTCCTTGAGGATGCAAGGGACTTAGTCGCTACAGTGCCAAGCACCTGTTTCTGAGTCACACGCTATTGTTGCCATGCCTTTAAGTTTCACCCTGATTTTTTTAAAAAAAGATTTTATTTATTTAACAGAGAGAGACTCACAGAGAGAGAGGGGGAACAGAAGCAGGGTCAGTGGGAGAGGGAGAAGCAGGAAGCTGAGCAGGTAGCCTGATGTGGGCCTGGATCTCAGGACCCTGAGATCATGACCTGAGCTGAAGGCAGATGCTTAACTGACTGAGACACCCAGGTGTCCCTGATTTTCTTTTTTCTGTCGTAAAATATCTGTGACATAAATTATACCATTTTAACCATTTTTAAGTGTACGATTCAGTGGCATTCAATACCTTCACATCCCTTTGCTGCTGTGACTACCATCCATCTGCCAGACCTGACCCACTAAACAATTCACTCATTCCCTTCTCCCCCAGGCCCTGGCCACCACCACTCTATTTTCTCTGTGAATTTGACTGTTCTGGGTACTTCATATAAATGGAATCATACAGTATTTGTTCTCTGTCTCTAACTTATTACACTTAACATAATATCTTCAAGGTAACCTATGTTGTAGTATTTGTCAGAATTTCTTCCCATTTTAAGGATAAATAATATTCTTTTCTTTTTAAGGAGTAATAATAATAAATTATAATATATAAATAACATAATAATATATGATATATATCACATTTTTCTTTTTTTCTCTGATGATAATGGAATTATTATTATTTTTTATTAACATATAATGTGTTATTTGCTTCAGGGGTACAGGTCTGTGAATCATCAGGCTTACACACTTCACAGCACTCACCATAGCACATATTCTCCCCAGTGTTCATCACCCAGCCACCCTACCCCTCCCTGCCCCCACCCCAAGCCAGCCCAGCAACTCTCTGTTTCCTGAGATTAAGAGTCTCTTTTGGTTTGTCTCCCTCCCTGGTCCCATCTTGTTACATTTTTTTCTCTCCCTATTTCCCAAGAACCCACCGCCCTGCTTCTCAAATTCCTCATATCAGAGAGATCATATGATAATTGTTTTTCTCTGACTTATTTCGCTTAGCATAATACCCTCTAGTTCCATCCACATTGTTGCATATGGCAAAATTTGGCTGCTTTGATGGCTGCATAGTATTCTATTGTATATATACACCACATCTTTTTTATCCATTCATCTGCTGATGGACATTTAGTTCTTTACATAGTTTGGCTATTGTGGACATTGCTGCCATAAACATTTGGGTGCACGTGTCCCTTCGGATCACTACATTTGTATCTTTAGGGTAAATACCCAGTAGTGCGATTGCTAGGTTGGAGGATAGCTCTATTTCCAACTTTTTGAGGCACCTCCTTACTGTTTTCCAGAGTGGCTGCACCAGCTTGCATTCCCGCCAACAGTGTAGGAGGGTTCCCCTTTCTCCGCATCCTCACCAACATCTGTTGTTTCCTGACTTGTTCATTTTAGTCATCCTGACTGGTGTGAGGTGGTATCTCACTGTGGTTTTAATTTGTAATTCCCAGATGCTGAGTGATGTAGAGCACTTTTCATGTGTCCGTTGGGCATTTGGATGTCTTCTTTGCAGAAATGTCTGTTCATGTCTTCTGCCCATTTCTTGATTGGATTATTTGTTCTTTGGGTATCAAGTTTGATAAGTTCTATATAGATTTAGGATACTAGCCCTTTATCTGATATGTCATTTGCAAGTATCTTCTCCCATTCTGTTGGTTGTCTTTTGGTTTTGTTGACTGTTTCCTTTGCTGTGCAAAAGCTTTTGATCTTTTTTTAAAAAAAGATTTTATTTTATTTATTTGACAGAGAGAAAGATCACAAGTAGGCAGAGAGGCAGGCAGAGAGAGAGGGGGAAGCAGGCTCCCTGCTGAAAAGAGAGCCTGATTCAGGCTTGATCCCAGGATCCAGAGATCATGACCTGAGCCGAAGGCAGAGGCTTAACCCAGTGAGCCACCCAGGTGGCCCAAGCTTTTGATCTTGAAGTCCCAATAGTTCATTTTTGCCTTTGCTTCCCTTGCCTTTGGTGGTGTGTCTAGGAAGAAATTGCTGCAGCTGAGGTTGAAGAGTTTCCTGCCTGTGTTCTCCTCAAGTATTTTGATGGATTCCTGTTGCACACTGAGGTCTTTCAACCATTTTGAGTCTATTTTTGTATGTGGTGTAAGGAAATGGTCAAGTTTCATTCTTCTGCATGTGGCTGTCCAATTTTCCCAACACCATTTGTTAAAGAGACTTTCTTTTTTCTATTGGACATTCTTTCCTGCTTTGTCAAAGATTAGTTGGCCATACAGTCGAGGGTCCATTTCTGGGCTCTTTATTCTGTTCCATTGATCTATGTGTCTGTTTTTGTGCCATTACCATACTGTCTTGATGATGACAGCTTTATAAGATAGTTTGAAGTCTGGAATTGTGATGCCACCAGCTTTGGCTTTCTTTTGCAATATTCCTCTGGCTATTTGGGGTCTTTTCTGGTTCCATATAAATTTTAGGATTATTTCTTCCATTTCCTTGGAAAAAATTGATGGTATTATGGTGAGGATTGCATTAAATGTGTAGATTGCTTTCGGTAGCATAGACATTTTCACAATATTTGTTCTTTCAATACATGAGCATGGAAAGTTTTCCATTTCTTTGTGTCTTCCTCCATTTCTTTCATGAGTATTTTATACCTTTCTGAGTACAGATTCTTTGCCTCTTTGATTAGGTTTGTTCCTAGGTATCTGATGGTTTTGGGTGCAATTGTAAATGGGATCAACTTCTTAATTTCTCTTTCTTCTGTCTTGCTGTCAGTGTATAGAAATGCAACTGCTTTCTGTGCATTGATTTTATATCCTGACACTTTACTGAATTCCTGTATGAGTTCTAGCAGTTTTGGAGTGGAGTCTTTTGGGTTTTCCACATAAAGTATCAAGTCATCTGCAAAGAGTGAGATTTTGACTTCTTCTTTGCTGATGTGGATGCCTTTTATTTCTTTTTGTTGTCTGCTGAGGCTAGGACTTCTAGTACTATATTGAACAACAGTGGTGATAGTGGACAGCCCTGCTGTGTTCCTGACCTTAGTGGAAAAGCTCTCAGTTTTTCCCCATTGAGGATGATATTAGCTGTGGCTTTTTCATAGATGGCTTTGATGATATTGAGGTATGTACCCTCTATCCCAACACTATGAAGACTTTTGATCAAGAAAGGATGCTTTACATTGTCAAATGCTCTTCAGCATCTATTGAAAGTATCATATGGTTCTTGTTCTTTCTTTTATTGATGTATTGTATTACATGATTGATTTGCAGATGTTGAACCAACCTTGCAGCCCAGGAATAAATCCTACTTGGTCGTAGTGAATAATTCTTTTAATGTACTGTTGGATCCTATTGGCTAGTATTATGGTGAGAATTTTTGCATCCATGTTCATCTAAGATATTGGTCTGTAATTATCCTTTTTGATGGGGGTCTTTGTCTGGTTTTGGCATCAAAGTAATGCTGGACTCATAAAATGAGTTTGGAGTTTTCCTTCCATTTCTGTTTTTTTGGAACAGTTTCAGGAGAATTGATATTAATTCTTCTTTAAATGTTTGGTAGAATTCCCCTGGGAAGCCATCTGGCCCTGGGCTCTTGTTTGTTGGGAGATTTTTGATGACTGCTTCAATCTCCTTACTGGTTATGGTTCTGTTCAGGTTTTCTATTTCTTGCTGGTTAAATTTTGGTAGTTTATATGTCTCTAGGAGTTCATCCATTTATTCCAGATTGTCAAATTTGCTGGTGTATAGTTGCTCATAATATGTTCTTATAATTGTATTTCTTTGGTGTTGGTTGCGATCTCTCCTCTTTCATTTATGATTTTATTAATTTGGGTCCTTTCTCTTTTCTTTTTGATAAGTCTGGTCAGGTTTTTATCAATCTTATTAATTCTTTCAAAGAACCAGCTCCTAGTTTCGTTGATTTGGTCTACTGTTATTTCAGTTTCTATTTTATTGATTTCTGCTTTGATCTTTATTATTTCTCCTCTCCTGCTGGGTTTAGGCTTTCTTTGCTGTTCTTTCTCCAGCTCCTTTAGGTGTAGGGTTAGGGTGTACTTGAGATCTTTCTTGTTTCTTGAGAAAGGCTTATATTGCTACATGCATTCTTCTTAGGACCACCTTTGCTGTGTCCCAAAGATTTTGAACAGTTGTGTTCTCATTTTCATTTGCTTCCATGAGTTTTTTTTCCCAATTCTTCTTTAATTTCCTGGTTGACCCATTTATTCTTTAGTAGGATGCTCTTTAGCCTCCATGTACTTGAGTTTTTCCAACTTTACTCTTGTGATTGAGTCCTAGTTTCAAAGTACTGTGGTCTGAAAATATGAAGGGAGTGATCCCAATCTTTTGGTCCTGGTTGAGACCTGATTTGTGATGCAGGATGTGATCTGTTCTGGAGAATGTTCCATGTGCAGTAGAGAAGAATGGGTATTCTGTTGCTTTGGGATGGAATGTTCTGAATATACCTGTGATGTCCATCTGGTCCAGTGTGTCATTTAAAACTATTATTTCCTTGTTGTTCTTTTGCCTAAATGATCTTTCCATTTCAGTGAGGGGGGCATTAAAGTCCCCTATTATTATCATGTTATTTTTGCTGTATGAATTTAGTGCCATTGTATTGCCTGTAAGGTGACTGTTTCTGTTCCTTTCTGGTCTGTTACTTTTAGGCTCTCTCTTTGTTTAGAGGACCCTTTCAATATTTCTTGTATGTCTGGTTTGGTGTTTGGAAATTCTTTTAGTTTTTGTTTGTCCTAGAAGCTTTTTATCTCTCCTTCTATTTTCAGTGACAGCCTAGCTGCATATAGTATTCTTGGCTGCATATTTTTCTTGTTTAGCACTCTCTATATATAATGCCAGTCCTTTCTGGCCTGCCAGGTCTCTACGGATAGGTCTGCTGCCAATAGAATATTTCTACCATTCTATGTTATAGACCTCTGTCCTGAGCTGCTTTCAGGATTTTTTTTTTTTTGTCACTGAGACTTGTAAGTTTTACTATTGGATGATGGGGAGTGGACCTATTTTTATTGATTTTGAGGGGGATTCTCTGCTCCTCCTGAATTTTGATGCTTGTTCCCTTCACCAAATTAGATAAATTCTCTGCTATAATTTGTTCCAATATACCTTCTGCCCTCCTCTCTCTTTCTTCTTCTTCTTCTGGGATCCCAATTATTCTAATACTGTTTCATCTTATGGTATCACTTATCTCTTGATTTCTCCCCTCATGGTCCAGTTGTTGTTTGTCTCCCTTTTGCTCAGCTTCTTTATTCTCCATCATTTGGTCTTCTATGTCACGAATTCTCTCTTCTGCCTCATTTATTCTAGCAGGAAGAGCCTCCATTTTTTATTGCACCTTATTAGTAGCTTTTTAAATTTCAACTTGGCTAGACTTTAGTTCTTTTATTTCTCCAGAAAGGGATTTTATAGTATCTTTCATGCTTTTTTCGAGCCTGGCTAGCTCCTTGATAATCTTCATTCTGAACTCTAGATCTGACATCTTACTAATATCCATATTGATTAGGTCCTTAGCAGTCAATACTGCCTTGTTCTTTTTTTTTTTTTGAGGTGAGTTTTTCCATCTTGTCATTTTATCCAGATACAAATAGATGAATGAGAGAACAAAATACTAAAAGGGTAGCAACAATTCCAGAAAAATATACACTAATGAAATTGGAAAAGTCTCAAAACCCATGGGGGGAGAGAAGAAAGGAGAAAAATTAAAAAATATATATGTATATATGTACATATACATACATACATATATACACACACACGTATATTACACTGGCTAATAGAATAGAGCCACACACTTGATTTTGGGTGTGTTTTGGTCTGTTAAAAGAACTGCCTCCCAAAATTTTAAAGAAAGAAAAACTTATGTATGTATACAAAAATAAGGGTAAACACAATGAAGGGATGGAATACGACTATTAAGATGAAAATTTCAAAAGATTCTAAAAAAGGAATTGAAGTAACTTGGTTGAAAAACGAAAAATAAAGGAAAGAATGTGATCAGACTGGAGACTAGAAAAAACCACATGCTGGATTTTGGGTATATTTTGTTCTGTTAGAAGAAACTGTATCCCAAAATTTTAAAGAAAGAGAAGTCTATATGTATACACAAAAATAAGGCTAAATACAATGAAGGGATAGAATATGACTATAACAATGAAAATTTAAAAAGATTTTTAAAAATGTATTGATAAGATAAAATAGTTAAAAGATGTTAAAATAGGAAAGAGGAAAAATTTTTAAAAATAGAGTAAGAAAAAAATAAAATTTAAAAAATTTAACTTTGAAAGACTAAGGAATCACAGGAAAAAGGAGATGAATTCTATGTGTTGCTTTCCCCTACCTCTGGAATTCCACAATTCGCATTTGTCCATGAAGTTGGTCTTCAATAGATGTTCTTGCTGATCTTCTGGGGGAGGGGTCTGTGGCAGTGATTCTCAAATGTCTTTGCCCAAGGTGAAATTGCACCGCCCTTGCCAGGGGCCAGGGTAAGTACTCTGCTCGGGTTCACTCTTGGGAGCTTTTGTTCCCTGAACGCTTTCTGTAGAACTCTGGAGGACAGGAATGAAAATGGCGGCCTCCCAATGCTCTGGCCTGGAGGAGCCGAGAGCTCGGCGCCCCACTCCTCAATGCACCCTCGGAGAAAAGCAGTCAATCTCTCCCATCTCCCTGGTCTCTGGCTGCGCTCCGTGCTCACCAGGCTTGTGACCAAGCATTTTTGCCTCTGGCACAAGGCCCCTTTTAGAGTCTCCAAACCCAGCAGATTCCTGCTGCGCTCCTGTACCACTCCTCCCAGAGAACAAAGGTGAGTCTCCCTGGGTCCCTGCTTGAAGACCAGTGACCCGACTGTGCTTCAGATCATGGTTTAAGGTAACCCCGAGTGGAGAGCTCACTCCTCAGCTCCATCTCTGTAGCCAGCTTCCCTGCTGTGATACCTGGGAGCTCTGCCATCTTCAGACACCCCCAGTCTTTCTGTGATTCTGAGGGACCTGAGACCTCACTGTTCCTGTGAGGGCTACACCTCCCCTTCCCCTTAGCCTCTGGAATGATGTTCCCCCAGGAGCAGATTTCTAAAAGTTCCAACTTTGTTCTCTGCTGATCCAACTTTTGCCAAAAGCGGACCCTCCCCCCAAGGTCTATCTTCCCAAATATTGTCTCAGATTCATTTCTCCTCAGGTCCTACCTTGTAGAAAGGGGTTGCTTCCTATAATTGCTGCTCTTCTTCTCTTCGATATCTTGTTGAGTTTGTAGGTGTTTAGAATGGTTTGATAACTATTTTGCTGAACTCCTGGGACCCAATGATATTAGGTCTCCTACTCCCCTGCCATCTTGGTCCTCCCTATATCACATTTTTCCTATCCATTCATCTGTAAATGGACACCTGAGTTGTTTCCATCTCTTGGCTATTGTGAATAATGCTGCTATAAACATAGGTATAATAAATACCTCTGAGTCCCTGCTTTCAATTATTTTGGGTATATACCAAATAATGTGGTAGTTCTATGTTGCTGGATGTTATGGTAATTCTATTTTTAATCTTTTGAAGAACGACCATGCAGCTGCACCATTTTATACTTCCATCAACAGTGCCCCGGGGTTCCAACTTCTCCACATTCTTGCCAACACTTGTTATCTTCTGTGGGTGGTTTGTTTGGTTCTTGGCTTTGGAGGCTTTTGTTTGTTTTTGCTTTTTTTTTTTTTTTGCTTTGTTTTTGTTTCTGTTTTGTATAGTAGCTGCCCTAATGGGTAAAGGGTGATAGATTTGGTTTCTTTTTAATCAACACGACATTTCCACATTTAAATTTTGTAAAATGTCAATAATGGGAAAATATGTTCAATATGGAAGTCCCCATTTCTGTCTGGAATTTTTTCAGAAACATGGCTGTGTGTTCACACAAATAGTCCAAGTGCTCTGGCACTGATTTCTCTTGTGACATTGGGGCTTTGTAACATCAAATGATTTGGGGGTTATAAAGGGAAAATGAGATAGTGTCCCAGTTATGTTTGTGCTTTTTTTAGGGCAGAGGTTGGCAAATGTTTTCTGTGAAGGTCTGGATAGTAAATATTTTTAGGTTTTGTTGGTTATGTATGGTCTCTGTTGCAGCTACTCAATTTACTGTACTTACAATAATATAATTATTATTATAATTTATACAGATATTCCATTGTATTTTTTAACCTCAAGACATTATTATTTTTGTTTTGTAGTTTTTTTTTCTTTTTTAAACTTTCTTTTGTCTGTCTATATCTGAAAGGAGGAGGGGCAGAGGAAGAGGAAGAGAATCTTAAACTTCAATGTGGGCTCAATCTCGTGAACTTGAGATTTTTACTTGAGCCAAAATCAGGAGTTGGACAATTACCCAACTGAGCCACCCAGGTGCCCCTCATAGTTTTTTGGAAGATTACCTGCGTATTTGTCATGTTTTGGGGTGTGCTTTCTTGTTTCTCAGACTTTTGACTGAGTTTCCTTTCCTTGAGTCTGAAGCACATTCTTTAGAATATCCTTCAGTGAGGGTCTATTGATGACAAATTATCTCAGAATTTTACTTTCCCTAAAATGTTTTTAATTTACTTTAGTTACTCAAAGCCAGTTTTGTTGAATATGATTTATGTTGATGGTAATTTTCTTATAATACTGTAAAGTGTTATGGGTTCAACACTTTATCATACTTTTCTCCTGTCTTCTGCTGTTGCTGTTGAGAAGTCATTGGAACCCAATTGTTGATTGTTTGTGGTAGTCCATCTGGGTTTTCTAGTTGACTTCTCTCTCTCTCTTTTTTTAAAAGATTTTATTTATTTATTTGAGAGAGAGTGATGAAAGAGGGAGATAAGGAAAGCACACAAGCAGGGGCAAAGAAAGAAGCAGACTCCCCTGCTGAGTAGGGAGCCTGATGCAGGGTTTGATCCCTGGACCCTGGGTTCATGACCTGAAATAAAGGCAGATGCTTAACCGACTAAGCCACCCATGCGCCCTCTAACTGACTTCTCTTAAGGTGTCTTTTTCTTTGGTGATCTAAGGTCTATGTGTCTATGTATGAATTCATTTCTTTTATCTCATTTGAGGATCAATAAATTTCCAGAATCTGTTCAGGGGGATCTTTTATCAATTGGGACAATCTTACATAATTATTTCTTTGAATATTGCCTCTTTCCCGTTCTCTATGTTGTCCTCCTATAAATCCTACTGATAATACTTAGACTGCTTCACACTTTCCTCCATATTTTTAAAACTTTCTTTTATATTTTCTAGCCATTTCTCTCTGTGCCACCTTCCAGATTTTTTTCCACATTGATCTCTGATTATTTATTTTCTTTTCAAAATATCTATATTCATTTTCTCTTTCTTCCATAGCAAAATATAACAATTTAGTGGCTTTGAACAATAAAAATTTATTATTTCACCAATCCATAGGTGAGAAATCCATTGAGCTTGGCTGTTTTTCTCCGCCCATCTCTCAGAAGACTGAAATCAGGGTGTCAGCTGGACTGTGTTCCTTTCTGTAGACTCTATGGTAGATTCTGTTTCCAGCTTATTTACATTATTGGTAGAACTGAACTCCCTATGGCTGTAGGACTGAGAGTCCCACTTTCTTGCTGGTTGGTATTTAGGGATTGTTCTCAGCTTCTAGAAACTTCCTTTAGTCCTTGGTTTATGGTGCCTTTCTTCTGTCTTCAAAGCTAACAACTTTGGGTCGAGTCTCTTTGACACTCCTAACATCTTCCTTGCCTCTCTCCTGCTGCATCTCTCTCTGACCTCAGCTGGGAAATGCTTTTTACTGTTAAAGGTTCATGATTACATGGAGCCACACAGAGAATCCAGAATAATCTCATCTCAACATCCTTAACCTTAATTACATTTGCAAAATTCCTTTTGCCATATACCATAACATATTCACAGGTTCTAAGGATTAGGAAAAGAAATATTTTGGGGGAGGATATTATTTGGCTTACCGTAGTATATTTCTAGCTGTATCTAACCTGTTGTTAAATTACTTTGGATTTTAATTTCCAATTGTTATATGGTTTTTTAAAAAAGTTCTAATTTATTTCATTATTTTCAAATAGTCTTGTTTTTATAGACCTTGTATCTTCCTCATGTTTTTAATTATCTTTTATTTCTTTAAACATATCAAACATATTTTGTTTTGTATCCTGACTTTGACAATTCCAGAACCTGAAATGTTAGGGAGTCTAATTTTGATACCTTTTAAAAAATTTTTATGTGTAAAATTCTTTCTTCTGCCTTAATTCCTTACATATTTTGTGTATTTTGAACATGAGCTCACATCTTTGTGAAGTTAACTGTTGGGAATTTTTTGACACCAGTGTTTAAGGTGTGTGATCCTGTGGACAATAGGTGGGTTTCCTTCTACGTCGTGGCTGTGGACACTAGCCATTGATGACCACTTTTTGGTTTGGTTTTTATTTAAAAACTTTACTAAACCATAATTAATTTATAATAATGTATACAAAATGTGATAAATTTGCATATACATGTACCTGAAAACTATCACCACCATTAAAAAAATGAATTTCTCTATCACCTCCCAAAGTTTCCTGGTGCCTCTTCGTAATATCTTATAAATATCTGCCCTTCTCCACCCCCCAGAAAAACACCAATCTGCTCCCTGTCACCATAGTCTGCATTTTCTAGAACTTTAAATAGATGGAATCATGCAGCATTTAGTCTTTATTGCCTGGCTTCCTTCACTTGACATAATTATTTTGAGATTTAGTCATACTATTTTGTGCAAATCATGTGTTCACCCCTTTTCTACTGAAAAACATTTTTTTGTAGGTATATTTGTTTCCTGGGACTTCTGTAACACTGAAGCCACTAAATGTCTTTAAACCACAGAAATTTATTCTCTCACAGTTCTGGAGGCTCAAAGACTGAAATCCAGGGAGACAACTCTTGCCAGGCTCTAGAGGTGAAATTATCCCTTGCCTTTTCCAGCTCCTGGGGCTGTCTACATTCCTTTCCTTGTGACCACATCACTGCAGTCTCTGCCTGTGTGGTCACATGGCTTGTTCCTCTTCTGGTTCCCTTCTCTGCATGTCTCTTGTATTAGGTCACTTATGATGGTATTTAAGGCTCATCTGAATAATCCAGGCTTATCTCTTTACCTCAGGATCCTTAAAGTAATCTTATACAAAGACCTTTTCTCTAAATAAGGTAAAGGTCCATCCAGGCGTCAGGATGTCTTTGGGGGGCAATTTTTCAGTATAGATATACCACAAGTATTTTATCCCTTCACCTAGTGATGGACATTTAAGTTTACTTTCAGTTTTTATCTATTACAAATATGGAAATTCATGTATAAATCTTCATATGGACATATGCTTTCATATCTCTTGAGTAGATATCTAAGAGTGGATTGATTGGAACATATGGTAGGTATATATTTAACTTTTTAGAAACTGTCAAACTATTTTCCATCAGCAGTGTCTAAGTTCCAGTTTTTCCACATCCTGTCCAACACTTGGTATATTAAGTCTTTTTTTAATTTAAGCCATTCAAATAAGTATGTAATGTTATCTTGTTGAAGTTACACATCTTTTTCTGTCCTTATCTGCCACCTCCATATTTTTCATTGATGATGTGTCTTTCAAATATATTGCCTACTTTTCAATTGGATTGGCCATTTCCTTATTGAGTTTTGGGACATCTTTACATCTTATTGAGTCTGGGGACATCTAGATATAGTGATTTCACTAAATACGATCCATAAATATTTTCTGTCAGACTGCAGTTTGTCTTTTTATTCCTTTAACAGCATCATCTGAAAGGCAGAATTTCGGACTTTTGATGAAACCCAGTTTATCCATTTTTTTCCTTTTGTGGGCAATGCTTTTGGTATTATATCTAAGAACACTTTGTCTAACCGAAGGGCTGATTATAGGTTCTGTGTTTTACATTTAGGTCTACAATCCACTTTGAGTTAATATTTATGTGTGATGTAAGGTATGGACCCAAGTTTACTTTCTCATATTGTTTATTTTTAAACTCTCCTTTGGTTATTTTTCATATGATTATTTGATTGTTCTAGCACCATTTTTTGACAAGGCTATCCTTTCTCCATTGCATACTTTTGCAACTTTGTCAAAAATCAGTTGCTTTTATATATGTGGGTCTATTTTTGGAACTTTCTACCATGTCCCTTTGATCTATTTGTCTGTCATTATGTCAACACTACATTGTTTTGTTTACTAGAACTTTACGAAAATTCTCAAAATTAGGTCACGCTCTCTAACTTTGTTCTTCTTCAAATTTGTTTTGGCCATTATAGGTTCTTTATGTAATTTTTGAAATCACTTTTTCAACTTTGACAAAAAATCTGCTATGATTTTTTTATGAATCTATAAATCATTTTAGGGAGAAAGTACAGCTTAACAATATTGAGTTTTCTGACCTGTGAGCACAGTATATCACTCCTTTAATTTAGGTCTTCTTAAATAAACTTTTATAATTTTCAGTGTATAGGTCTTAACATAACTTTTGTCAGATTCATCCTTCAGTAGTTTATAGTTTTGATGTTATCTTTAAATTACATTTTGTAATTGTTCATTGATGGTATATAGGCATATAATAGATTTCATCAATTGTTACCTAAATTGATGATGGGGGGGAATGCAGTTGTTCATAATATTCTTTTATTGTTGTTAGATAACATAAAATATATGTATTCATCTCTTCCTCTGGGTTCCTGGCACAGAGCTCCTGAAGGCCTTGCAATTTCCTAAGTAGTAAGAACACTAGAAGCATAGCTTATTCTAATATTTGTATTTAACCCCATTCTTGACACAAGCCTTTTAAAACTCTTATAAATTCCTAAGTGGCAAGAGCACTAGGAACATCTGTTGTCCTAATGAGACAACTCTGGGTGGGCTCCTAGATCGGGGCTGGTCACCAGAAAGACCAAGACACGATTAGAAGTTTATAATTTCAGTCTCACAATTTCAGTCCCTCCAGAGAGAGAAGGGGGATTAGAAATAGAATTAATAATTAATCATGCTTATGTGTGGAAGCCTCCATAAAATCCCAGTAGTACAGGGTTTGGAGAGCGTCTATATTTAAGCACATCCACATGGTGGTGGTGGTGAGGGGGTGATATACATGGGGAATAGAAGCTCCTGTGCTTGGAATCCTCCCAGACGTCCCCTATGTATGTATCTCTTCATCTGGCTTTTCATGTGTATCCTTTATTACATCCTTTAATAAACTGGTAAACCCAAGTGTTTCCCTGAGTTCTGTGAGCCAATCTACCATATTAGTCAAATCCAGAGAGGGGGGTCACTGAAACCTCCAATCTACAGCTGGTTGTTCAGAAGCACAGGTGATTACCCAGACTTGCAACTGGCTTCTGAAGTGTGTGTGTGGGATGGGGGCAGTCTTGTGGGACTGAGACCTTAGTCAGTGGGATCTGATACTATCTCCAAGTAGATAGCGTTGGCATTGAGTTCAATTCAGCTGGTGTTGGAGACTTGCTTTTTGTTAAGGAAAACTGCCACACAATTGGTGACCAGAAAGGTTAAAAGTGAAGTGTTTTGTGTGAGAGGTAAAGAAACACACAGGAAAGAAAGACACAGTAGGGAAAATCTGAATTTTTCTTTACACAGAGAGAAAAAAACTTTTAAAACTTTAAAAAATTTTTCTTTTTGATTCTTTTTCTAATTTTTGCAGAATCTGGTATTTGAGACTCAGAAAACAGATGTGAAAATGGTGATATTCTGGTTACTTTGTTTTTGTGAGTAATAAAGTCCTTTATCTCTGACCCAGTGGTCTCATGTCTTCTGCCAGCATGAAACTGAACCAGGCTAGATTATTAACTAGCAATACGGTGAAAATCTGAGATTCTTTAGTTCCTGACATCCATCCTTTACTTTTCACCTTTTGTGATTTCACATTGAAAGTGAATTTCCTCCATCTTAACAAAAGGAAAAGGCAACTTATGAAATGGGAGATAATATTTCTAAATCATGTAACTGATAGGGGATCAATATACACAATATATAAAGAATTCATCAACTCAAAAGCCAAGAAAACATTTTGTGGAGATTTCTTAAGAAATTAAAAATAGAGCCTCCCTATGACCCTGCAATTGCACTACTGGGTATTTAGCCCAGAGATATAGATGTAGTGAAAAGAAGGGCCATTTGTACCCCAATGTTCATAGCAGCAATGGCCACAGATGCCAAACTGTGGAAAGAACCAAGATGCCCTTCAATGGACGAATGGATAAAGAAGATATGGTCCGTATATACAATGGGATATTATGCCTCCATCAGAAAGGATGAATACCCAACTTTTGTATCAACATGGATGGGACTGGAAGAGATTATGCTGAGTCAAGTAAGTCAAGCATAGAGGGTCAGTTATCATATGGTTTTGCTTATTTGTGGAGCATAAGGAATAACACAGAGGACATGGGGAGATGGAGAGGAGAAGGGAGTTGGGGGAAATTGGAGGGGGGAGATGAACCATGAGAGACTGTGGGCTCTGAGGAACTAACTGAGGGTTTTGGAGGGGAGATGGTGGGAGGTTGGGTAAGCCTGGTAGTAGGTATTGTGGAGGGCATGTATTGCATGGAGCACTGGATGTGGTGCATAAACAATGAATTCTGGAACACTGAAAAGAAATTTTAAAAATAAATATATTTTTTTAAATGAGCAGAGGAGACATTTTTCCAAAGATATACAGATGGCCACTGTGGAAAGGTGCTCAACATCACTTACCATCAGAGAAATGCAAATTAAAAACCACAGCAATGGTGGCGCCTGGGTGGCTCAGTGGGTTAAGCCGCTACCTTTGGCTCAGGTCATGAACTCAGAGTCCTGGGATCGAGCCCCACATTGGGCTCTCTGCTCAGCAGGGAGCCTGCTTCCTCCTCTCTCTCTCTGCCTGCCTCTCTGCCTGCTTGTGATCTCTCTCTGTCAAATAAATAAATAAAATCTTTAAAAAAAAATAAAATAAAAAAATAAAAATAAATAAAAATAAAAACCACAGCAAGATGTCACCCCACAGCAGCCAGAATGACCACTATGAGGAGGACAAGAAACAAGTGTTGGCAAGAATGTGGAGAAAAGAGAACATTGTGCACTCTTGGTAGGAATATAAATTGGTGTATCCACTATAGAAAACAGTATGAGGATCCTCAAAAAATTAAAAATAGAACTACCCTATGAGCCAGTAATTCATTTGCTGATTGTATGGCCCTTTAGGGTTTCAACTTTTTGAGGAGGAGTCTTGCATTTGACTTTGTCTACTGAGTGTACATTAGCCTTTGTCTTCGGTGCTTCCTGCATGCCCATGAAATCCCATTTTTTTCTTCCCTTTTTAGCAAAAGCCCTTAGGATGCGATTTGCCTTTAGATGTTAGTACCACTTCTCATAGCTCCTACTTTCAACTAGTTTTGCTTTCTGGACATGTCTTACCTTATCGCCAGTTCACAAAGATGTTTTAAAATATTTCATCCAGTCCTCTAATTAATTTATTTTATTGAACTTCTCTCAATCTCCAGCCCCCATCAGAAAAATTTTGACATTTCCCAGAGGGGAGAATGATGTGGATGGAAGAGACCTTCCCATTGTCTCATAAACTTCACTATGCAGGTAATGCTTTCTCTGCACACAAAACCCATCCTATCAACTTCTCATAAGTACCTCGTTTCTATACTCATTGGAGTCAGGATTATCCCTTTTTTTAAAAAGTGGCTTCTCTATGATGCTAAACATTCACAAAGTTTTTTCCTGCATATCTTATATTCTTTGTTCTTTATAATACTCCAATACTCCTGGAGAAGTATGCAAGATATAACCCTAAGGAAGCTGAAGCGTGGAGAATAAAGTGTCCAGCATCACACAATGCTGGCCTTGCATATAAATTCTCAAGCTCTGGGCGCCTGGGTGGCTCAGTTGTTAATCATCTGCCTTTGGCTCAGGTCATGATCTGAGGGTCCTGGAATCAAGTTCCGCATCAGGCTCCTTGCTCAGCAGGGAGCCTGCCGCTCCCCCTGCTTGTGTTCTCTCTCTGAGAAATAAATAAATGAAATATTTACAAAAAATAAAATTAAAAAAATAAATTCTCAAGCCCTGGCAACGTGAGATGTGAGTTTTTTCCTTACAGGAAGAAACTTCTTCATGTCCACCTCCAGTTTATTTATTTATTTTTAGTTTAAACACATTCAATGGTTGATAAGATTAAAGGGTTTATGATTGAAACTGTAGCCCAGAATGATCACACTCATTGCTTCTCGATCTTTATTGTGCATACACACCAGTGGTACATCCTGTTAAAATGCAGATTATGATTTGAGAGGTCCCATCTGCCTAGGGTTGGGCCTGAGGCGTCCCCAGGTGAGATGCAGCTGTGGGTCTACAAAGGACAGACCACGCTGAGTAGCAGGGGCTCGGCAATGTTTGCAAGAGAACAAGAAATTATACAGTGCAAGAGGCAGGAGAGTGTGGTTTAAAGTGTCCTGGACTAGCGACCAGGTAACTTCGCTTCTGATCTTAAAAGAAACACTTGTCTGGTGCGCCTGCATGGCTCAGTCAGTTAAGCATCAGCTTTTGGCTCAGGTCATGATCCCAGGTCCTGGGATCAAGTCCTGCCTTGGCTTCCTGCTCAGTGGGGAGTCTGCTTCTCTTTCTGCCCCTCCCCCTGCTTGTGTGCTCGCGCGCTCTCTCTCTCTCTCGCTCTCTCTCTGTTTCTCTCTTCAAATAAATAAATAACATCTTTAAAATAAAATAAAATACTAAAAAAAATAAAATAAAATAAAATACTAAACCAATAAAACTAATCAACCCACAAAGGAGTACCTGCAGCATGCTAGAGTTTGAAGTGACCAGAGACTTTATAACCCAGCCTTTTCATTTTCTGTATGTATTGAAATCTAGCTCTGAGAGGTAACTCAAGCTGCCCAAGGCCTTATCGCCGAACGGACCTTAGGTCAGCCTGATCTAATACAAGCTTTTTCCTGCCACAGCCCCCTGCCTCTCCAGACCACAGTGATGGTTAGAACAGGGGCAGGCCTCTGAATCTTTCAGCCTCAGTATCCTTATCTGTGAAGCATGCGAGCTAGACATGATCTCCAGATTCCACTGTCTCTGATACTCTCAAAGCTGTATCTCCTTTACTTCCTATATTGCAAGAAAAGGAGAAGAAGCAGGTCCCCTCCTCCTGCAGAACTTTAGACCGAAGGTAGTTAAGCCAAGCACAAAGTGGTGCTAAAAATAAAACTTCAAGTGGAAATGTACTCTTCCTGCTCTTGGAAGCGAGTTTCTGATTCTAAGACTCCGTCGAGTGAGGAAATTGCTTTGCCTTTAGCCTCATAATGTTGTCTTATTGTCAGCTGAGTAGCCTTAAGGAGTACATTACAGGGGGGACTCAGAACTTGGCTTACTTTCTGTGACGGAAAAAACAACAGAAACTCATCCTCCTATCCCTTATTATACCCTAGTCTCCTGGGATGAACCTTTAATAGCTCCTCAGTTGTGGTCTTCCTACATCTCCTCTGCTGTTGACTTTTAATTTTGTTCAGACTCTCAGGCGCCATTATGAGGGATCAAGAAAGAGGCACAGTGTAATGGGTTTTTAAAAAGATGCACTGAAGATTTCTTTTTGCTAAAGGAAGTAAAAATTCCTAGGGATATTATGATTTTTCCAGAAAGCAAGCATATTTGTATGAATGCTCCAAAAGAAGAAACCACGTTGCTCAGCACCATATACACAATACAGAAAAAGACAAAAGAAGAGGAAAATTTCAGGCTTTCCGCCAGAGAGACAACAAGTCTTTTGGTATGTTCAGTAGACTCATATATCCTGATGAAATTCAAACTAACAGTAACTATTCTGAATCTCTGCTAATGAAAGTTGGTCCTACCAATAGGCTTTGTCCTGATCATGGAACCTCACCTAGGCCAACACGCTCGAGCAGGACATTATCCATAAGCTACCCGTGCCAAAGTGATGCTTCTCAAATCTTCTTTCCTTGGATCTCTCTCCTGTGCTCCAGATCACAGGTTGGCTCTGACTTTTGGACATGAGAAAATGACCTCACCATGTTCTCCCCTCCTTCACCAGACCCACTACTGCTCTTCCTCTGTGGTCTCGTGAGCTAGTGCACGCACCACTGACCAAGTCAGGGACCAAGAGGAAGCCTACATTCCTCTCTTCCTCTGCCTCTGTTGAATCCATGAAAATATCTTCTGCTTTCCAAATGTCTTCAAGAGCCATCCCGATTGTCACTGTCTTAGCCACCATATCCTTTGTTGCTGGAATGATCTTTCTAACATGGTGATCCAATGACAAGCCCCTGAGTAAGTTCTCTGGTAGCTTCTCCTGACTGAGAGAACAAATCTTCATTGTGCAGCATGGTATAGAAGGCTCCTCTTCAGTTTTGCACCAGCTCATGGGCCCACATAACCCATCCTGCCACCTGACATTAGACGCTCATGCTCAGGGCTCTCTGGCAGGCCTCTCTGCCTTTGCAAGTGTTCCTTCTTCCTAAACACCAACCTCAGCTTCTGTGCCTGGGAAACTCCTGCTTACCTTTCACATCTCAGGTCAACCCCTACCTCCGAAAAGTCAGCCTTGTCTCACCTGAGCAGACTAGAGTCCTGTCTTCCTCTACACCAACACATTTGTACATATTTCCATTACAGCTTTTGAATTATTTGCTGTAGCCCTTCACTTGGATGATACTCTCCCCTTTAGTCTGTGAGCTCCTTGGAAGACAGACATTTGCTTTCTTCTTGATGTCACCAGCACCTACTATGGTCCATGGTCCTTGGTACTTAGGACATGCTCAAAAAAAATTTGCTCAGTAAAGATGTGAATTTTTTTTTTACCTACATTGTCCAAATTGTTTGGCTAAGGTAGAGCCAACTCAGAGATAATTATAGAAATTCTTCTCTTGTTATACTGGAGAATTCCTAAATTGCAGTGGCCCACGGAGCTGGGACATTCAAGAACAGGAGTTGAACCTACTTTCCCAACCGCATGTTTGGTAAATTCTTTGGTCTTGCGTTTCCTTATGCTCTCTTGGGGAGAATCACTAGACTAAATTCAATAATTGTATTAGAGGATATTTGATTAACCTGGATCAGAATTAACCAGCTAAAATGGGATAGACTGAGAGAAGACTCTGATAGAAGCAGTAAAACACAGTGGCTAAGAAGTTTGACATCAGAGAACCTGGTTCAGTCAGTTAAGCATTGGCCTTCTGTTCAGGTCATGACCCCTGAGTCCTGGGATTGAGTCCCACATTGGGCCCTCTGCTCAGCAGGGAGTCTGCTTCTCCCTCTGCCCTTCACCCCATTTATGGTCTTTCTTGTTCTCTCTCTTTCTCACAAATAAATAAAATCTTCAAAAAAAAAAGTTTGAAATCAGATGGATATAGGTTGAATCCTAACTTCAGTATTTACTACTTGTGGGCTGATTTACTCATTGATTTGACAATAGATCTTTTTAATGGTCTGCTATGTGCCAGAGACTGTTCTACATTCCAGGAATAATGAGCTCTGGTATTAGTGATACACTTTGCACATGCCTAGTACATGCCTACATCTACATTCTGCATGCCCTCGACATGCGGTAGAAGTTATTGTTAGAATCCATCTCAGTTCTGGCATCTAAAATTCAAACATTGACACCCTAAGGGGCCAAAAATATGTCAATATGGTATTTAATGTAGCATGAAAGAGTTTTTGAGGAATTATTCCAGCCACCACCCAAGTTCCCTCAATATTACAAAATATGGAAAAGTCTTGGCCTACCTCTCTTGCTTCCTCCTCATTCCCTTCTAAGACTGTGCTCTGCCCTTTATCTAACATCCTACATCCCACCCACCTGAGTGTTTTCATTATACAAATTCAAATTACATCAAACTCCCTAGAACCAAAACTCAAATTCACCAAGTCCATCTTGAACATTGCCTGAATAAAATAATTGGCACAAATGGATGTTTGTGAATGGTCAATCAACCCTCCCAACCCCCATGAGTGTTCGAGAATGCTCTCCTGGGGCTAACCTGGATTGAATGGATCCTGAAGGGCAAGTCTGGCAGGGAGAAGGTCTTCTCCTAGAGATCTGAATTTGTCAAAATGGACAATAGGGAGAGTGGAGTCAGATGGAAGATAGGGAGTTCAAAGCATCGCCCAAATAAGGGCAAGGGACTGAGGCAGATTGCTAAGAGATAGAGTAACAGTCTAGGTTGGGGGGTAGGTAGCCATGAACTTGAGACGAGAACCTGGTGTACTGAGAGAACAGGAGGAGACCTCCAGGAGCACTTGAGACAGGGTTGCCGCTGCCCAGGTGCATTCTGGGCTGTGATGTGAAGGTAATCTCTAGAAAAAAATCTACATCCTACATGAAGAGTCTATCCATCTAAATGGCCTCCCAGTTAGGGGAGTATTTGGGACATACATTTTTGAGCAGATGGACTTCCAGTATTCCTTGCCCTCTGAAATTCCAGGAGGGCATATATCCTTCTCCTCTCTACCCTTTCCACATACACACAAAGACTAATGGTCAAGAGGTTAAATAAACATCGAGACAGTACTGCCTTTAGGAAGAATGATCTACATGAAAAACATAGGAAGATATGCAAGATCCGGTGTTAATGGTCTTAACAAAAAAGAAGTTGCATATCAGTTTATGTAGCTTAAAAAAGAATACTCATGTGAATATCATACAGAACTCTGAAAGGATCCACAACAATCTGTCGACACCAATTTTCTGTAGGGTTAGGGAAAAGCATTACATTTATAAATGTACATTTATAAAAAACAAACAAATTGAAGTACCCTGAGGCCTTATGAATATCTGTATCCGCACACCACCCACGAGTCCTTGTTCAGTTCCCTGAGGGACTCTGAACCTTGGGCAACTCAAGAACACTGTAAACACCATCCATAGAAAAAGAGGATGTGGGTTGGTGCACGAACCAATGTTGAACATGGCAAGGTTTCCTGTTGTCTTAATTCTGTTCTTAACAATAAATAACAATAAATGGAATGGATTTTTATCTCTTGCAATTTTACCCACACCGCTTTTGGGTTCTGTGAAAAAGACCTAGGTGTCTTAACTGACGGCAAGTTCAATAGAAACCCACTGTAGGCGGACAAAACATCAAACGCAAAGTTAAGCAGGACTAATGGATGTGCTGTTCCCTTCTTGGTGATGTATTATCCTCTGAGCTGGTGAGAGTACAGCTGGAGTAATAAAAGCTATCATTTATTATAAATGTAACATCTACTCATTGTAAAAAAACAGTACAAAACTATGAGAAATTAATAGTTGAAGTACCAGCAACTTTCCACCCCCCCTTACCTGTTCCCTGTGGTTCGCTAATGGGAACAGTTTGGAGTGTTTTCTTCTAAACGCAAAACATTTTATAGACGTGTAATTTTCTTCCACAAAGAAATCACTTTTGAAAATCGCTTTTCAGTTCTAAATCACAGACATCAAAATTTAGAGTTCCTTTATCTGCTGCCTACACGGGGACATTTGTCCATGTCTTTAGGGTCAGTCCACAAAAACACAATTTCTGGGTCAAAGGGTGCATTTACAATTTTTGATAAGTAGTAACAAATCCTTTCCAAAAAGGTGGCACGGAAGCCCATAGGCTTTCGAAGCCTATACCTGCATACAGGCACATACAGGCAGGGGTGTGTTCAGAAAAAAATGAAGAACCTAATATGAAATAGCTGTTGAATACATGGGTTTTGTAATAATCTGCTTCATGTTTGTTGTGTGACCTTGGACGTGTTATTCATCCTCTTCAAATCTCACTCTCTTCATTCGTAAAATGGGAATCGTAGCTCTTCCCTCCTGGGAAGATGTACAGATTTAAATGAGATAGTTTACGTAATAAGATTGCTGCAGAGTTTATCTTATAAAGAGCCCTTAATAGATACTACTAATCAGGAAAAATCTGGAAAACAATCTATAATCATGAGATAATAGAAACAAATTTTCTGTGTATTGCTGATTGTCTTAAAATATTTGGAAGCTGATTATGTGGGATCAGATTAAATGTCTTCTCTGGAGCTCCAGAAGACAGATTGAGTTACTGATGGGTAGAGGCTACCTCACTTTTTCAAAAAATAAGGTGAGTTCAGGGGCTAACAGATTATTTGGTTTGGTGAGACTTACTTAAGAAAAAAAGAACACAAAACTGAACTTAAAATTCTGTACAACGTTTTCGAAAGGGTCATATAAGCGAAGATCTCTGAAATGTAGGATTCAGTGAATCTACCTCCAAGCAAGTCACTTTTGAGGTAATATTTCATTTAGGAGTCGAAAATTATCTTCTGGGTCATCCCAGCCATCCCACAGCTCTAGAAATAATGCAAGTAAGCAAGTTAATAAACAGTTTTTATGATGTTCTTCAGTTGATTCCTATACTAGGAATACTAGGAATTCCTATACTAGGAAGGTAGACTAGCTGATACCTAATAGATCTGAAATTCCTCAGTTTCCATGAATCTAAAAGTTGTTAAGACATTTCAAAATGGGGGCGCCTGGGTGGCTCAGTGGATTAAAGCCTCTGCCTTCAGCTCAGGTCATGATCCCAGGGTCCTGGGATCGAGCCCCACATCGGGCTCTCTGCTCTGCAGGGAGCCTGCTTCCTCCTCTCTCCTCTCTCTCTCTGCCTGCCTCTCTGCCTACTTGTGATCTCTGTCTGTCAAATTAAAAAATAAAAATCTTTAAAAAAAAAAAGAAAGACATATCAAAATGTCCTCAATATACATATTCAGAGAAAGAACAAGTAATTCACAGTGTTAGTTATTATCTTACACAATCAATATAAAATCAATTTAAGGATGTCTGGGTGGTTCAGTCAGTTGAGGATCCACCTCTTGGTTTTGGCTCAGGTCATGATCTCAAGGTCATGGGATTGAGCTCCATGTTGGGCTCCATGCTCAGTGGGGAGTCTTGCGATTTTCTCTCTCCCTCTGCCCCTCTGGCTCCTACTCTCTCTCTCTCTCTATGTCTCTCTGTCTCAAATAAATAAATAAATAAATAAATAAATCTTTTAAAATAATTTAAGTTTCTTTGGGGAGCATGGATTGTGTGATTATAGTGCAGCAGGAAAATGGAAAGGCGGCTAGAAGAGCCCAAGAAAAGATGATAGGATGGCTTTAATATTAATACAGTGGAAGGAGGAAGCCAGCAGGGAAGCAAACAGTCAAGGTCTGAATATCTTTGGCAAGGTTATATGGATTCTTTCGCATGTCAAGGACATTTGGAGATGGGAGAGAGACTGACACTTGAGCCATGGGATTTTTCTTTAGCTTGAGGTGAGAGAAAGGCTGGGTGTGGGTTCGGGCAGTTGACCTCAAAGAAGGCCTGAGCAGGGGCCAGTAAGAATGGAACCAGGCCCTCTAAATGGGGCTCTGTCACTGTTCAGTTGATATCAAAAGGTCCCCTAATCGCCTAGTAATGCTTAGCAACAGTCCTGGGTTCAACTTCTGGTTTTACCAACTATTCATCATACCATCCTGGGCAAATCACTTAATTTCTCTAAGCCACGGATTTCTCTTGTGTGAATGAGGATGATTACACTTACTTCAGACATACGGTCTTTGTGAAATTTAATTAGTTAGCACTCAAAACATCCTCTGTAGTTTCTGGTACAAAGCAATTAAATGTGTTGACTCTATTTTTTAGTTTCTTAAACATTATGGATACCTACCAGTTACTTTTTTTTATCGTATCAGGTGGAATTGGTATTCCAAACTATATAAGATAAGACTTCTGAGAGTATATAATCCAGTAAAATTATATATTATTATTTATGATTCAAGGCGGTATTTGTTAGTTATATATCTAACAGTTACCTAGAATGCAGAAGTGAGTCATTTTGGGCTGTAGTTAGCAGGAGTTGTTTTAGAGGAAAGGCATTTTATTTTATTTTTTTTTAAGATTGTATTAATTTGAGAGAAAAGAAGAAGAGTATGAGCAGGGGGAGAGGCAAAAGGAGAAGCAGACTCCCTGTTGAGTGGGGAGCCTGACTCAGGGCTCGATCCCAGGACCCTGACTTCACGACCTGAGCCAAAGTCAGATGTTTAACTGACTCAGCCACCCAGGGGACCCTGGAGGAAAAGGCACATTAGATGGGCCTCCAAACACAGGCCAGTATTAAATTCAAAATTTGTAAGGTATTGAAAGAACTACCATCAACAGATACCAAACCATTACAGACTGTTGAGGCAACAGAGAAACACACAGTTAGGTTTTAAAGCAAGTTTATTGAAATATAATTGGCATTAGATGAACTATGCATATTTAAAATACACAATTTGTTACATTTTGATATATGTGTACACCCATGACACAATCATTGCAGTCTAGGTGATGAACACGTTGAGCACCCAGAAAGTGTTCTTATACCCCTTGGTAATCTTCCTTCCCACCCTAGCTTGTGTTTTCTAGAAGTTTATATAAATAGGCAAAGACTCTTTTATAGGCTCTTTTGTGTCCGCTTTTTACATTCAGCATAATCATTTTAAGAGAGTTCTTTTCTTTTTATGGCTGAATAGTATTCTATGTACAAATTTACCACAATGTTTATCCATTTTCCCATGGATGCACATTGGGGCTAGTTCCAGTTTGGGGTTACTGCAAATAAAGCTGCTATGAACATTTGTGTCCAAGCATTGGAATGGACACATGCTTTCCCTTCTCTTGGAAAAAAAAACACCTTCAGTGGAATGGCTGAGTCATATGTAGGCATATGGTTAACTTTTTAAGAAACTGCCAAACTGTTTTCCAAAGTGGTTGTAACATTTGATATTCCCACCAACAGTGTATGAGAATTCAAATTTCTTCATGTCCCTGCCAGCACTTGACATGTTCAGACTTCTTAATTTTGGATAATTTTATAGGTGGGTAGTGGTATCTCATCATGGTTTTAATTTTCATCTTTCTAATGACCACTGAAGCTGGGCATCTGTCCATGCCCTTAGTTGCCATTAATCTATCCTAGTCGACGAATTATCTGCTCAAGGCTTTTGTCTGTCTTTCCACTGATTTGCTCATTTTCTTACTTTTGCACAGAATTTTTAATATACTTTTGGATATAAGCTTGTGGTTGGATATGTGATTTGTAAATGCTTTTGCTATTTTTCCACAATCCTGAGTTCAATTTGCTAATATTTTGTTGAGGAGTTTTGCATCTGTGTTAACTAGGAAAATTGGTCTGTAATTTTCTTTCTATCTTTTTTCTTTTCTTGTTTTGTTTTGCCTGGATTTGGTACTGAGGTAATGCTGGCTTCATAAGATGAACTGGGTAATGTTCCTTCCTCTTCCATTTTCTGGAAGAGATTGTGAAGGATTGGAGCTATTTCTTTTTTAAATCTTGTTAGAATTTTCTAAAAAAGTCAGTTGGGCCTGGAGATTTCTGAATACAATATATTGTATTGCATCTTATATCCCATGATACAAGATCTTGTATCCCATGACACTGATTAATTCAGTTCTTAGTCTAATAGCTTTTTTGAAAAACCCACTGAATTTTCTACATAAATGATCATTGGGAATAAACAGTCTATTTTACCTCTTCTTTTCCAATCTGGATGAGTATGTTGTTTCCTGACTGATTGCCCTGGTTGGATTACCAGTGCAATGTTGAATAGAAGTTGTGATAGCAGGCATAATTGTTTTGTTCTTGATTTGTTTCTGATTTTAGGGTGGAAAACATTCAATTTTTTTAACAGTAAGTATGATGTTAGCTATGGTTGTTTTGATTTTTTGTTTTTGGCTTTCGATGCCCTTTACTGGGTTCAGGAGGCTCCTTTATAATTCATTTTACTAAGAGTTTTATTGGTAATGGATGTTGGACTTTGTCAAATGTTTTTTCATATCTATTGAGGTTTCTCTCTTTGAGTCTGCTAAGATGGTGAATTAAACTGATCCATTTTTGAATTAAATATAGGAAATACCAGTGGTGCAGTCAGTTCAGCATCTGCCTTTGGCTCAGGTCATGATCTTAGGGTCCTAAGATAGAGGCCCTCTTCCGGGCCCCTGCTCAGTGGGGAATCTGCTTCTCCCTATTTCTCTGCCCTTTTCCTCCACTTGTGTGCTCTCTCTCTCAAATAAACAAATAAAATCCTTAAAAAAAATACCCCATATAATCCAGCAATTCCATTTCTGGGTATTTATTTTAAGAAAATGAAAATGCTGATTTTAAAAGATATATGCACCCTTGTGTTCACTGCAATAGTCAACCTTTGTTGTGTCCATTGATAGATAAATGGATAAAGATGTGAAATGTATATTGTATATATATTATATATATATATATATATATAGAGAGAGAGAGAGAGAGAGAGAGAGAATATATATTTGTTGTATATATATAATGGAATATTATGCAACCATAAAAAAGATGCAGTCTTGCCATTCATGACAACATGGATGGACCTAGTGGGTATCAGGCTATGTGAAATAAGTCAGACAGAGAAAGACAAATACCATATAATTTTACTTACACATGGAATCTAAAATCAAAACAGAATAGAGACAGAGTCATAAATATAAAAAGCAAACTGATGGTTTCCTGAACATAAGGGGATGGGTTTAGGTAAAATAGGTGAAGGGGATTAAGAGGTATAAACTTCGGTTTTCTTTTTTTAATGTATTTTATTTTACTTATTTATTTATTTGAAAGACTTATTTTATTATTTTTTTGAAAGAGAGAACAATTGGGAGGAGGGGCAGAAGGAGAGAGGGAGAATTCCAAGAAGACTATGTGCTGAGCATGGAACTGGAGGTGAGGCTCTCACCACCCTGAGCTCGTGATCTGAGCTGAAACCGAGAGGTGGAGTCAACTGCCTGAGCCACCCAGGCATCTCAGGTTTTTTTAAAAAATAGACTCCATGCCAACGTGGGACCTGAACTCATGACCCCACGATCAAGGATTGCATGCTCCATTGACTGAGCTATCCAGGTGTCCCCAAACTTCAGTTTTAAAATAAATAAGTCAAAGGATGTAAAGGATAGCACAGGGAATATAGTCAGTAATATTGCAATTACTTTGTATGTTTGACACATGGTCAACTACACTTACAGTGGTGAACAGTTCATCATGTATGTGTTGTACACCTGAAACTAATATACTATAGCATGTTGACTGTCCTTTGGTTAAAAAATAAATAAATAAAAATGGAGAAATTTGAATATTTAAGCTGATCCTGGATTTTCTGGAATAAATTCTACTTCATCATCATGGATCCAATTTGCTAAAATTTTTTGAGCATTTTTGCATTTATTTTCATGAGAGATATTGATCTGTAGCTTTCTTGTGATGTTTTTATCTATCTTTGGTATCAGACTAATACTGGTCTTATAGCACAAATAGGAAAGCAGGCCCTTCTCGTCAATTTCCTAGTTGTGCCTAATTGGTATTATTTCTTTCTTAAATGTTTGATAAAATTTACCACAGAAGGCAAGATGGCCCTAAGAGATTTTATGTGTGTTGGAGGTAGGGTGGGTGGCAGAAGTTTTAAACTACCAATTGAGTTTTTTTTTAATAGATATAAGGCTATTCAGAATTTTTATGCCTTCTTGACTGAGCTTTAATAGTGTATGTCATTAAAGGAATTTGTTGATTTCCTCTAAGCTTTTGAATTTATTGGCATATAGTTGTTTGTAATATTCACCTATTATTCTTTTTTTTAAAGATTTTATTTATTTATTTGACAGACAGAGATCACAAGTAGGCAGAGAGGCAGGCAGAGAGAGAGTGGAGGAAGCAGGCTCCCTGCTGAGCAGAGAGCCTGAAGCGGGACTTGATCCCAGGACCCTGAGATCATGACCTGAGCTGAAGGCAGAGGCTTTAACCCACTGAGCCACCCAGACACCCTCACCTATTATTCTTTTAATAGCTCTAAAATCTGTAATGAGATCACCTCTTTTATTCCTGATGTTGATAACTTCTGTGTGTGTGTGTGTGTGTGTGTGTGTTTTAAGAATGAGTGTGGCTTTAAATGTATCAATTTAATTGATCTCTTTAGAGAGAGTTTTGGTGTAGGCTTCCTGATTTTATTAATTTTTCTCTATTGGGTTTCTGTTTTACATATTTTCTTGATTTCTACTTTGATCTTTATTATTTCCTTCTTTGGCTTACTTCGGGTTTACTCTGCTTTTTTTTTTTTTTTTTCAAGGTAGAAGCTTGAGGTCATTAATGTAAGATTGTTCTTTTTTGATACAGACACTTAATGCTATAAATTTTCCCTTAAGTATTGTTTCAGTGATACCCCACAACTTCTGATCTATTGTGTTGTCATTTTTATTCAGTTAAAATGCTAGTTTCCCCTTTTAATTTCTCCTTTGATTTTGGGGTTACCTAGATGTTACTGAATTTCTAAATATGTGGGGATTTTCTAGAGATCCTTTGGTTACTGATTTCTTTTTGTTTTTTTTTTAAAGATTTTATTTATTTATTTGACAGAGAGAAATCACAAGTAGATGGAGAGGCAGGCAGAGAGAGAGAGAGAGAGGGAAGCAGGCTCCCTGCCCAGCAGAGAGCCCGATGCGGGACTCGATCCCAGGACCCTGAGATCATGACCTGAGCCGAAGGCAGCGGCTTAACCCACTGAGCCACCCAGGTGCCCTGGTTACTGATTTCTAATTTAATTCTATTGTGGTCTGAAACCATACTTTGTAAGACTTGTATCCTTTTAACTTTATCGAGAGTTGGTTTATGGCCCTAGAATCTATCTTGTTGCTCCAGGTGGTTTTCTATAATCCCCCAGTTTCACAAGAGTGATGCCCATAATCGAAGCCTTCTCATATAGAGGGTTTCATGAGAGAGGAACACTGAACTTGGGAATTCATGACTTTAATAGCAAGCAGCAGCAACACTGCTCTTTGTTTAAGGATAGACATTACTTCATCCATCAAGGTTGCTCATTACAAATAGAATCTTGAGCAATGGCCCAGGTAAATTGCTGCCAGAGTCCTACAATTTTGGGGTACTGGCAAGAATATATAGGCATCCTCAGGACCCATGGTGAATCACCCCTCCAACGATATCACTGACGCTCTTTTCATTCTTTTGGGATTATTTTTTTCTGTCTGTATTTTAGACAGTTTCTATTTCTATGCTTTCAAATTCACTAATCTTTTCTTCTGCAATATCTAATCTGCACTTAATCCCATGCAGTGTATTCTTCATCTCAGGTACGATAGTTTTAATCTCTAAAAGTTTCATTCAAGTCTTAAAAAAAAAATCTACCGTTTGTTTCTGTTTAACTTTCGTGACTTTATGATTTGCTAACTTGGGTTAGAGCAATGCTCATTCTAGGAGTAACCTAGGAGTAATTAATTCCACACTGCTGAAGCAAGACCTTCCCAAGTAGTCTACTCACTGCTCTGCAGACTATGAGGTGTTTTTTTTTCTTTTTCTTTTTTTTTTTTTTTGCAGTCCTGCAGTTGGCTCAGACACCCACGTGGCCCTGTGTGACGGCTGTGTGCTGTTCCCCTACTCCCCTACTCCTTTCAGATGCTGTCTCCCTCATCTTGGGTAATTTCCTAACAATCATGCTCTGCTCTGAGCTCTGCCAAATATTCAGTGGGACACTGAAGGTATCCAGAGCTCGCTCTCTGTGGGTGTTCCCCCCTCTGATACCCTGTCCTGTGAACACTAGCTGTACTTCTGCCCATGCTCAGCCTCATCTTCTCAACTCTGGGAGTCCCCTAGATCCTACCTCAGTGTTCTGGCCTACAGAAGCCTCTCAAGGCTATAAACTGAAGCCATTTGAGGACTCTCCCCATTTATTTCCCATCTCTTCGGATTCCTATACTTCACTGTCTCATGTCCAGTGTCTTGAAAACAACTGTTTCATATACTTTGTCTTTTTAAAATTTTTTCAGAAGAGGTGATCCCAGGCCTCAAATACTCCATCTGAACCAAAAGTAGAAGTCTCCTTATTAATATCTTGACTTAAGCTATTATTTCTTCAAATATTTTTTTCTGTCCTCCCACTTCAGGAACTCCAATTACACAGATAGTAGGTGGCTTAAAGTTTTCCCACACTTCACTGATTATCTGCTTATTTCTTAAAAGTCTTTTCCTCTCTGGGTTTCATATTGGATTGTTTCTATTGCTATGTTTTCAAGCTCATTCATCTTTTATGTGATGTTTACCCCATAATTAAAGCTGTTCAGCATATTTTAAGTTTTTAATTTTAATTTTTTTCCCATTTGGTGTATTTTTAAGCTCAGATAGTATACTTTTCATCTCTAGATATTCAATTTAGGTCTTTTAAAAAATCTTCCATAACTCTACTTAATGTGTTAAATTTTTCCTCTAACTATTTGATTATATGGAATATAGTTATAATTATTTTAAATGTTCTTTCCTACTTATGTGTCAATTCTGGGTCAGTTTTGCATGATATCTTGACTATGGATCTTTCCACATCTGGTAATCTTTGATAAGTGCCAGAAATTGCAAATTTTACTTTAGTTTAAGTGTTGAATGTTTTTGTATTCCTATAGACATTTTTTAAAAAAATGGTTTATTTATTTATTTGAGAGATAGTGGGTGGGACAGAGGGAAGGAGAGAGAGAATCCCAAGCAGATACCTCGCTGAGCATGGAGTCAGATGTGGGGCTCGATCTCGCCCTGCAACAATGACCTGAGCCAAAATCAAGAGTCAGACACGTAACCCACTGAGCCAATGATATAACCACTGAGCCAATGATATAATTGAGTGATATAATTTAGTTTAGGCATAATGTCCCCCTACCTCTGAATACTCCATCTGATGCTCTGTGAATGATGAAGTTTTTCACTCTGGCTAATGGAAACAGGAACTATTCCAGGCCCCGTAGGGGTTCCAAAGAACATTCCTTCTAGTTCTTTTGGGTGGTTGTTCCCTTGGCTTCAGGTACTTTTTTCCCCATGCATTCATTGATCAGGCTAGAGGGGCAGTCTCTGAAAATCCAGCGTTCTCTCTCTTTGCAGCTCTCTCCTCTTCTGTAATTGGCCTTGCAAACTCTAGCTGCCTTGTCTCTCTGAACTTCCTTTAGGGAGACCACTGAGCTATGCCTGGGTTCCCCCTTTATGGATTGCATCTTAGAAACTTTCTCCAGGCAATAAACTAGGACAATCATAGTACTCATGTTGTTTATTTCTTTTCATCATCATCCTTCTTTGCCTGATGACCAACATCTTGAAAATTTTTGTTTCCTATATATTTGTTCCCCAGGTTCCGGTTTTTTCAGGAAGGAAGGTAAATCTGTTTCCTTTTATTTCACCTCATCTGCTACCTGAAGTCCCCACAATTAATTCTGAAGACTAAGATTCACAGTTTTTTAAAATTGTTGATACAGTTCCTAATAGTTAAAGTTTAGTGATAAACTTTTTCAGAGAGTATGATTTTAATACAAAATATAAATTTAAAATCTTAAATTTAATTCACGTAAATGAGCTCAATCACTATTTCCAAGAGTGCTTATTCTTTCAACAAATATTTGAACACCTCATTTGTAGTAGACATCCTTCTAGTTGCTGGGAGTTACAGCTATGAACAGACAAAATCCCTGCTCTCATGGAGCTCACGTTCTAGTGGGTATGTTTTTAAAAATGTGAATGCAGAGCGTATGCTAATTTGTCAACGTCTTTTTGCAAAAAGCTCAAAAGAATAAAACTAAGTGATGTCAGAATTCTAAGGAACAATGATAAATCTAGGCATAGTGTCGCTTGAAACATGTCAACAAATTGAAAGCTCTTGAACCACAAACAGTTGTATAGCATCTGTGGGCAACTTTTACTCAATTTGGACTTAAACTTCAGGAGGCAAGTGCCCTGCCTAGCAGTTTGCCTCTGAATTCCCCCGTGCCTAGCAGTGTCTGGATTACAGTAGGCACTTAATCCATAAAGTGATGAAAAGATTTCAACCTACCGGTCGCTGAGGACCACGCTTTGGTTCCTTCCAGGCATAACTGATAGGGAACAGCTAAGCAGAACCAGAGGGATGGAAATGCTTATGCGCAACGTATCGCGGCGAGATGGAAGTGTAACATGAGGTTGGCTGCTTGTCCACCATTGTCAGTTCTTTTAAATTTATGACTGGCAGGTGAGAGCTGACACTTGCCGCCTTTGATTTGGTTCCTGACGTTTTAATACGGTTGATCCAAGTCTCTTGCCTTGATTTCCCTAGGTGGGGGAGGGGAGGACAAGAAGGGATTCTGTATCTTTCAAACTTTACTTTTCAGGGGTTTAAGTGCATGTTATCTATAGAAATATGTGGAAAATTGAATATGCAAATGATATATGGAAAACTTGGATGCGTCGCAGGTGGAGGCCGCCCCTGGACCGCATACATCCATTCCTCCCACCCCCTCCCGCCGCCACCCCAACCCCGCAATCGACTCAGGTGCCGGCAAGCCAAGCCGGGGGTAAGTGGGAGGCGTGGGCTGGCGCCAGCGGGCTCAGCTCACCACCAAAGAGGTTTGCTGCAGCGGCGCGAGCGTGGACCCCCAGCCACCCCGCGCCCCAGCCCTGGCCCCAGCCCCCTCGCACGTGCTCCGAGCGTCGGGACGGAGGCGGGCGGAGGGCGGGGCGGGGGCGCGGCCCGGCAGCCACGTGACCGGCGGCGCGGGTATTAAGCCGCTCGGCAGCTGCTCGCCGCCTGAGCTGGTGCTTCGCCCGCGACCCAGCGTCTAGGCGTGCCGCCCCGAGAGGAGCCGCGCGAAGGTCACCCCGCGCCCGCCAGTCTGCCGCCTGCGCCTCCGCCGAGCTCCGCGCGCCCCGCCGGCCCCGCCGCTTCTCCGCCCGCCATCCCGTCAGTCCATCAGTCCGTCCGAGCCCCGCGCGCCCCGCCGCAGCCCCGGCTCCCCGAGCGCCATGAACCAGATAGAACCCGGCGTGCAGTACAACTACGTCTATGACGATGACGAGTACATGATCCAGGAGGAGGAGTGGGACCGCGACCTGCTCCTCGACCCCGCCTGGGAGAAGCAGCAGAGGAAGGTCAGCAAGGGGCCCGTGTCCGCCGCCTGAGGGCTCGGCCCCGGTGTCTGTGTGTCCCAGCCCCCGCGGGCTCGCCGACTGCGGGCACTAGCGAGAGGGCGCGTGGTGGAGGTGTCGTGTTGTCCTGTGTCATCGTAGTCAGGGTGCCCCGTTAGGAAGGAGAACACTTCCAGGGACAGGCACGAAATTGGGCGTCCAGTCTGTACGCGCGCGCGCGCGTGCGTGTGCGTGTGTGCGCGCGTGTGTAAGTAACGTAAGAGTCACAGAACGAAAAATGTTAAAAGAGGAACAGTGCTGTGTACGTGTGAATCTGCTTTAATCAGCGTTAGATCAGAATCTGAAAGACTCTCTCGGGTAGCTCCTCACGCCATGAGTCTGTGACCTTGGCCACGGGAGTTATACTTTACCTGCACCACTGTTTCCGTTTGCCTCTCGCCCCTCCCCAAATAAAAGATGTCAGGGGAACATCAGTGTCATTGGGATTTCCACAGGGCTCCCCAAAGAGGAATTGCAAATCATTTTTTAGGTGTTTTGGGCTCCTAAGAGAGAGATGCTGTAGGAACACCAGACACACACCAATAAAGTAATAATTATTTCACACTCTATTTATGGTTCATGGAGGTAAGCACCCAGAGATGAGGGAGTCAGCCAGCTCTGAAAGCTCCTTGCCCTTCTTGGTAGGCGCTCTGGGGGCCCAATGGAATATTCCATTATTTCAAGGTTTCTTCTTGATCCCCTTGGCTAGAACAAGTAGGGGATGCTCACCAGGAGGCTAAATCCCACCTCCTGTTTGACTGGGCACAGAGCCTGGCGGACGTGCCAGCCCAGACCTGCTAACCCAGCTTTATGATGACAGTGTCAGGACAAAAGTGAGGTGCCCTATACTTCCCCCACTTTTTTTCTGGGATGTGGGGCAAAGTGGAATTCCCTGCTAAAGACCTGCTTTTAAGTGAATAAGGTCTGCCCACCATATGTGTGCATGGGAAATGCTCTCCTAGCTGCCCCTGTGAGTGGGTGTGCTGTATGACACCGTAAATTAGCATATGACTGTGGGGCGACACATACATCCCATCCTTCTGTCCCCATGAACGGCCTTGGCTGCGAGGATCTCTCCCTATTTGGATAATTACCAAATACTGAAGCATTATTTTTACATCAAGATCTCTCTTTTGTCATCCACTCTCTCTGGTCAAATACCATTTACTATTATTATTCTAAAGCTCTCATTTGGGTACATTTCCCTCTCTACCTTAGTTTCCTAAGAGTTCCACCATCCCCACCTTCTTGGAAACAAGAGGACAAAAGTGATAAATAGAAGTTGAGTCTACAAGGGAAAATAACATTTCAGACCTCCTGCTGTTTTTAAAATGACATCGTGAGAGAAACACATGGCGTGAGGATTGTTAATATGTCGTCTGGGTCAGTGATGCATTATCAGTCAGCAAGAAGTTAAAGTGAGTTTAACTTTCAGCATTAGTGTTTTTCTCTAAAAGATTTTCCCACAGTTTTGATTACTACATTTTTCACTTTTTTTTTTTTTTAAACTCCTAAGCCTTCCTTTCAAAGGTTGCCTTTTTTTCTTATGAGACACAGTAAAGTAGCTAACACATTGGACAGGTATTCTGACCATCATTTTTAGGACTAACGGTCTAATCACAGTGTTTCTGTTATTTTTGTTTTTGTTTTTTCTTACAGTACAATATCAGGATAGAGCTAATGTTAGTTTCTAAAAGTTACATTGACATCTATCTCCTCTTAATTTTTTTATCATGTTCACAATATTTTTAAATAGAATTCCTGTATGAATATATCATTATAATTGTATAGCACTTGACATATTTTATTAAAAAGTATATATACTTCCCAATCCCAGTTCAAAAGAATGCTAGAAAGTTTAAAGTGAGAATTCACTTTTTTTTCATCTCAGGATAGATTGAGTGTTGTAGATGCTGGGGGGGAAAACCCCCACTGCCATAGGACACAGATCTGAATAGATCTAAAACATACTGTGTTTCTACTTTTGGTATAGCACCTACTCAAGTCAATAAAATAATATTGAACTGTGAGTTCAGAGTAAGAGCAGTGAGTGGCCTCTATTTATGTCCTATGAGACACACTGTTGGAACAGGGCAAGGATAAAATACCATTGTTTCTATTGTGGGCTACCTTCTCCACACTCCGTTTCAGTGATATGCTGGGTATGAGATCTGTCAACAGATGTTGGTAACACATGATGACGTCCGTAGCGTTTTAATGGATGTGGTGCCTAATTATATCCACAGTTCAGAGAGTCTCATAGGCTGTGGTAATCCTTGCTTTCTGGTGTGGAATTCCTTGCTACAGAAGGACTTAGTGAAAGTATAGTGCTTTTTTTTTTCCTTTTTCTTAGATGATTTTTAAAAAATTTGGCAAAATCCATGTAAGAAAAAATGTACCATCTTAATCACTTTTAAGTGTGCCGTTCTTTAAGGTTAAGGAATGCATGTTGCTGTGTTATGCGGCCAATCTCCAGAACTTTTTCCATGATGGAAAACTGAACTCTGTATACCCATTAGAGAGTAACTTTACATTCTCCCCTCTCCCCAGCCCCTGGCAACCGCCCTGCTACTTTCCATCTCTATGAATGTGACTCCTCTAGAGATCTCACGTACGTGAAATCCTCCTGTATTTGTCCTTTTGTGGCTGGCTTATTTCACTTAGCATAATATTTTCAGGGTCCATCCATGTTATGGCATGGGTCAGTATTTTCCTTCTGTTTTAAGGCTGAATGATATTCCACTCTATGTACATACCACTTACTTATCTGTTTATCTGAAGATGGACACTTGGGTTGCTTTTGTCAATGGTGAATAATGCTGGTGTAAATATGTGCGTACCAGTATCTTCTCGTGACCTTGCTTTCAATTTTCTTGGTTTTATACTCAGAAATGAAATTTCTGGTTCCTGTGATAATTCCATTTTCAATTTCTTGAGGAAACTTCATGCTTTTTTCCAAAAGGAGGCAATTCAGAAGACATTGATTTTAGCATTAAGTATGCGTACAGGGATTTCAGAGTGCTCCCCTTCTCTTTCAGGGATGTTTAGTAAACAGGGATGGGGATATTTATATTCATGTAAATGAGGCTGTCTTCAGTGGACTTTTGAAACTTCTCGAGCTTTGGTATTTAGAAGAAAGCTCCTCTTGGAACCAAGGAACATATTCAACCTTCAGTTCGACTGAAGCCTAATCAGGAGGTGACTTGTCAGAACAGCAATGCTGACTATGTGTGCTATCTCTGTAAGCACGGGGTGCTGTCCTTCACCGCTCTGGGAGGCTAGTACAGGCCTTTTAAGGAAGTAAATGACTGTGTGTTTTGTGACATGAGGGGTCCTTACACCCTTAACTTGTATATGGCTGGATGATCAATACACTTTTTTACCAGCTTTGGGGAGAATAAGTGAGTGGTTCATATATTTCCCCATTTGGAGTTCTCCCCAGTTTTAGTCAGTCCTAGAGAAGGTCAAGTTCTTCTGCATAGTCAGAACCTACATGGATTGATTCACCACTCATCTCAGAGTACCTCCTGTTCACCCGGTCACCCAGGCTAAAATGTCGCCGGGTTGGGTCAGGCAGCATCCAAAGACATGTGTGGGAGCAGCTGCCCACAGGGTCCAGGTTAATTAGAGAGCCAGGGAACCTGAGGTTGCCCCGCCCAGTGTTCCACGGCGAGTACCTGCCGAGGAAGGGAGCAAAGTGAAGTGTCTTCTCCCCTGCACCAGGAAATCTGCCTTTGCGTGAACTTTTCTCGGGAGAGAAAGCGGTACGTGTTTCAACAAGGTGAACAGTTACTAAAAAGCGGGTGACCATTTCCAGGTTCGTGAAACCTAGAGGGCTCTTAGCCCTCACTGGTACTCTCTGACCGTTGTCAAGTCCCTAAGCCTTCACGTGTCCATGTATCTAGAAAATAAAGGTAAGCGATACCTTTCTTACCTCATTGTGTTTCTCAGGATCGAACGGTTAAACTAGTTTATGTGGAAGGGGGTCCATAAACTCTAAATGTTCAGATGTTATTATCCTCACGCAGCAAGTATTTTTATTAACAGTAGTGAGCTCTACACCTGGACTGGGGAGGGATGATGAGGCATAGACTTGTGGCTTAGTGACTTTGATGTACTGTTTCGTGTGTGTGGTCAAATAGACTTTCCATAGAATTTACTATTGTCACCATTCTTAGGTGTATGATTCAGTGACATGAACACATTCACAGTATCATGCTATCACGCATCCGTCTCCTGAATTTTCCCATTGCCTCAAACTGAAACTCCATGTGCATTAAATCACCAGCTTCCCTTCATCCTGATGTATTGTAAAGAGAGGATTTACACTGCTGGACTCTTGGAGGGAAATAATACATGGCTTAATATTAATTGTTGTGTACAGAACAGAAATTATAGGTCAAATCAGGAAAGCTATTGTGGGTGGGGACAATGAGAAGTAGCTTTGGGAGCGAGTAGGACTCGGGCCAGACCTTAATTTCAGTAGTAACTAAACATTAGCTGAGTAGAGAGGAGACGAAAATCGTATTCCTGGCTGGAGAAATGGAGTGAAGCGACTGTTGTGTTTCTTGGGGGTAGGGAGGTGCGTGAATAAGTGGGATGTCATCAGAATAAGTGTTCACATCACTCTTTCATGAAAGCACCCGCCCTCCCCTCTTCCCTAGCCCCTCTTCGCTACCCTCTGAAAAAGGGGTGAGAGGACAAGCTCAGAGAGGGAGAGTCTAAAGGGTGGGCAGGCTGGGACACCAGGCTCCATGTTCTTGCAGGTGTCTGCTGCTTGCGATGTGCTTGAGGGAGAAAGAGAAGGAGACGGGCTTGGCTGAAGCTCATGATGGAGACTGGGATGCAGAGAGAGGGCCCAGGTTACAGTGGACTGGGACGCAGGATGAGGGCGGAGCCCTGCAGGTGTTGGAGCTCCAGAAGTCTGTGCTTAAAGAAGCAGACTGTTTGCATGAAGAATCAGATGCGTGAGGACTTGAGTCCGGGAGACCCAGGCAGGAGCCCAAGATAGGACCCACTGGGCAGAGTGGTGAGGATTAGAACCAGGGGCTGGTAGGAACAATGGCGAGGAAGGCATCAATTTGAGACAGGAGGGATTATAAAAGTATTAAATGGCCCCATGCTATTCCACGGCAGGCTGCTCATAAATCCAGTTAAGCAGACATGATCCCACCATGAGAGCTCCTGGACTGGAGACTCAAGACAGCAATATTGACGAGAAATGAGCAAACTGATGAGGAGAGTCTATTCACCGGCCAGGAGAGAGAAAGCTGCACATTTACAGGATGTCTGTCATCCAGCGCAGGGGAACAGGGAGGGGGGTGTGTCCCTGTGGCCACGGCTGGAAGGGAGGGCGGGAGTTCCAAGGGGACTTTGATGTCCGGGGAAGGATGTTGGCAGGTAGGCATGGACAGACAGAATCTAGTATGAGCCCCAAGTAGCCTCTGCCCCCAGAGGGACTGTTGTTCTAAGTGCACTTGGGTTGCTGTAGATGATCACACATGCATGGGCCGTGAGGCAGAAGAGTCACTCTTTGTCTTTGGACCCTCCCCAAGGTACTGGGTACCCTCCAGCCAAGGGCACCGTGGTAGAAAGTTGAACTCCAAAGATTCTCCAAGAGTGGGAGGACGCATATAATTCTTAGCTGGGAAACTTAATGAACTCGGCTTCAGAAAGCTGTCAGCACACGCCGCCGTCAGTTGCTGCAGCTGGGAGACACCTACAGAAAAGGCGCAGGACCCGAGTGGGTGGGGGAGCCGCCATGATGAGCAGAGGAGTTGGTACGGAATACGTTGGAGGACAGTCAGAATTGTACTGCTGTTTCCCTGGGAACGGTACTGATTCTTCCAGAAAGAACAGAAAGCAGAGATTAGGGGGAACGTTTGCTAACTGCTGTGCTAGACAAATTCCAAAGGCAGGAAAATCTTGAGTGCAAGGAATTGGTCTTTCTAAAGCAGTCTGGAACATTTTTTATGCGAACAACGTATTTGAGCGCAGGCAGGCATGCGGGGTGGGTGGGTGGGTGGTGGTGCCACACGCACCCCTCCTCCTCCCCACAGTTTTCCATGCCAGAAACCGGAAGATGCTTTGACCTGCAACCCTACTGAAGAGCAAAATGTAGTGGGGCATAGGCATGGCCATTCATTCTTTTATTTGACATTTATAATGGGCCTGCTAGGGACCAGGAATAGAGAATTGAGTTGAGCTTAGGCCTTAAGGAGCTTATAGTCAGGTTCAAGAGACAGAAAGGTCATTGCAAAGTACAGAGAGGGCCACCCAGTTCAACTAGGCTGGTGAAGAAAAGGAGAGAATGTTTCCAAAATGCTCCTCTCATGTGCTTTGCCATCATGATACTGGAGACATCTTCCTCCTTGGCACTCAAATGGGATCCTGGGACTTACTCTTGGTGCCTTCCTCTCTCCCAGCTCTGGTGGAGCTCACCTGCCAAAGTTCTCTGGACCCTGCCCCTTCATTCCATCATGTGCTTTAAGGTCCTCAGAGTTTCTGTGTTTCCTGCCTGGGTTAGGGTGGTGGCCACCTACTTTGTCACCCTTCCATGGCTTATGCTTCTCTTCGGGCTTTCCTCCGTGATACTGGCAGGAGTGGTCTTTATGGAGCACAAGCCTACTCATGGTATTTCCTGCTTGAAGTCCCTCTGGTTCTTTATTGCCTTCAACAGGGAGTTCAGACCTCCCACAGTGCTCTGGGAGGCCAGGTCTGAGCTAAGCTTTGTCTGCTATTCCATTTCCCACCCCAGCAGGATCAAGGTCCAATCCCACAGAGTGGCCCTCACCATGTTTGATTCACCCCTTTGACTTATACCCAGCCCAACCTCCTCCACCCATTCTGAAGTCCCTCCTGCAAGAGGCCAGCCTTCTAGGACATGGTCCCCTGGTGCCATCATGATCTCTCTAAGGAGAGGACTACGAGCAGACGCTCTTCTCTGGTTCCCCAGGCCCAGCCCCACGCCTGCTCAGACTCTGTATTCATTTTTGGAATGAGAAAATTATGAGCCCTATTTCTGAAAAGTGTTTAGCACAATTAAAAATTTTAAATGTAACAATAAAGAAACTTTTTTTACAGTCTTTAGAACTCCTTGAGCTATATATGTATTAACTCCAATTCATGCCTGTTCCGTAGTGGTTTTAAAAAAAGTATTTTTCTCAAGTCCTCAAAATGAATGGAGTTATCTGACTTAATTCTTAATTCTAAGACTGAGCCTTCAAAGGCAAATTGCTTAATTTTAAAAAATTGGAATTTACAGATTTCTGAAATAAAAATTCATTCATGCAAATTTATTTAAATTATAACATGTCAACTATATTAATGAGCAGAATTTCTGGCCAGCTAAATTTGATTTGAAATGACCATTTTTTCTCAGATTGAGAATCTTAACCCACTTAATAAAGAGAAATTACATTAATGATGCATATAAGTAAATTTAAATGTGTGATTCTTATATACAAAATATGGTAAAACAAATTTTTTTGGAAAACATGTTGCACTTCATAGTAGCGGAATTAGAAAATAAAGAATAGATATTCATGGTGATTCGGGAGAGTGTGTGTGTTCCTGGAAAGGAGTTGACCTGAGTGCCAAGTCCAAAACTGAGAAGTTAGTGTGACTTTGAGTTATTTTCATTTGTTTTTGCTAGGAGGTAGAAGTGTTAGTTATAATCCCTAGGAATAATTACAGATTGAAAATAGACTCTTAGTAGTGGTATCTGTGACAGCCTTTTCACTAAAAGGCATGCAATCTTGGGGGAGGGGAACCCTCCTTCTTTAGTAATTTTGAGGACCAGATGGACAAGTATGTGAATATGAGCTCATTTGGAGGAAATGAGAACCACATTTAGTATGAACCTGTGATTGAGTCTTTATGTAGACAATTTTAATTGAGATTGGCAAATCAAGAAATCCTACCTTTTAGAGCCATAAAGAGTTTTTATTTCATGATCATCAAATAGGATGTGAAAATAATTATTTAGAAGTTAGGTAATGTCATTGGTCTTTATTAGAATTTTGAAAAATTTTATTTTATGTTGACCCACATGAAACTCTTTGACACTGACCATTTTCACCTCCAAAAATGGTACTTTCTTACATTTAACCCCATAAAACTATGGTACTACTATGTCCCACTATGTCTGAGATCCTTGACCAGTACCAATACAGTATCCAGACCAAAAAACTAAATTCTAACCATTTCTAGCCTTATCTCTAACACCTTTGGTGTTCATTGAGGAAAGTAAGTGGGGGGATTGTTGGGTTTTAAAATGTGAGGTTTGGATTGAGGGCTTGCTATCCAGTGGAACTATCAAGGAGAAAGGTCAAGCTGGAGGTTCAGGCATAGGCAGTGGTTGAAACTTTGGGGAGGGGAACATGGAGGAAGATCTCAGAGAAGAGGACTTCTGCAGGAAGTAGTGATATGACCTGCCCATGGACGCATTGCTTCTCTACGTGAAGATGTGCTTGCCTCAGACGACTTGGAACCACTCGAACTGTCGAGATGGCTTTGATTTTCTTCCTGGAGAAATCTCACCGTAGTATTCCCCTGGAACTTTGCCAGTCTGAGTCTGGCATTTGAATCAGGTAACTGCTGAAAGAGAAACCCAGGGATTTGGCGACATAGGATGGGATATCTTTGAGCCGTTGAGATAAGTTACACTTTCAAAGGAAGTGAAAAGCTGTGAGAAATTATTAATGGTGATTTGCTCAGGTCTAGGGCATAAAACCCTTCTGCGGTTGAAAGGGCCAATGATGGGCTTTCTTGAGGAAGACTATATTGGAAATTTTTGAGAATTACTAAAAACAGTAGAATTTGTTTCATCTTAAACTAAATGTAGAATTTAACTCCAAAATAGGTTTCCCTTTTTTCCCCCTATATTATCATTTAAAAAATTAAGGAAATGAAACAAATTATTGCTGTCATTTAGATGTCTTGTTTTAAGGTTTTTAGAAAACATTACTGGTATTTTGGGTGTGGGAGAGCATCGGTCATGCAGATGATGGAAGACATATACAGAATTGTAATCATTTTAAAGATGACCCTCAGAGGATAGTATTTTTCTATTTTGAGACAAACAAATTTTTCAGTGGCAGCAGGGGTGAGAGTGGGATTGGGCTGGGGTATGGGGAGAGAGACATTAGTTGGAAAAATGCAAGTCATGCATTTTATATCTTACACACCGTGTAATTTCTATTCGATTACTGGAATTTTACGAAATGGGAGGTGGCTGATTATTTCATTGCATATTTTGATCTCTTTTGTTAAATTCTGAGACAGAAGGATACTTAAAAAAAATTTTTTTTGGTGTAACACCAAAACAAAAAGAATTCCAACAAGACAGTAAAAGTGATATTTTCATATGTGAATTTTTGCTAATGGATTACGAAAAGAGAGGGGGTGGGGATTTGGCGCGTTATTCTTAGTATTCCAAACTATTCACTGTAACGGGGCAGAGCAACTAATTTATTGAGAATTACCAGGCACTGTTTTAACCAAAGGTACTATTTTATTCACTCTTCACAACAGTCTTGAGAGCTGAATGTTATTACCCACCTTTTTCAGCCAGGGAATTTAAGTCTTTTGTCCAAGAGCTGTTGCGGGTGGGGAAAGGTGGCTGGAGCAGAATTCCAAAGTATGAAAATACGGCTCTGTCTCTCAATGGGAACTTTGTAAAATGTGCCAGTGGTAATATTCTATTGCATCCTCTGGTCCACAAGTGGCAGAGCTGAAATTTGAGCCAAGTTGCTTATCTTTGAAGGTTGCACTTTTAACTCAGGAACACTTTGTGGGTTTTTGTTGTTGTTGCTGCTTTCTGCCCAAACTTAACATATTACCTACAACTTGGATCTGAAGCGTGGGATTTAGTATTCCTATTTTCTCACTTACCCCTCACTGACTGCTGTCGTAGAAGGGTGTGTGCCTGTGAATTTCTCATTCCTAAATGGGTACAATTGGGGCATCTGATAAAATGAGAGAACTAAATTTTGAGACACGGGGAACACTGTCACTCAGAGGTTTTCTCTAGGTCAAGCTATATGGCATTTGGGGTGTTCAACAGAAATGCCACAGGAGGAGGAAAGAGACCACAGGAAAAGCCAACTAAACCTCTAAACAGAGTTTAGTAGGACATTCCATTAGGGGTGTAGCTTTGGAATTTTAACTGCTGGTCTGGTTGACTCAGTTCCAAAAGAATCCAGAGTTCATTCAGGATGCCTAAATTCTTGAGTCAGCTCCCTGTTGGAACCAGCAAATGGGACTCCAAGAGGCATGAACACAGATGAGATTCGGATAGGCATGATGTCTTAGTGGACAGCAGCTCTCTCTAAGATTTGGCGTCCACAGAGATTCAGCCACTGATGTGGCCGTACCAAGGATTCCCTTTACTTTACATTAAAAAAAAAAAAAAAAAATCCCACTTTTCTGTTCTATAACTTCCTAGTATGGAAAGTTTCAAACATACACAGGAACCGAGAGACAATAGAACACAGTGAATCCTTCTGAACCCAGCTGGCCAAGGAAAACCTGTTTCATGGACAGGGAATGTCTGATTCTACCCCCTCCCAGCTTTATTGAGGTATAATTGACAAATAATAAATTGTATATATTTCAACTGTACAGAATGTTTTGATATGTGAGTATACCGTGAAATGGCCACCAAAGTTGTCCACTTCTAAGAGGAAAAACAAAGTTTTTATGTTCAACAAGTGATTTATTCCATAAACACAACTTTGAAAGAAAGCAGCATGAAGTACAACTTCGAAGGAGGCTGGTTGTCTCCTTCCCCTCTCGGAGCTCCTCTCTTTTCACCTAAAATCCTATACTTCTGCTACCCCTCTGGCCATCTGGGCCTCCTCCCTCCTCTGCCCTACCTGTATACCTCCCCTTACCCCCAAAATCTCCTAAGGATTTCTCATATTCTTAACATTATAATCATCTGTTCCTAAAAACGGAAGGTTCCCAACACCTGCCTTTCCGGATATCACCTGTGTTTTAGTGGTGACCTTTCTAGGACCATCACCCCCGTCATCGGGGTGGATTTCAGGCTGTCCACGAGAAGAGGATGGAAGTGTGCGAAGCACTTTGGGTGGAGGCAAAGCCTCTTCTCATCCTGTGAAAATGGGAATGGTTCAATGCTAGGAGTTTGTGGCCACGTATGAAGTCACTACTGATAGGTTTTGTGCCATGTGTAGGCAGTATTCTCTCCTGCTGCAGACTGATCTGACCAAGTGACCCTGTAACCTCTTTCAGGGTTATCCGTCTAGTTCTCTCTCCATTCCTACGACCACCGCTGTTGCCACTTGGGACAGAGAGCTTGGATTTGAGACAGGAGGTGGGAAAAATGTCTGAGGATGCTGAATTTGATACTCGTACATCTTCATTCCTCCACCACCCCCAGAGTACAGCCGGAGGAAGGAGAGAACAGACATTTAAAGGGTTCTTGGGGAAAGGTTATTTTTAGGGGCGGTCTTGCCAAGACTGGTTCCGGGGATTTTATTTAGACACAGATTGGGCCCCTGCCTGCTTACATGTGTCCATTTCTAGGGTGGTCCTTGGGGTGATGGGGGGAAGCCGGATGCACACTGCAGCTCCAGGCCACCTCATTCCTTGCAAAAATTCCATTTTATTTTATTTATCTTGTATTTCCCCCACCAGCTTTGTTGAGATATAATTGTCATACAACATTGTGTAAATTTAAGGCGTGCCCTGTGTTCCTTTCTCAGCACCTCTGTTCTTCGTGAAAGGATATGAGGACATGGAGTTAGAGGTAGGGACCTTGCATCCAGGTTGGCCCAGGATGGTCCCACTTGTGGCTGGAAATTAGAAACCACCTCTCTTTCGACTCTCAGAAGTCATGCAGTTGAGACAGTAACTCAGTGGTCACTCTGTTCCAAGGACATACCCATGGTGACCTCAGAGAATGGTAAAATAATGTTGAGACCCAAATAATTTATATATAAGATAGTAATGCCTTTTCTCAGAGTACTTGCCTATTTCTGATCTTTAACAAATGCAGATATTGGTGAAGTGAGATTTCTTATAGTTTGGCAGCTTTAAATGCCAGAGTCTAGTAATGTCTGAGTGTTTTAATTCCCTAATCCTTTAGGAGACCAAGCCCTGCAGAGAGCTGTGGGAGTGAGCCCTGTGTGTGGAGGGACATCGGGCCACTGACCCCACCGGTGGACCAGGTTCCCCTCTGAAATGCATGCCGTCCTATGCTTTTGTTACTTGATATGCTATCTGTATGCTTTTATAAATACTGTATAGACGTCTCCTTAAGACAGTTTAGTATTACTATGTGCTGTGCTTCAAGGATGTTTGTTTTGCACATCTGAAAAACGAAAGGTAAACATTATTTAAATATGCAGACCAGTCACCAAAGTCAAATCTCTGGCTTTGTTCTTCAGGCAGGTTGTCTTTTCTAAAATACATACACACACACACACACACACACACACACACACACACACATATATATAATGTTCAGGCCCTTGGGAATCTGGTGATAAGTATATTTACTGTGTGATAAATTCATGTTTACTGTCAAGACTGCCCTTGTTTTAGACACTGGTGGGGCTATCCCTGTCAGAGTCCTTTAAGGGCTCGGTAAGGAAGCAGGAAAAAGGCTGTCAGAAATACCTGGCGTGTGACTGTGGGTTCTATTGCTGTAACTGGTAACTGGATATTACAGACTCCAAAGGATTTCTATTCTGCCATCCTAGAACTTGGACGGTGTGTACCTTCTCCATTAGGGTTTTGAAATGCGATGTCGAAATAGGGATTTTAATGGGAAACTTTAAAAAATCCTGAAGCAGCACTTAATTGATTAACTTCAGAAGTCTAGGGTGGCTTAATTATATCCAATGTAAGTAGTTTTTCTTTTTTCAGGGAGAAAGGTGGAGGATTAAATGAAATAAAACTTGCTAACATAGTTACAGATAACCCCCAAGACCAAAGAGTGGGCTAACAAATTGTATATACTTGCCTGAGTCACTTTTTAGATTTTATTTATTTATTTGTTAGACAGAGAGAGAGATTACAAGGAGGCAGAGAGGGAGGCAGTGGGGGGTGGTTGGTTGCTCGGGAAGCAGGCTTCCTGCTGAGCAGAGAGCCCGATGTGAGGCTCGATCCCAGGACCCTAGGATCATGACCTGAGCCAAAGGCAGAGGCTTTGACATACTGAGCCACCCAGGCGCCCCTGAGTCACTTTTTTAAGATACATCTCGCATCAGGCATACACATTTCCTGTAGAAAATACAGATAAGAAATTTTTAAAAGTCACAGTCTAGAGAAAACTCGCATTCACATTTGGCCATATTGCCTCCTAGAGCACTTTATGCTATAGTATGGAAGCATATGTTGATGAATTTTATGCTATAATATGTAATTATCTGAAATGTCTCAGGATATGAGGACTTCATTCTGTACTTTTGTGACTGCGCTCCAACCAACACGAGCCCTAGGGACGAACTTTCTGAAGGAGGAAATCCCAGCCTGGTTCCCTCCAGTGTGGCGTGAGCAAGAACTTTGGGAATGCCCAGTTTCCCTGTTTTTGCCCCTTCTGTTAACCAAAGCTTTTCCCATATGAAGAGGAAACCTGTAGATGTACCTGACAGGGTCTGTTCCCGATTTAGAACTGTGCTCTGGTCCAAAATACCAACGCAGAGAATGTGGTGAATTACAGGGAGCTGCTGCATTCTAAATGAATGCTTGAATCCCTCTGTGTAGGCAGCCATTTATTTGGGTCCCTGAAAATAGTAACAGTATGGTGAACTTGAATTAAAGAATATTTATTTTGCCGTTCGTGTCGTACAAGCTGCTTCCCCAGTTGCCGGGACGGGCCCAGGAGGGAAACGTCAGTTTGCTTTTCTAAAGAAAAGCTTGAATCCCTCCTCAAGCAGAGAATCCTGAATGTATAATCAGTGTTGCTATTGCTTAAAACCAAGCCACAGTCGGGTCTGCCGTGTCACAGAGCCACCTCTCGTTCATAATTATCCGGGCTCCAAGGGAACAAGTTATTTTGGGAAGCATAGCTCAGGATCAATCATATGTAAGGCTGTTTGTTGGGGAGCCAAATGCTTGCTTACCAGAAAGTCCTCAAAGGAATTCTCCACGTAGCTCGTGCCAGCGTGGGGGAGGCAGGTGTGATCCCAAAGAACTCCCCACTGGTGCCTAAGTCAGGCTCAGGGCCTGCAGACTGCTCTCAGCTTGGATGACCGAGCACCCAGAGCTTCCCCATGGTTCTTTGAGCTTACCGCCTTTTTCTTTCTTTCTTTTTTTTTTTTTTTTAAACATTTTAGAGCAAAATGACTGAGACTTTGAAGATATTTGATTTGGTTAATTTAACATATGCTGCCAAGCCCAAAAATAGTTTGGGAAGAATCTGCATATTTCTAACCTCTTCCCGCCCCCCTCTCCCACCCTGCATTTAACAGTTAAAATGGAGAGTTCCATCAAGATCCTTTGCTAACTGTCCTTTAGAAGAGGGAATACTAGAGTTTTTTTTTTTTTTTTAACAAAAAGTTTTTAAAATAAGTTCTACAAATTTTTATGTAAAAATTTTGTTTCAAGAATTTTTTTAAAAAAGATGTCTCCATTTATTTGAGAGGGGGAGAGAAAGAGAGAGCTGCATGAGTCGGGGGAGGGGCAGAGGGAGAGGTTCTTTAAGCAGACTTCCCGCTGAGCACAGAGCCCCTTGGCTAGATCCCACCACCCATGAAATCACGACCTGAACGGAGACCAAGAGTCAGATGTCCAACCGACAGAGCCACCCAGGCGCCCCTGTTTTAAGAATTTTAAAACACCCCTTGGAATGAAAGTAGAGGGGGCTTGAGTTGCAACTAACACTGAGAATCTCAGCCGATCAGAGAAGGGTTTGATGTCCTTGCTGTGTTGCTCCACACGCCTTGCTGATAATAGAGACAAAGAAATGAGTAATTGCGGCTAAGAAGTAAGAATCAGGAGCGTGAGTAATACGAACTCCTGTAAGTGGTAATAAAATGTTTGTGGGAAATTTTCTTGAGCAGGGAGGAAATTAACAGATGGAAATACTTTCTCTTCTCGATAAATGTAAGATCTTTATGAAACAGAGAAGAGTGCTAAATAATTCAGCCCAAATCCAATATTATATTTATGGTGATGCATATAAGAGGGAACATGGGGACACGTATTAGACTTTAAATGGAGGCTTTGACATAGAAAAGGAATCCAGTAAGCCGAGACTTACAACAGTTGTCATCTTCACAGGATGGGGGAAGCATACTGTAACTTAAGATCAGCAAATGATAAACTTCAGTTAGTTCCTGTATCATTCTTGTGTGTCAGTTACTATCTGTCTTCTCTGAAATCAGTAACATTCAGGTCGGAGTAATGGATACTTTAGCATATTCAAATGTTGACCTCTCTTTAGAAAAAAGATCCTAATAAAGTATTAAAAGGCAATTCTGGACATGAAGGTAAAAATCATGACTCTCACACAAATAGTCACATGCTTAAAGATGTTGTTTAACTGACTAGCGAAGAACAAACTGGAGAGGGGTTTCAAGCAGTTAAAAAAAAAAAAAAAAAATCCAGGGTGCCTGGGTGGCTCAGTGGGTTAAGCCTCTGCCTTCGGCTCAGGTCATGATCTCAGAGTCCTGGGATGGAGTCCCGCATCGGGCTCTCTGCTCAGCAGGGAGCCTGCTTCCTCCTCTCTCTCTCTCTCTCTCTGCCTGCCTCTATGCCTACTTGTGATCTCTCTCTGTCAAATAAATAAATAAAATCTTTAAAAAAAAAAATCCAAAGAATCGGCACATTTATAGATTAGCAATAATGAAACGAATGTCCTTCTGGGAGGAGGAATTGTCCCTGTCCCTGACAGAATGCATTTCTTGTCTGTAGGCAAGAATTACTTGCACTGTTCTTTATCTATGACTTACGAGTCTTGGAACAGCACAGAAGGCATGCTGTAGACAATGAACAGGTTTCCCATCGAAGCCCGGGATTTTGCTTATATTTATATAACTGTTGTGACACCTTTCCCGATTCCCTAGCTTTAATCTCTGTCCTTTCTGAAAGGTGTGGAGGACATTGATTCCACATTACCAAAGAGGCCATTCCTCAAGCCAGACTCAGTCGGGGCAAGATTTGGCTTTGTTAAAAAACCTGAAAAGCATTTGTTTTTTTTTCTCCTGTGAGAGAGTCTGAAGAGCTTTTAGCGCCTTTCTTCATGTGTTCTTTACAGCCCAGGACCTAAATGGTAGTTGGTCTTAGCCTGGTGACTGATGCCTAAAATTCAGGGTTCAGAATTCCCGATGAAAACCAGATATGGATAGAACTATTGTTTCAAGTGCTGGAGAGCCATCTTTAACCTATCCACTTAAAGAATCATCCATTAGCCTGGTTCTATTTTTAGATGCCCTCAGTCGTGAGGTTGTCTTTTATTTTTCACAAGGATTTTTTTTTTTTTTTTGGCAAGATTACAGAGTGTATTTTAACATTTAAGGATTCTATAGTTAAGTCTGACATGATAATAATTTTTAAAAACCTGGAACTTGAGCAGATACAGATTTTTTTTAAGCAGATACAGATTTTTTAACTCCTCAGTCTTTTTTATATTTTCAGTCAAAAAAAAAAAAATCTGTTATCTTCTTTACTCTGTCCCAGAAAGTCTGACAAATTGGATCCTAGTCAACAAAGAGTTATTGAGCGCCACTGTGTGCCAGGCACTGTCCGGAGCAAAGCAAAGACCCCTGGTTCCTTCTGTGTCACTTACACCAGCATGTTTGAAGTGTGCAGGTGGCATCACCCACCAGGTCTTTCTGAAGGCACTCTTTTTTCCCACTTTCCTACCAAGTCCTTCAAGGACTCCATGGGTGACAGCTCCCCTTCAGTTGTTCCTGGGATGGCCTGCCCTGCAATTTGAGACTGTGAGGTGTCCTAACTTTGGGTAGGAAGAAACACTGAGCCCTGCTTGCTGAGGGAACTTGTTGGGCGTGAATCAACAGAAGAGGGATGCGTCTTTTTTTCACCTCTTCCTTGGTCTCGGAATAATTAAGTTGGTATTTGTGAGTATCCCTAGAAGTTAAGTGAAAAGCAGCATTTTAGGGGTGCCTCAGAGGCTCAGTTGGTTAAGCGTCTGACTCTTGATTTCAGCTCAGATCACAGTCTCAGGGTCTTGGGATCAAGCCCAGCGTCTGGCTCTGTGTTCTGAATGGAGTTGGCTTGTCCCTCACTCTCTACTCCTCCCCTAACTCTCTCAGTCTCTCTCTCTGGCTCTCAAATAAATAAATAAATAAATAAAATTTTCTAAAATTGAATTTTGGTACTGTTGAGGTTCCAACTTATTCATGACCATTTGAAGTATTGAAAATTTGAAATGGGTACTAGTTCTCTCTCTGTGAATTACAGGTATGCTGGCTGGATGCTGGGTTCTTTGGGTGACGGAAAGGTGACCAAGACAGGATCAGAGGCTACTGCGGTCATTTCAGCTTTTTGATTTCGTTTGCTTGCAGGCAAACGAAAGCCCAAGAAACCAGTCATGGGCTTGCCATTTGCAGTGGAATGTACTGGGATTTGCTTTTTTACAAGTTAATTTTGAAGCTCTTTATACTTAGTGTATTTTGAACCGAGTTAGCCCTTTATACTAATGGTCTCATGCAAATAAATTCTTTTTAAAAAATGCAGGGACAAAATACATTTCTATGGGCGAAAACTAATGCTCTGAACACTTTGTTCCTTGAGGAAGTCACAGTTCACTACTGATGCTCTTTGTTCTGTGAACAGTGGTGTGAAGTGCTTGGGGAGAATCAGGATTCGTGGATTTCAGACCTTCTTGTCTCCTCTTTCTGTCTGTGCCCTGCCACGGTTTATGAAATGTGCATGTTTATGCTTGATTATTGGAGGTGGAATATTCTTTTGCTCAAGGAGCCTTAAGTCGTGACTGTAGACTATGTGTTTTTTTTCTATGCAATGGTTTAATTCCCTTTTAATTTAAACCCCAAAGCACTTCCAGTTTCTTTGAATTGCCACCACCAACTGCTGTTCTTTTGTGATTCTGTCGCATCTGTATTGTGAAGTAGTTGGCTTTCTCTTTCATTTATCAGACATCGCGGTCAGCCAGTTGGGATAGGTACACAGTGCATTCCTTGGGGCAAGCGACAAGTCACAGGAAAGAGGGGCTGACTTGGCCACACTGGGCCCTCAGCGGGTCACAGAGCCAGGACTCAGATTTTAGGGCGGCTGTGTTTCAGGGTCACAGAGCCAGGATTCAGATTTTAGGGCGGCTGTGTTTCAGGGGGTGCTACACTGAGCCGTCACCTGCCATGGGATCTAGCAGGATCCTGGAGACTTGGCAGAGATTTGTGGGCAGAGAACAAAAGGGCTGCCCACTGTGTACTTAGATGCCTGCTTACGCAACTCATGAGAGCATGAGGCCTCCAGAAGGGCTTCCAAGACATCTTACCATTGGTTGTAACACATGTAGGATCCTTAGAGTGGACATTTACGTGCTTCCATACTTCTCTCTCTCTGGTTGATTTTTTAAAATGTCGTGTGAGGAGTTGAAAGGTATACTAGGGCACTTGGCAGCCTTGAAGATGTGGAATATTTTTCCAGATCAGAAGATTAGGTTGAGCAGTCCTCACTGGAGAGTGGCTTCTGGGTCCAGAGACCTTGCTGAAAGATTTTATAAGATAGCTGTGTGCCTGAATATTTAAATTTAAGGCCATGCTGCTATGGCCTCGTTGTATGAATCACCCAGTGCGTGTCCTCACCTGGTGCGTGGACCAGGGTCTCTTGGTTGAGGGGACTGGGATTGTGAAGCTTTGTAGTGAAACAGAAAGTTCTGCTTCTGCCAGCTGTGTGGGACAGAACTTTCTGTCCTCCCTGTGCAGAGAACTCCCTGCTCTATGTGACGGCCATGTCTCCTTTTTATTTTTATTTTTATTTTAAGATTTTATTTATTCATTTGACAGAGATCACAAGTAGGCAGTGAGGCAGCAGAGAGAGAGGAAGGGAAGCAGGCTCCCTGCTGAGCAGTGAAGCCCCCTTCGGGACTCCATCCCAGGACCCTGGGATCATGACCTGAGCTAAAGGCAGAGGCTTTAACCTACTGAGCCACCCAGGCATTCCTGTTTGGTTTTTTTTTTTAAGATTTTATTTATTCATTTGACAGAGAGTGACACAGTGAGAGAGGGAACACAAGCAGGGGGGGTGAGAGAGGGAGAAACAGGCTCCCTACCACGCAGGGAGCCTAATTCGGGGCTTGATCCCAGGACCCTGAGATCATGAACTGAGCTGAAGGCAGACGCTTAACACCTGAGCCACCCAGGTGCCCCGAGTGTCTCCTTTTTATACACTAAAGCCGAAATCACATTTACTTCCCAGGAACAGCTCTGACCTCCTCTTCTGCCTTAACCAGAGAGTTTATAAATGGGTGCAGCTTTCTAGATGCTCCCTACCTCCTTACTTTCCAAATGTTTAATTAAAAAAAAACAAACAAAAACCAGGAAAGTGATTAGAAGGAATCTTGTTGAATTGGGAGTCTATGAGGTGGAAAATAACATATCCTTAAAAGTGATTATTGTAAATAGAAAAACAAATGGAGCCTTTTTAGACAATCAACTTTAAACCATAGACTGGCTTCCGTTAGTTGTACGTGAGAGAGCGTTCTGAAACAACGTGATAGGTGGTGTTGGCCGGTCAGCTTCTATAGTTCTTCTCCTCCTGATAACCTTTTGAACTGTTTATCATAGAGTTGATGATAACAATTATTATCCCCCGCCCTTTTTTTTCTGTAGCTGGGAAAGTGTCAGGACACGAAGGACAAATAATTTCATGGTATCAGAGTCAGAAATAGAATCTGAGTTCTGAGCCACGACTGCAGGCTGGACCAGGCTCGGCCTCCCCCTTTCCTGGGGCCCACTCATCCCTCCCCAAAGGATTCAGGCCAGGATCGACGTGGTGAGCCTCCCAATGCCTTTACTGACCAACGAAAGCAAGCTCAAAATCATGGAACACTTTGACAGTGCCCCGAACTGTTTTGGACCTGACAGATAATGCTGTGTTATCATTGGTGGGCTTGAAAGCTGAGAGCTGCTTCAGACCTTCCTACCCCGCAAGCTTCATGCTGTGGGCTGTGCCCGAATGTCCTAGCCCTCAGCATGCCCCGTTCTGTTCCGTTCAGGGAAACCCCACAAACTTTTCCGAGTATCCATTTCAGGAAATGGAATCTGAAATTCGTATTTCATGTTATTATTATCAGAGCAAAAGCTAGTTTAAAAAGTATAAAGGGAGTTTATAGATGTTGTCTTGCCATATTTTTGGTTTGAAGAAAATAGAATACTAAGTTGAACAATTAGTCTTAGAGGAGACCAGGCCTAGAAATCTTATCGCTGAAAGAATTAATAATTATCTGATAGCATGAAACCAACTTGTGTCCAGACAACTGTGTCAGACTCAAGATTGATGTTTTTATTTTTTTCTTTTTCTGGGTAATAATCCTCTCCAGGTAGAGATATGAACTTGTGTTATGTAAATAACCTCAGTTACTAATCATTTTGATTAAAAGACCTTTTCTCCCTTTTGTCTGTGGAAAAGTCTGCAGTGTAGGCTGTTAGGTCTATAGGGTTAATTAACTTAAAAAGAAACCATATGCAAATGTATATCATTCAGTAGCACAGGCTTATCTCAACATGTTAGTAAAGACACAGTACTTCTTCTTCCTTTTTTTTTTTTTGCCCTTAAGCACGCACAGAGAATTTAACTTTGAGAAAGACAATAGGCTTACCGTTCTTGTGGACTAGGGACTTTGCTAGTAAGTTCTTCAGGAAAGAAGATGGCCTCACCTTCCAGTGAACAGGACTAACACTTAGTTAAGTGTTAGTCCATAACAGGACTAACTAATTAAGTTAACTTAATTAGATAATCCTGGGAAACTCCTTCTACTGCTATTGTTCTCAACCACCATGTTTTGGGTGTTGAGGAATGTTTTCTGGGCCACTAGATTAGAGAATATAATAGAGAAGGGACTGAGCATAGTTGAGTGTCCTTTAGACTTCCTGCATGAAAACATAATACTATAAGCCTAAAAACCATGAAAACACGGCCTTAAAGGTTAAGGGTTAAACTCTTAATCTCTGGGCCCTTCTCCTTTGTACCCTGTTGCTTACAGAGATTTTGGTGCCATGGCCACGTTGGGTCTATATGAGCTTGGAGACCAGTCTGCTCCTGCAGGACCAGCCATCGGGGCCAGTGTCTCCCGGGTTGTGATTCCTTATGTTTCAGGAAGAGATGCTGATATTTGCTCCTGTTGTTTGGGGAATATACGCGTGGAGACAGTGCCTTCCACTGCCTTTCCATCTTTTCTACATGTGTCTTGAACATCCTTTCCCTTCGTTTTCTTGTGAGCTTCTTTGGAAGGTGGTAAGAGCTACAAATATCAGCCTTTCTCTTCTGGAGATACAGATCTTCTTTAACTGACATTGGAGTTATATCTGGATAACCCCATGGTAAGTTAAAAATATCTTAAGTCAGAAACACATTGGCTCCATGTAACCTACCAAACGTCATAGTCCAGCCCAGCCGCCCTTAACCGTACTCAGAACACTGATGTTAGGCTACAGTTGGGCAAGAGCATCTAACACAAAGCCTGTTTCATAATAAAGTGTTGATGGTCCCGTGATTGAATACTGTACCCAAAGTGAAAAACAGAAGGGCTTTGTATGGGTGCAGAATGTTGGTAAGTTTGTAAGTTGTTGACCCTCATGATCCCATAGCTGCTTGGGAGCTGCTGCCCTGCCCAGCATCACAAGAGAGGATCGTACCACACAGCTTAGCTTGGGAAAATACCCAGATTCAGAATTCCAAGTATGGTTCCTCCTGACTAGGAATGGCTTTCACACCACTGTGAGGTCAAAAACTTGTAAGTCCAACTGTCATAAGTCAGGAACATCGGTAGATGGGTCTGTGGTGTCCCATCTTGGTTCTCTTTGTATGGCTCTCAAAGGTTTTTTTTTTTTTTTTTAATGTGCCTGTTTTTGAGCTTCAGAAGCATTGGGTCTTATCACTAGGTGCAGAAGAGCAGGAAATGAGCTGTTCTCCAGAAGAGAGGTAGAGGAAGCAGGAGAGGAGGTTGGAGGACCTCACGTGACTGAGCAGCTTCTGGGTTGAGCCACGGCCTGTGGACACCGTGGCCTCTCTCCTTGGTGGGCATGGCTAGTTCATAGAGCACCATTTCTCTTAGAAGTCCTAAGTAGTTTGGTTTGATCCAAGGAGCCTGGCTCTAAAACCATGTGGACCTACCTCCTGGCCACACTAGTCCTCCAAGATTGAGTTCCCACGTTGCTGTCAAGTATCAAGGCTAGCCACAGAGAAGCCTTCAGGTAAATGTGTGGGGTCTTGCCTTTGCTGTTGTGGCTTTGTCTCCTGCATAATTAGCAGGCTTTTCACAGAAACCCAGGATGACTGGAAATGCCTAAGAACAGTCTCTATAGGCTATGGTAATTAAAACTGTAGATAGACTGAAAATTAAACATTCTAATAAAGCTTAAAATTCCTTTTCAGAGCTCACCGGCTTCTTTGCAAAGCCATTATACCAGCGCTGTCGGGGTCCTTTTCACATGGAATTTGGTAGTTACCTTAACCTTTATTGGCTCTTAGAAGGGCTCATTAAAGATAGGGACACTTCATTAAACTTACCTAAATAAATTGACCTTTTAGATTAAATTCATTTTCTGGATTTGCACAAAGGGATAATTACCTATGGTAAATTACCTTCATTGTGAGTATACCTATAAAAAGGTAGTATCAAACAGACTTCACCAGTGTTTCATCATGGGGGCAGGAAGCTTGCAGCTTTGGGATTATATTCAGAAGTGTTTCTGACACTTTTATTATGAAGGGATTTAAGTGACACGGTGACAAGATAAGGAAATTGGCACCAGCAGTAGTTGCTCATTTTTAAATTCAAATCTAAATAAAGGCAACTCTCTAAATATTTTACATCATTCTATTTTTCTGTCAATTCCATTTTAAAAAATCACAACCTGTTTTCTTGTGCCTTTCCCAAAAGTTTAGGTCTGTGATTAGTCTCAGCATTGTCAGTTTAAAAAAAAAAATGCAAAACACAAACACATTTAAAGTCGTTTTGGTTGCTGGAAACGGGCCTAGGATGTGTTTTACTGATAGATAACTGTCTAGAAACAACCAAAATGTCCATCCACAGGGAGCTAGTTACACACAGCACAGTATATGTACTATGGTGGAATACTATGCAGCCATCAGAAGGAATGATCTATGTGGAATGGAAAGAGCTCTAGGTTATAATTTTTATGTGGGTTAAAAAAAAGAATCCAGGTGCAGGACAATGTCTATATTCTGATATGGGTTAAAGGACAAAAAAAAAAAAAAAAAAGGAGTGTGTATCTGTGTACTTACATAGGTATCAAAGATCCTTGAAGAGGGGCGCCTGGGTGGCTCAGTGGGTTAAGCCGCTGCCTTCGGCTCAGGTCATGATCTCAGGGTGCTGGGATCGAGTCCCGCATCGGGCTCTCTGCTTGGCAGGGAGCCTGCTTCCCTCTCTCTCTCTCTCTGCCTGCCTCTCCATCTACTTGTGATTTCTCTCTGTCAAATAAATAAATAAAATCTTTAAAAAAAAAAAAAAAAGATCCTTGAAGAGACACATGCAAAACCGTCCTCTGGAGAATGGAACTGGGTACCTGGGAATGGGAAGAGAGGGACGCTTTTCACTTTATCCCCTTTTTGTGGCACTTGAATCTTGAGCCAGGGAAATGTATCGCCTATTCAAAATAAATTGATAAAATTGATATTGAGATTAAAAAAAAAAAAGTTAGACTCTTCCTAACAATCTTGGCTTCAAACACCAAAGTTTGGTTCTCTAGAACAGTGCTATCCCATTGAACTTTCTGTATTGCTGGAATGCTCGGTCTGCTCACCATCCAGCTCACTAACCCCCAGCTACAGGTGGCTTTTGAGTACTTGAAAAGTAGCTTATGCAACTGAGGAACTAAGATTTTTAATTTCCTTTCATTTTAGTTAGTTTATACCTAAATAGCCACCCATGGCTAGGGGCTACCATGTCGACTAGAGGTAGATCTAGAGCATATGGTTTCAAGTATCTCTTCTGTTTTAAGTTGACTGAAGTTTAGTGGTGTTTTAGGAGAAATAATTATTCCTTTAGGCTCTCAGGGTGAAATGAATTATTGTAAGTCCAAGAAAATGCCTACATTCTCTTTCTGCCCTTATACTTAATGCTGTCGCATCTTTGTTGAAATAAGTGACTATTGGATTTGAAAATTTTCTGTTACCCAGGAAAATCATTTTTATAGAAAGAGTATCTTTTTGTGGTCTTGCACGGAACCCACCTATTTTTTAGGGATTCATTTTCTCCTCTGTCACACAGACCCTGTTTGCATGTCTCCGCACAGAGTAACATGCTGGGCACTTTGTTCTGGAGCCCCACAGCTGTTGCAACCCAAGGGGACATTTGCATTCTTAGCCAGCAGCTGCTGCGCAAGCCCTTCTAAAATGGTTTTGGCAGGAAATAGTGCACAAGTGGAAACCAAGTTAAGAGCAGCTTGAAAAATAAACAGAAGGACTTTGGATGCCTCTTGATATACAGCCCACCTTTCCACTGAAGACTGTCTTCATGATTTGTTAACATGACCAGACTGGGAGCCCTTCCATGGCTGGGCTCTATCTAACTGCTTTGAAGTCCGGGGTCTAGACCAGGGCCTGGCATATGCCAGGAGGAGGTCCTTATTACTGTTATTATTATCCTTATTTTTAATGATTGACTATACTGCAAATTTGTTTAATTGATTTAGTTACTAGCTTAACACTGTTGCGCATTCAGGATAAACTAAGATGTAGCTAATGAGTGGTTTGGGGGCCCTCCTCTCCTCTCCTCTCTGTGACACAATACCGCCCACCCTCCGCTCCGAAGTAAGCCATTATGAACATTATTTAAACATTCTTTATTCATCCATTCTACAAGCAAGGTTATTTTTGTTGTGTGCAGGGAGTAAGCATGCTCTCATTTAGTCCGTATCTCCTACGAAATAGGTTTTCAGAAGGTCAGGACATAGGTGTGAACATGGTACCTTTTTAAGCTGAAGGCATAAATCCCTCAGGCTGGTATATCAAATAAATGATTTTTTTTTTTTTTTTTTTTTTTTTTTTTTTGTCCCTAAAGGGGAAATTACCATAGGCCTCAAGTCATCCTTTCCATAAAATTCTGTGTGCTTGCCCTAGAAGGCCCCGGGAGCTCCAGTCTCGAGTGTGCAAGAAGTTGAGTGTTGGCCACATGGGGTGGAGGGTTACCCCGATGGGGCTGGGGCCGTGTCAAGCAGTGCTTGGTTCTCGTTGCAGACTTTCACTGCCTGGTGTAATTCCCACCTAAGGAAGGCCGGCACCCAGATTGAGAACATTGAGGAAGACTTCAGGAATGGCCTTAAGCTCATGCTGCTTTTGGAAGTCATCTCAGGTTGGTCTTGGACGTATAGGTGTCCTGCTACACCCCGCACGTCCGTGTGTGGGCTCTGGATACGCATCTATTTAGAAACAACTGCCTCAGATGTGCCCTTTGACCTGGCTGGGCCAGAACACAGTATTATTGGCAGAGAACACCTTTCCGAAGAGCAATCTGCCTGGAGTTATTTTTCTGCTCTGAAAAAGGAGTAAATTCTGTTTAAAATTGACCTATTAAAATAATGTTTGCACCACGCACCTTGAAACAGAAAAAGAAAAGGAAAAAAATGACATTTATGCGACTCCCCATGGTGCTGCCCTCTCTGCTCTAAGCCCAGCAGGTGCCTCTCCCAGACATGGTCTTCCATGCAGAAAGCCAGGATACATGTTGCCATAAGTCTGAAAACATGAGCTCAAATCCCAGAGGGGTTATGTTTTGCTCTGAATTTGAGTTGGCTGGTTTAGACTTTGGATGAGAGATGGGATCACCCTTGAAGAAGTGGGACTAGAAGGGCGGTGGCGAGTGTGCCCCAATCCATATATCTTCATAATCGGGTATCTTCCTTGAGCCCTGGCAGCCAGTGCTGTGATTTGGACCAGGCTCTCCCGATTTCCTCTAATAGTCAGCAACTCCAGAGGCTCCTGGGCTACCAACCAGCTTTTCTCTAGACTCCTTTGTAAGTTTGGCTGGTAGACCAAACCGGACTCTCCCAGGCAGATCTGAAAAGCATATGGCTCTGCTCTGGTCTATTGGTCTTAAAAGTTTTTTTGGTTTGTGGTTTACAAAAACCAGAGACCCATCAGAAACAGTCACATACCTATTTCCATTTAAGGAAGCATGGACTCTGAATTTTGGTGTCTCGATTCCGTGTCAAGGGGTTACTTTCTCTGTGTCTACGCTATTCTTTCTTCATCCGACAGGGGAAAGGCTGCCCAAACCTGACCGAGGAAAAATGCGGTTCCACAAAATTGCTAATGTCAACAAAGCCTTGGATTACATAGCCAGCAAAGGCGTGAAACTGGTGTCCATCGGGGCTGAAGGTAAATGAGGGGTGATAGGAATGACCCGGCTTGCCACATTGACTTCCCAGTGGAAGGTGGGTCGGCCTGCCGCTGGGCCAATTCCTCCTGGCACTTATGGTGCTTGCCTCCTTACGGTGTCAGGCTGTGTGCTAAGGTCTGGGGTACAGAGATGAGAGGAAAAGGTAGCATGAATGGCAGACCAGGCTCTAGGATTATTTGTATAGAATAGAGTCAAATATAATGCTGTCTTCTTCAGCCTGATTATTGGGATGGGAAAGAGCTTAACCTTCCCCGTGACTCTTATGAAGAACTAATTAGTAGGAGGGAAGTGATCTCTTCTTTCTTGGGGAGATTGGGAGCCCCAGTAAGTTCGGCAGGAACTGAGACGACTTGGCTTCTTATGTTTATTTTACAGCTGAGTACCATGACCTTGCCCCACCTGGGGCGCCCTGAAGGATCAGGGTGAAGATGAGCCCAGGTTCTCTGAAACTGACTACTCAGAACCTTGGCCCCTCTAGTCTTTGGGCTTTGGAAACTCTCGGGTTGTTTTCAGTGATTATGCATTTACAAGATATATGCTTATTATTAACTCAGAATTCATTTAAACCAGAGACATTTGGTTATGAATACTGTATAACTGCAACACATAAAAACATGAACTGGTCCTTCTATTATATATATATATATATATATATATATTATTTTTTTTTTTTTTTTTTTTTCCAATAGCTCTAAAGTCAAAACTTATGGGAAACATACAAGCTATAGGAAAAATGTATGCACTGATGATGTCATCTTTATGCGAATTTGTTGTTGTTGTTTCTTTCCTAAAGAAATTGTGGATGGCAACGTGAAGATGACGCTGGGTATGATCTGGACCATCATCCTTCGCTTTGCTATTCAGGATATTTCAGTTGAAGGTAAAAGACGCGGCTGAAAATCTGATTGTATTAGGATACTCGGAGTCATTCGTAGATTGAATTTCTAAAGTAGAATTTAAATAAGACCTTGTAAAATTGAACAGTCATTTCCATGATTTCATGGAAGATACGGGAGTTGGGTTTTCACAGGTTTTATATTTGTATGGGAAGGACCCCAGCAATACTGTTTCATTCATGGGGGTGGAATCATTTTGGAAAAGATGAGCACATGTTCAGAACAGAAGTCGCTTTTTAAAATGAGCATTTTGGGGGCTTTTAATTGCTTATTATATTCATAGGTTCCCAACTCTAACAGTTCTGTGGACTTGCAGTTGCAAAAAATCAATCAGTTGAAATCTGAGTTCATTCATTCACCCTCCGTCCCTGCTTTCGTTCTCTGTCTCTGTGTCGGTCTCTACAGCTTTCTGTCTTTCTGTTAACAAAATCTCCATTGTTATTGTATCTTTGGGCCTAACAACTGTTCCATCACTATAATAGAACCATCGTCCTTGGCACTGCCACAGAAGATGAAAATCTTTAGTCTTTTTCGCCCACTGTACTCCTAAATATTTTGATGAATTCAGCACTGTTGAAAAGTGTCAAGTTGACATTCTTAAAATTAGAACTTTGCCTATTTAGCCCTCAAATCACAAAATGTGTAGCTGCAGAACCTACCTAAAGGTGGTCTGGATCGTCCAACCATTGTCAACCTCTTGTACCTTTGTCACCCAACAGGTACCCAGGAACCTGAATGGTGAGGGTGGGGACATTGTAGTTCTGCCCAGGACAGAGGACCCTCTGATGCGGGTCTTTTTAGGTGATCTTAGTTACTATTCAACCATCAAATGTCAAAAACCAGTGATTTACTGCCTGTTGCGCCAGATGGCATGAAGTCTACAGCACTTACCCTTAAGGAATTTCTGACCACTTAGATTACTCCCTTCTGGCATGGAAGCCCCATTTGTGTCATCTAAAAATCCAACTGTGGGGCACCTGGGTGGCTCAGTCAGTGGGCGTCTGCCTTCAGCTGGGTCATGATCCCAGGGATTCAGCCCCACTTTGGGCTCCCTGCTCAGCTGGAAGCCTGCTTCTCATGCTCCTACTCCCCCTGTTGTGTTCCTTCTCTTGCTGTCTCTTTCTCTCTCTCTGGCATATAAATAAATAAAACATATTAAAAAAAATAAAAATCCAAGTGAGATATAATGATATTAAAATCTCAATAATTCAGGCTCAGAATTTATAAAGTCTGAATTTGAAAACTTTCCTACAATGTGCTTTTTTAAAGATACATTCATTTCTTTCCAGTGAAAATAATAAGATGCTTCTTCTAAGTTATTGCTTTATTAAAAAAACAGTAATTTATAATAATTTTACCAATTTCATGTACTTCCAAATTTAAATATTTAAACAGCTGAGCTCACCTTAAAAAAATACTACTTTTAAAAAGCTTATTCACATAGTTGCTTTTGCTAGTCTAGCGAATCCTTTTCCCACAAATATTACAGAGGTTATTACAGGGTTTTTTCTGATGGGTTACACATATCAAATTAGTGATAGTTTAATTTAGATTTCTATTTCAAATGTAGCTATGAGTGGTATCCATTATTCATTTTCCCTAGAGTGATTGTTGATGTGTCCAAAATAAGATGTCACAGTATTTTGTGACGTTATCACAATAAAAAGATATATTAACCTGCTTTTCAAAAGACTAAGAAGTTAAACATTCAAAAGTAGGAATATGGTTAGCAAAGTCCCTAGATCTCTTCCAAGTAGATGTTTTTCAGGAGGTAGTTGGCTGACTTACATTTTTGTTTTCTTTATTGTTTCACTTTTTTGGAGTCATTTATCAACAATCTCACTTAATTTCTGGAGGTCTCTGGAAAGATGATCTTAGTTTGTTTTCATGATGTGTAGCATGTGCAAAAAGTCATTGTTATTATGATTGAATTCTTTGAGGAGCCAGTGTCCTTTGGAAGAATGATGGATTTCTTCGAGGAAATAAAATGAGAGATGAACACACCTGCTAATGAGGGCGGTCCCGTTGTACGTGGATGGGGTTTGCTTGGTGCATCTCTCATGTTTTGTGATGGAATGATAAATGGCAGTACCTGCTTATAATGTGCTTTTCATATCAACGATTCTGCATGTGCCAAAAGGCCATGTTTCAGATTTAAGCTCTCCTTGCTGGGAGTGGGGTATACCGCTGCCAGGGACATAATAGACCTGGCTAGGAAAACCTGACAATGGTGTTGGGGTGGGAGAGAGTCCTTTTTGATTAGGCTAGCCAATGAAATAAGGAGAAAATGTTGACATTCATTGCATAAGAGTGTTCAGACATATTCAGACATAAATTAGGTAAAACTCCATGAAATTAGGCAGATTTAAACTTTATGAGATTCTGTTGATCTGCTTTACCTCTCTTTGCCTTTCTAGCCTAAATTTCACTTAAACTTTCTAAAATACAGTGCATTATTTCCTCCTGATGTACTTTTTCCTTTTTTAAAAAATATTTTATTTATTTGACAGAAAGAGACCTAGTGCGAGGGGGAACACAGCAGGAGGAGTGGGAGGAGGAGAATCAGGCTTCCTGCTGAGCAGGGAGCCATATACAGGGCTTGAACCCAGGGCCCTGGGATCATAACCTGAGCCGAAGGCATATGCTTAATGAATGAGCCACTCCGATGCCCCAGTGTACTTTTTCTTTTTCTTTTTTTCTTTTTTTTTTTATATATTTTTTAAAGATTTTATTTATTTATTTGACAGAGAGAGATCACAAGTAGATGGAGAGGCAGGCAGAGAGAGAGAGAGAGAGAGAAGCAGGCTCCCCGTTGAGCAGAGAGCCCGATGCGGGACTTGATCCCAGGACCCTGAGATCATGACCCGAGCCAAAGGCAGCAGCTTAACCCACTGAGCCACCCAGGTGCCCCCCCAGTGTACTTTTTCTTATTAGTAACCTCGGTTGGGACCCAAAGGCAGGCAGTGTGGACTTCCATTTTTCAACATTTTTACCAGTTAATATTTGAATAAAGTCTTAGAACGTTCAGTTGCTTTTCTTAATAAAATTTTCTGGAGAAGAGACATGAATAGGAGTGATTCAAGTGATTCCTTTAGCAAGTGAAATTTTGGGAGTGTGTTTATTTCAGCTGGTTTATGGGTCATGGGAAAGTCTGAACGAGAATGGGCAATTAGGGTAAATAATTATAGAACACTTTTTACAGAAAAAAAAAAATCAACTTGAAGTCCTTAATAAAATGGAAGGCCAGGGCCCAATGTTAGTTAAGAGTCCACATGTTTATAGGGATTTTCTAAATTGTTAGCACTTAAATACAGGCAGAATCCTAGATTTGGGGGAACAGTTTTGAGGAGATGTTTGGATGCAGGTAATTTTGGGCCCTCCAAGAAGAAGCTGGTGCCAGAAGGGTATTAGACACAGTCTTAGCCGTCTTGAGCTGCGATAACAGAAGACCATAGACCAGGTGGCCTGACCAAAAGACATTTATTTTCTCATGGTTCTAGAGGGTGGAAATCCAAGATCAGGCTGCCAGCATGGTCTGTTTTTGCTAAAGACCTTCATTTTGGCTTGTAAATGGCCACTTTCTTGCTACATCCTTCATGGCAGAGGGAGAGGAAGATCTCTCTTCTCAGAAGGGCTCTACTCCCATCCTGGGAGCACCACCCTCATGATCTCATCTAACCTTAATTGCCTCCCAAAGGCTCCATCTTTAAATAAGGTCAGGGCTTTAACATAGGAATTTGGGGAGGGGGGTGTGCCTAGGTGGCTCAGTTGGTTAAGCAACTTCCTGTGGGTCAGTTTATGATCCTGGAGTCCTGGGATCAAGTCCTGCATTGGACTCCCTGCTCAGCAGGGAGTCTGCTTCTCCCTCTGAGCCTCCCCGACTCATACTCTTTCTCTCTCATTCCCTCTCTCTCTCTTTCTCTCAAATAAATAAATAAGTAAAATATTTTTCAAAAAAATACATAGGAATTTGAGGGTGGGGGAACACAAACATTCAGTCCAGAACAGACATGCCAGAGATTTTTGGTGGGGGGGGGGTTGGGAAATGCCTATGAAGAACCAGAAATGGCCAAGAGAGAGGCGTCCAGGGCACCTGGTCAACACCCGTGCTGGCGAAGGGAAGGGAGGTCTGCCGGGAGAAGGGTCTGATGGGGAGCCCTTCAGCCTTGGCTCTCAGAGGAGCTGCACCCACACAGGAATGGCTGGCTCCAGCGCCTCTCCCTCCATCAGTCCTGGGCAGAGCGGCCTGAGGAGGAAAGGCCGCTGGGGAATGTGAGGTTCAGAACTGGGACCTCAGTGGCCTGCCTTGTGCTACCATGGGGGGCCTGCCATTGTTTTTACTTCATCAGAACTCAAGTGGCCAAACCTGAAACGTACTAATAAAAGACTTTTGGTATTATACAAATCAGCGGGTAAGGGAATAAATCTGAGGCACGGTGGTCTCTGTGCATCCCATTGACCCAAGATGATAAAAGAATTAAATGACAGGTTAGTGAAGTCATAGTCTAGGGCATTGTAGTAATTTTTAAGTGAAACTTGAAAATTTTTATTATCAATTTATTTATTTTTTAAAAAGATTTTATTTATTTATTTGACAGACAGAGATCACAAGTAGGCAGACAGGCAGGCAGAGAGAGAGGAGGAAGCAGGCCCCCCACTGAGCAGAAAGCCTGATGCAGGGCTTGATCCCAGGACCCTGAGATCATGATCCGAGCCGAAGGCAGAGGCTTAACCCACTGAGCCACCCAGGTGTGCCCCAGAAACTTGAAAGTTTTTAAACGAAACCTTAAAAACAATTCTTTGCCGGTATCCCCGCTGTCTGATTTTGTGTTTATGATGTCGTAGCTTGTGGTTGCCCCCGTGCTGGCCTTTTCAAGTCCCTTTGGTGTCCTCAGCAGTCTGTCCCCAGGAGCAAGGTCCCAGCAGAGATCACAAGAAGAGATGATGCATTTGGTAGTCTCCAACCCCTGCCCCGGGAGGTCTCTTATCAAGCCTGGGAGTTGGGTGCCTTAAGTACTGAGTATTTACAGGTGGACACTGTTTCTTGGCTGTCATTACAGAAACCTCTGCCAAAGAAGGTCTGCTGCTTTGGTGTCAAAGGAAAACCGCTCCTTATAGAAACGTGAACATTCAGAACTTCCACACCAGGTGAGCAAGGAAGGCACTGGGCTTCTTAGATTCTCCTGGAGTCCTGGGAGGGCCGTGGTTATGTCTGCTAGTATCTCCCAGCTCCTGTCTGAGGCACGTTTTACGTCTGCCGTGGACCCAAGGCTGTAGCATCTCTGATACTTAAGATCCCTCTGGGGAACCCATCCAGTGGCTTTGAGGGGCTGGTAAAACAGCATGGTACTGCTCAGCCCCCGAATGGGCCTTCGCTATTTGGGGGCTGTGGGCATGCGTCTCACCGTGACCTTCACCTGCTGCTGTCAGGAGGCGGCAGGGGAGGCGGCAGGTGTGGCTTCTCAGCAGGGACACCGAGGCAGAGTCTGCGTGTCATCCTGCCGTACTGTCCATACCCCAGCGCCTCTCTCTGTGCTGCAGAGAAAGTCACTTCCTCGGCCAAGTTTGTGCGCTGGGGATCGAGAGGAGGAGGAAACTTGTATTTGTAAAATGACAGGAACGTGCATGAATGGCGTCTAAATTTAATCTCAGAGCATGGGTTTATCACTTGCCCCAGTGTTCCTCCTCACGCACGTCTTCTGAGAGTAGAAGGGCTGTATTTTCACCCTCGGTTTCGTGGGTTACTCAGGAATAGGAATAGGTCCTCAGCCACCGTGGATTATCAGGGAAACGAAGGGCAAGCAGGAGCCGCAAGGGAAAATGGGGGAGGTTCTCCTGGTGGACAAATACCATAGAGTATCTACCAAGTGTCAGGCACTGAGCCAGGCCTTCAGTGTGCAAAGGTGGGAAAGAGGACTTCTCTGTCCCTACAGCACGCTGTCTTGAGGACAAGAGGAGCCCCAAAGGAGAAGGCAGGTGTGGAAGTCCGCTTGCCACTCATTGACCTTCTCGCCTTTCCTCCTTTGCCCAAGACTGGGTCAAGCACTTCAGCTCTGTAGCCCCCTGAAGTTTCTTTCTTCCCCTGACCTTTTGGGGAGCAGAACTCCCACTCCCAGCCCTCAGTGAACTTCTAGTCGCCTCTGGCAAGCTCAAAATCGGGGGTTGTCTAGAGAACAGTTTGTGTGAGCGTCTCTGGGGAGACAGACCAGGAGTGCGGGTTCCTCCTTGCTGAGTCCCTCGGGTGCTACCGTGTCTTTGCCTTTTTGAAAACATGTGAAGGACTTTATGAAGACAGAGGAGTCCCTGGGAGCTCATAGTGACTTTCAGGTGTACTAAGGATCTTGAGGGGGATGTATGTCCTGGACATTTAAGGGTAGATGTCCTTGTGTGTGGTTTCTGGGCAGACCCTTCAGGAGGGTCCTTGTGGGAGATGGGGAGGAGGGATGGGGACAGGAGGGTGCTGACCAGGGAGGAGGGCAGGGTGAGAAGAGGGTGTCGCTGGTTCTCCCATGCCAGAGCCGAGACTGGGCCAGCAGATAGGGAGGAGTCTCAGGGCAAGGGTTGGTGTGACAGAAGGACAGGAGGGACCACTTGGAGGATTACGTCTGTCCAAGACGTAAGCTGCTGCTTTCTCTGCATTAACATGTGTTCCTGTTCTTCCTGACCATGGTGCAGCTGGAAGGATGGCCTTGGACTCTGTGCGCTCATCCACAGACATCGGCCTGACCTCATTGACTACTCAAAGCTTAACAAGGTCATTCTGGGGGCCTGGCATGCCACATCCTCTCTGTCCCTCAGCATGTCACCCTGAAAGTGAGCACGTCAGCACTGAACTCACACAAACACGCAGCTTACCGCCAGCTGAGTCTCCCAGCTCGCCTGGCACGTGGTGCAGACGGGAAAGGCAGCCAGGAAAATACTTTAATTACTAATACTAAATAGGTTGGGACAAGACCCAAAGCCAAGTCACCCTTTTGGCCCAAATTAAGATACATTTGTCGATTTGGCTTGAATTACCCTGAAGGTTTTTATTTATGCTTCTTAGCGATTTTACATTCCCAGATTGTAAATATGAAAAGGGAAGATATATGGGCTTTTTCTGGCGGAGGGGAAAGAAAAGTTCAAGTACTCGAAGCCTTCTTTTTAAATTCTCTTTACCCTTTTCTGAAGGATTTAAATGCAGACATCTTTACTCAGAACTGATTAACTTACTTCTCACATGAGGGACATTTTACCATTATCTTGCGATTGAGAGAATATATTAGTTGTAGTTTTAGAAAAGAGCGTTTGAGCCTGATGGCCCAGTCTGAAGAGCATGTGACTTTTGATCTTGGGGTTGTGAATTCAAGCCCCAGAGAGGCAGGCAGAGAGAGAGAGGGAAGCAGGCTCCCTGCTGAGCAGAGAGCCCGATGCGGGACTTGATCCCAGGACCCTGAGATCATGACCTGAGTTGAAGGCAGAGACTCGCCCACTGAGCCACCCGGGCTCCCTTAAAAACATTTTTTTTTTTTTTTTAAAGAAAAGGGAATTTGTTATTGATTTTGGTTTTGGTCTCTTTAGAAAATTTAGTGCTACATTTGAATTTTCTCTTTAAGCTTAAGCTTTAGTGTACTTAAGTTTCAAATATTCTCAGAACTCTTTCTTCAGAAACGTAGTTTAAAAATGTAATCTGTGATGGAAGAAAGAAGTCCATGCCCCTCCTAAACCTTGTGGCAGACAGTCTGTGCTCTCAGGATTTAGGACTAAAGGCACTGCCTGCCCAGAAAACATTGCCGCATGTGGTGGTTAGGGCCCTGGTCCTTCTGGTTGCTGGTGTGCACAGGGGGCTGCTCCCTTGAGTGGCTGTGTCATGGTGTGGAATCCGTCCCTGCATGCCGCCCTCCCCTGTGTGCCATGCATGGTCATTGCAAGAAGTCCCTTTGGCTCCCTTTTCCGTTGTTATTACTTGCTCCTTGCCTGTCTGCTGGCCGGCTTCCGGTGACTGCCGGGGAGCTCGTGGAGAATTGACTTGTAGGGAAAGGTGAATCCCACAGTTCCGGAACACAAGGTTGCCAGAGATCCTCAACTTTTCAAAGCCCATATTCTCTTATTCTGGACTTACTTTAAAACGCTTCAAACACGAAGATGGTGTCTGTTTTCTCAGTGAGTCTCTGTCTCATTTGCAAAATGAAGGGATTGTTCTAGATCGAACTAGTTTTGTTAGCACGTTAGAATGACCGATTTTTATTACCTATGGTCAACAGACTTGTGGTAATTGGCTGTCAAAGATGAGCGAGAAATGATTGTAATGAGCACTAGCAGTTAATATTTACATAGCTCTCGATTAGGCTGTGTTATAAATAAATATATTGTTATATATGTATGTATGTACTCATGTGCATATGACATATGTGTATATCACACATATTAAATATGTATATTAGTACATGTTCTAATGTGTATGTTATATATACATATTATTTTGTGTATGTTACATATACATGCATATTCCTTCTGTCTTCGCTGTGCACAGTAAAATATAACGTACTGATGAAGTACGTACCGTTATCATCCCACCTTTACGGACGAACGAAGTATGGAGTTCAGCAATCTGCCCAAGGTCACATGGCCAGTAGCTGAGCCAAGAAAATATTTCACTGCCACATTTTATCTCTCTCAGTATAAATGAGATAGTGTTCACAAAGTGTCAGAATCAATCTATTTTTAAGGCTGAAATTTTTCTTATACATTTAAAACAAAAGGGAAGATTTTACTCAGCAATTTGGCTTTGTAAACACATGCATAAACTATGCAGGTAAGGCTCGCATTACGATAGGTCTTCTTTTAGGGGTTCCTGGGTGGCTCAGAGGGTAAGCCCCTGCCTTCAGCTCAGGTCATGATCTTAGGGTCCTGGGATCAAGCCCCACATTGGGTTCTCTGCTCAGCAGGGAGCCTGCTTCCTCCTCTCCATCTGCCTGCCTCTCTGCCTACTTGTGATCTCTCTTTCTCTGTTAGATAAATAAATAAAATCTTTTAAAAAAAGAAAAAAGAAGGGGCGCCTGGGTGGCTCAGTGGGTTAGGCCACTGCCTTCGGCTCAGGTCATGATCTCAGGGTCCTGGGATCGAGTCCCACGTCGGGCTCTCTGCTCAGCGGGGAGCCTGCTTCCTCCTCTCTCTCTCTCTCTCTCTCTGCCTGCCTCTCTGCCTACTTGTGATCTCTCTGTCAAATAAATAAATAAAATCTTAAAAAAAAAAAAAAGAAAAAAGTTTTAACGATATAGGGCTTCTTTTGTTGGAATGATTATGTGCTTTGTTAAAACATTTTGTGAGTTGAAGTGTGCATGCACTGTGTGGGGTTCATATCATTTTTGGTATTTCTCTAAATATTTGACATGATTGGAAAAAGATAAGAAGGGAAATTACTTACACTGTAATGGTTATGTGCATGGAAAGGTCTCCTCCTAGAAATGAGGTGTGTCAAACACATTACTCATAACTCCTATTCGAAAGATACTTTCAAACACTGGTTGTGCGTTTTTCATGCAGGATGACCCAATAGGAAATATCAACCTGGCCATGGAAATTGCAGAGAAGCACCTGGATATTCCTAAAATGCTGGATGCTGAAGGTGAGAGGAAAGTTGTGTTTTATTGACTTGCAGAAAGTCTGTGGCCTAGTCGTGCCATGGCTGTGACTAGGGATTTATAAGACTTCATAGCCAGATTACATCTGACGTACTTAGGAATCTGAAGACATTTCTGTCATTGGCCACAGGAGTGTGAAGAGCATTTCATTTGTAGCATGTTCATGAATTCTTTTTAAAAATCCTGCTCAAGGGGCACCTGGGTGGCTCAGTAGATTAAAACCTCTGCCTTTGGCTCAGGTCATGATCCCAGGGTCCTGGGATTGAGTCCCACATCGGGCTCTCTGCTCAGCAGGAAGCCTGCTTCCCCCCCCCCCTCTCTCTACCTGCCTCTCTGCCTACTTGTGATCTCTGTCTGTCAAATAAATAAATAAAATCTTTAAAAAAAAAAAAAATCCTGCTCAAAACCCTGCCAGCAAAACTATAGTAGGAGAATTCGGTAAAAAAGTTCAGTTTTGGCAAAGAAACGGAATACTTGGGTTTGTGATCTGCAAACAAAAACTATTTTTATTTTTGTAACAACACACTGTTATTTTTCTTACCACATGGAGACGAGCTTAGCAAATAAATCTTCTTGGGAAGTGCTCAGGACTCCACAAGGGAAAACATCCTTCCTTCCAACCAGAAGGTAGAGAATCGAAACAGAGAATACGGAGCGTTCAGCCGTCCGCATACCTCTCAAACTTCCATGTTTCATTTTGGGTCTGAATTAAATTTAGTTTAGTTAGATCTGCGGGAACATCTAAGCATTTTGCTGCTGGGCAACCCTCATGCTGGGGACTGGTTTCAAATAACTTGTGTGCCCTCTGTATGAGACAGACTCGTGTGGGTCGCTCTGTGGCACACCGCTGTAGAAAGCACAGATAGTGGAGACCATCCGTTCATTTCGCTTGTTCGTGAGTCATTTACCACTCAGCAGACATAGACTGAGTGCCTGCCGCGGGCTAGGTACCTTGGGAGGGAATGAGATGTACCAGGCAGGGTCCTGCCGTCAAGGAACTTAGGTTACTGCATTTGTGGTTAATACTATGATTCCCTCACGGTCCATTTCTTCCCCTAATTGGGATTACTGGGGAAAAGCAAAGAACTTGATTATCGCCCATTGTCAGTCTTCTGTTCCTCCTTATTGCTGGTGATTGTATTATAAATTATCATAAACTCATTGGCTTGAAGACACAGGAATTTATTCTCGTATGATTCTGGAGGCTGTAAGTCTGAAACCAAGCTGTTGGCAGGGCCATGCTTCATTCAGAGCCCGTAGAGGAGGTTCCTTCCTTGTCTCTTCCAGCTTCAGAAAGCCCCATGTGTTCCTTGGCTTTGGGTGGCCTTGCTCTCCCCCTCTCTGTCTCTACATCTCTTTCTTTTTTTCTTGTAAGGACATCAGTGATGTTAGATGAAGGATCCTTCCTCTCTCAGCAGGACCTTTTAACTTGATTCTGTCTACAAAGGCCTTCTTGCGAATGAGGTCATGGTCACCGGTATCAGGGTGGCGGTTAGGACCCCAACATATCCTTTTGAGGGATACAGTGAAGCTCATAACAGGGACCTTCAAAGTAGGATTCTGATTTTACCCATTCATTAATTTAAACATTTTAACAAACACCATTATTGGGCATTAACACTTAAATACACTCCTCCGAATTGATTGATGGTTTTCAAAAACTCTATAAAGGGAGAGAGTCAATAAAATAATGGAGGAATTGGGGCACCTGGGTGGCTCAGTGGGTTAAGCCTCTGCCATCAGCTCAGGTCATGATCCCAGGGTCCTGGGATCGAGCCCCACATCGGGCTCTCTGCTCAGCAAGGAGTCTGCTTCCTCCTCTCTCTGTCTGCCTCTCTGCCTGCTTGTGATCTCTCTCTGTCAAATAAATGAATAAAATCTTTAAAGAAAAAATGGAAGAGCAGCATAGAATAAATAGTTCCTTTTCCTTTATGTCTGTCTGTCCTCTCTAAACTAAGTTTACATTTGTGTGGCATCTTCTTTTAACTTTCCATAGAGTAAATAACTACCTAGAGTTTATCCACTCGAATTAATAGCTAGGATACTAAAGAGAGGAGAAGACAGACATTTAGTAAATTAATACCTCCCTAATACACTGCGGTTGAGGGTGAGTTCAGGGTCACCATCATTATTCCTCTGGCCTGCTGACATGCGTCTTAGTTGATTTTTTTCCTTAGCCTCTGAGTCCTGCTCTGGGCATGTGTCCATCCTGTGACTCCTTCCAGGCTGTTGAGATGTGCTGGTACTCCTTCATTTTCTCCTCCCTTGTGCCTTTTTTGTCTAATTCCTTTTAAATGGTTCAGAAAAATGCTTACATACTATATTAATTTCTGTGTAATTTCTCACAGGAATTTTCTGGCAGTCGTGAACTTGACGGACTTGGGTGTGGGGCTTACTGTGACAGGACTACCCAGCAGGTCCCCCCACGTGTGACCCTCTTTATCCTCGCTTCCCCTGCCCTTGGGACTTAATCACCACCGCAGCGTTGTGTTAGCATGACCTTACTTCGGCCACATCGCGAGCTGGCTGCCTCCTGTCAGAACGCTTGTCCTTCTGGCGCAACCTTGCCTTCCCGCCTGCTGTCATTGTGTTGGGGCCTGAACCCTCAGTGGGGATTTTTGACTGGCTCCTTGGACCACTCTCCTGTGAACTGTTATCTGTAGTAAACACTGTAGAAAGTTGTCCCCCTCTTAACCGTCTGCTGTGCTTTTAAAAGATTCTGAACGTTGTTTCTCTGTTTTCCTCCACAAACCTTTCCTTGAGGTGAGCACCAGGCTTAAGTTCCTGGGTGTGTAGGTTCGGTGTGGACTCACAGAAGGTTATCTCTGTTGACCCCCTCTGTGTGTGCAGCGGGAGAAAGTCCCAGGGAATGTCCTGTCGTGTGCATCCCGTGGGCTTCCGGAGCTCTGATTCTGGACGTGGATGTGACCTCCTTGCCCGTTTAGGGACCTTCTCCGCTACCATCTCCTTCTCTTTGGCAGTTCTCAGAAGGACACAGAGAGTAGTGACTTTGTAGGTCTGACTTCTTTGACTGGAGCCAAAGTTTTAATCGCCTGAGTGTGGGAGGGGTGCGGGGTGGGGAGATTCATTGCTTTGACTTCTCCAAGGCAGCACTTGGCCGAAGCCTGCGAGTGCTAGAACATCCGGGCAGTTAACCTTCTTTTCTCCACACAGATTTAGTATATACTGCCAGACCTGATGAGAGAGCCATAATGACTTATGTTTCCTGTTACTATCATGCTTTTGCTGGTGCACAGAAGGTGAGGATGTAAAACATGAATCACCACTCACCCTTCACCTTCTGTGTCTTAATTTTTTTTTCCAATTGTTTTTCTCTTTCCCCCTCTCCTCTGAGTAAGGAGACCTGTCTGGTTCTGAGGAGACAGTCATTTGTCTTTTTTAGTCTAGTTTTCTTTGAATCTTACTTTCTGTCCATGCAGTAGTATGCCGTTCATGTTTGTTTTCCAGAAGATTCCATGACGTGACACAACCCCCACATCCTTTCTGGGCATGCCCTCTGAAAACCCGATGGCTAGGTTTTGCCCTTAGGGAAGTACAAGGTCTCTTTTTAACTGTGTTTTATCCAGTGACCGAACTGAGTTTAAAGTTAAAAAGCAATTCAGCAAACAGTGTTGTCGCCAAGGTGGAAGGAGAAAGGTTGCGTGTTCACACGGTCCTGTTTTCTCTTCCTGTTGGTGGTTTCGGCAGCTACTACAGACCGTAGCAAGAGTCACAATAAGTACAAGCCGTGTCTGTCCTTCTCTTTAGAGGTTTTGTTACCTTGGTGATTTCTGTAAATGGCAAGGTAAGTAGGCACAGAATGGGTTAAAAAGCACGTCCTCTCCAGTGACTCTTGTCCCCCCCGCCCCCCAGGAGCCAAGCCACGGAGCTGACAGTTAGGAAGGTGGGGTGGGGAAGGGGCAGGAGAGAGGGGCCCTGGGGCTCTGCCAGCGTTCCCAGCATCTTGCAAGGTGACATGGGTGGCCCAGAGCACCAGTGGCAGGTGGCCTGATGTAGTCAACAGACGAGTGGACGTGGGCCTCACGAGTCATTAGGACGTGATAACGAGCCCGGATACATAGCATGCAGTCCCTGTATTTGTGCGTTGACCGCACTTTTAGAAGCTCATCATGGGGTGGGGGGTGCAGAAAGCCCTCAGACCAATTATTAAAAAAAAAAAAAAAAAAAAAACAGAAACCAAACGAGAGAACCTGCTGGCTCAAGTCATTCAAGCCCTTGTGTTCACAAACCACGCCTGGGCCCGAGAGCCCTCCCGAGCTTTAGGACCGGGGGCCCCAGACACACCCAGAAAACGGATCGGTGGAGAGCGGTCTGTTCTTCCCTCTGTTCCCCCTGGTTTCTGCTCTTCATCTGTATGTGTGTTTGTTTTCTGTGTTATTTCTTCCCTCCCTTCAGACATTGTGAACACTCCCAAACCCGATGAAAGAGCTATCATGACTTACGTTTCCTGCTTCTACCACGCGTTTGCGGGCGCGGAGCAGGTACTCAGCCCGTGCCGCCCGGGGCACCGGTTTTAGCTGTGTGTGCGTGTGTGTGCGTGTGCGTTTCTGGGTGTGTGTCCGTGCGCTTCACATCTTACCTCGGAATTTTCCTGAGTGTGTTGTGATGACCTAATACGCCCAGTTCCAAACTGTGACTCCTTCGTGTTTCTTAACAACTTTAACTTTAGACAGTTCCTGAAGTGTTGTTGTTGTTGCTGTTTAAATCCTTCCTTCCTTCTAAGATACTGCTTTGATTTCATTAGTTAATTGTGGGAAGCACTGGTGCTTTAGGAAAAAAATGCCTGGAAAATGGCACCACGGTCATTGAACAGTGACAGGGAGGTTGGGCAAGGACAGATGAGCACCTTCTCAGGGCCCCTTGTTCTACTCTGCCTAGAAACTGCCTTCACCATTCAGTGATTTGTTCTAACATCTTTCAAAACTAATCTTAATTTAATGGAAACAGTGAAAGGATAATGATGTTAAAACCTCAGAAAAATTCACATTTCTTAAGACACACGTTGTGGGCAAATGGCCCTCAGCTTTCTCCTTACTCAACTGTCTCTTGCCCCTTCACATAATCTACTTGGAGAAAACAGATGGACTGGCAGGGGTGGGGGGAAGACACAGGATGTGTCATTTCTGTGATTCCTCTATGCCTGTCACCAGCAAATGACACTAACTGCAATTGGGGCTTTAGAGGCCAGGCTTTGAGACGGGCTGGGGGCCAGGAGGAGCTGTTTGCTCTTCTTAATTCATCATGGGGTCGTGGTTCAGGGCACTTTGCCACTTCTGGCCCAAGTTCTCCTCCACAAAATGACGACCGAGAATTCTATATACCTCTGTGACTTCTCATGGAGGTCACACAAATCTTAAAGCAAGTTTAGCTCTGTGGAAGGATCCCTTCTAGCAAGTTCTGTGTATTCATTTCAAGACAAGAGGGCTTCAGCGAACTTGGTGCAGTGACAAGATATATTCAGGACCCAGTTTTTTGGTTCGTTTTTTTTTTTTTGTTTTGTTTTGATTTCCAAAGTTCTCTAGAGAGTTCTGACCCCATAGTCACAAGGTCAGTAGAATGCTCAGGTGGACAATCAGGGACGGGGGATTTTGGCTTCCTTGACCTGTTTATTTCTGTCACTAACTTGCTTGATGTTTTACGAAGCTTGTGTTTTAGACTAATGGTATCTCCCCATTATTCCCCACAGTACATTCAGCCTGCCGTGTAAGTCTGTGTAAAAAAGGTGTGAAATGACTCCTAGTGTTCAACAGCCATACCCTCAGTCTTCCTCCACCCTAACCTTGAATCAGCACGCCATCTCCTCGTCTCCTCTCCTGCCCCACCACGTTCCATTTTGTGCATGCGCGTCCCTGTCCACAGAGCTGTCCTGTTCACCTATTGTGTTTTACAGGCTGAGACAGCGGCTAACAGGATATGTAAGGTTCTTGCTGTGAATCAAGAGAATGAGAGGCTGATGGAAGAATATGAGAGGCTAGCGAGTGAGGTAAAGGAAGTGGGTGCCCGGCAGTCCTGTCCATTCCCACCCAGAGGGAGAGGCACGGAGGGGGACACACTGGCTGTCAGTGTTTTCTTTCTTTGCATTTTTCATCTCGGACAGAATCAAAGTGGGAAAACACAGTTGATCTCAGAGCTTGCCTGTCTCGTAGCGACATACTGATTGGCACAAAAGTCATCGTGATGGGCTCCCCAACCGCCCCAAAGCGTAGAGGTAGTTTGCATGTTTGCAGACGTGGGATGTGATTCCGCACTCAGCTCTGCACCTCCAGGGTCAGGCGCCCCCAGGGGACACTGCATTACTTTTTTTTTTTTCTCCTGCTTCATTGGTTACTGACCTCACCTAGCGTGTGCCCTCCATTCCTCAGAAGCCCTGCTCCATGCTGCAGCTAAGCGTCCTGGGAACTGGTCCAGCCCATTGGGAGACACGACTCAGTCTTGAGTGCGTGTCTTATGAATGTCTAGAGGGAAATGTAGGGAAGACAGAGCTCCCTGTCCAACGCGTTTGAGCACAAATGTCCAGGATGCCTTCCTCAGCTCTTCAGCCAGATTCTTGGTTAAAAGAGCGCTTTTCACGTTGCTCTTCTTTTTGTTCTGATTAGAGCCTAAAAAGCAACCAAGCAGTCTCGTCACTGCTGCTGCGTTGCTTCCCCAGTACAAGGGCTGGGCTGAGTGAAGGGCACAGCCACACCCTCTCTGGGCTGAATTCAGTTTCAGTGACACATGTCAGTGACCAAATGGTCTTTGCTCTGACTCGGTTCAGCTGATATTTGGTCTGTCCTGGGAAAAGCGTCAGGATACTTGGAATAAATCTTCCAAAGGACTGGTTATTAGTAATCCAATCTGATGATATTGAGTTTATGTTTTCATACCCCTGCTGTGGGAAAATTCAATTTGGCAGCATAGTTTAACCCAGGGACCAACATCAGGATAGAAGCACAACCAGGACCAAAGGACAGACGCCTAGTACTTCTGTCCTTCCTTTTCTTCCCTGGTCCTTCATTTATCCTCCTCAAACCCTTCAACTCTGGGCGTATCACCATTGTAGTGAATTTTTATTCTTAAGTGCTCTAATTTTCCAAGTAATCATGAGTGTCCATTTTTAGTGGCTTTTCAACGTGACCGTGATTTGAGACAAGGGAGCATATATAATACATTCTTAGGAATTCACTACTGTTTTCAATTCTGTCACGTGGATTTCCTCAAAAGCTAGATGATAAATTCAAATATACTTTGGCATTGAGTCAGTCCCAGATTTGCAATACAGCTTCCCGGTCAGTAGACTCATGAGATTTGAGCTTATTTGAAATATAATTACATTTTCAGTTAAACCCGATTCTTTGCTGAGTTTCCATCTCATGTCAGGTTTTTGTTTTTCATCTGAAAGCTCCATCCGGCATTTGTTTGCTAATGTCTGGTCCCCGAGTTTCCTGTAACTGTCACATTCTTGTGGAACATGACTCGTGCTGCCTTTCAGTTTTTGACCTGTGTGTGGGACCGTGGGGGTGCTCACCAGTGGCCGTGGGGTGGGGTCCAGGGGACACGGAAATTTTCATTCATGCCCCAGCACATGTGCATAGAGATGCCTTTTTATCCTCTTCCCTCAGTCCAGAGTATTCTATTCATACTCTGTCATCTTAGGAATATTAGGTGGCATCCATTCCAACTGTCGGGTGCTTCTGTTTTTCACCTGGGGGTGGGGGGACGGGTTGCTGGCCTCTTCAGCGGCATTTATGTCTTTTGGGGGCAGCTGTTGGAGTGGATCCGCCGCACGATCCCCTGGCTGGAGAACCGGACCCCGGAGAAGACCATGCAGGCCATGCAGAAGAAGCTGGAGGACTTCCGGGACTATCGGCGCAAGCACAAGCCACCCAAGGTGCAGGAGAAGTGCCAGCTGGAGATCAACTTCAACACGCTGCAGACCAAGCTGCGGATCAGCAACCGGCCCGCCTTCATGCCCTCCGAGGGCAAGATGGTGTCGGTGAGTGCCCGCCCCCAGGCCCGACGGTTTCCAAAGCCTCTTCCCTGACAGGCCGCTCGACGGTTCCCAAAGCCTCTTCCCTGACGGGCCGCCCAGAAGGCCACACTGACTTCTCCAGCTCCTTCCAGCGCATGGATAGGATGAGGGCCCCGTTAGCACATCAGTTGGGATGTTTTCTCCCCACCAGCTGCTCCTGGTGTGGTGCCCTGCCGAGAGTGGCCCTTACCGCCTCCTCTGCCCTCCCGCAACTGTCATCATGTGCCCTCTCTTACCGGTCACCTGTGCAGGGCCTGGTGTGACAGGGGTCTCCCTCCCCGCAAGGCAGGCTCCCCTTCTCTCCAGGCTCACTTGCGCAAACCTTGCCACCTTGTCTGCCTACTTGCAGTGTGTGGTCCTGGCCCTCGGCTGCCCTTCGCAGCGGAACATCCAGAAGGAGTCCCGGTGGCAGCCCTTGCCAGCTGCTCACTGCTCCTTTATTCCTTGTACTCTTCACCCTGCGGCCTGGCTTGTCCCCTCTGGAGACCGTTCCTGTTTGGCTCTGGGGGAGGGGTGTGTGTGTGGTGGCATTTTGGCTGTCACTTTCATTTCCATATTCTCTGCTGCTTGAACCCCGTTAAGGATGCTGTTTGCTAGAAACTCTTTCTACTCTCGACCATGCCGTTTTCTTGCGACCCCACGGACTCCTTCCCTCTGCTGCCCACCCCCACCCCAGTGCGTTGGAGGACCTCTCCCAAGTGTGGTGCCGACCCTCTTCTGCACCCCGTGCTCCCAGGGGATCTCCCCCAGGCCAGTGCCTCCCCAGCCCTGCGTCTCCAGCTCCGACTTCTGCCCGAGTCCCAGGTTCGCGTAGCCTCAGGGACGTCTCGGAGCCTTTCAGACCCTACCTGTCCCTGAGCCCCGCTGTGGCATGCTTGTCTTAGCAAATGGCATTGCCACGCCCAAGTTACGGACGCCCCAAGCCCAGGTAGTATCCACATTCTTCCTTTCCATCACCTTCTTGCCTGCGGTGCCTCAGCGGTCCTGGTGGCTCTGCATCCAGCTTCTGTCTTCACTCTGAGCCCTGCTGTCTACCTGCACGCGTCGCTGTCTGCTGAGCCACCCCCTCTCTCTCCCTCCCTTCCTCCCTCCTTCTCTCCCTCTTCCCTTGGGCCCCACCATGTCCCCCTCCCTGGCCCCTAAAGTTCCCTCTCTCCACAGCAGTAGCTGGGCTCTTTTTTTTTTTTTTTTTTAAAGATTTTATTTATTTACTTGACAGACAGAGAGCACAAGTAGACAGAGAGGCAGGCAGAGAGAGAGAGTAGGAAGCAGGCTCCCTGCTGAGCAGAGAGCCCGACGTGGGGCTTGATCCCAGGACCCTGAGATCATGACCTGAGCCGAAGGCAGAGGCTTTAACCCACTGAGCCACCCAGGCGCCCCAAGCTGGGCTCTTTTTAAAACAAAAACCAGTGTGTCTCCCCTTCTCAAAACCCTCTCATGACTTTCCAGAGTATTTAGACTAAGATCCAGATTCATGAACCCGGCCTAGAGGATCCCGTGTGATCTGACCCCCTCCGTCCCCTGCAGATGGTCTCTGCTGCTGCGTCCTCACCCCCACGTGGCCTCACCTGCCTGGGGTCCTGCTCCCCACCCACGGGGCCAGCCCCCCTCAGTCCTTAGCGCTCACTCCCGCCTCCTCATGTAACTGGGTTTTTGTGTCACTGAGGTAACTTGGCTCAGATGTGTCTTCTCCAAGTGACCTACCTGAAGGAACCCCCCCCGCGGGGCTCCTAGCCTCACCTGACCCCGTTTTGTCTTTACCTCACAGCCAACCACTGTCTGTGGTGACCTTGTTTCATTACAGTTGACCCTCAAACAACACGAATTTGACCTGCACAGGTCCACTTACATGTGGACTTTCTTCAGTAAATACAGGACAGTGCTATAAGCGTATTTTCCTTTTGATTTTTTTGATCGCATTTTGTTTAGAATAAGAATACGGTATATAACACATAGGACATACAGCATATGTGTTAGTTAACTGTCTACATTACCGGTGAGGCCTCTGGTTAACAGTGGGCTGTTAGTAGTTAAGTTTTGGGGGAGTCAAAGTTTGTACACTGATTTTGATCTGTGTGGGAGGTTGGCGCTCCTAACCCCTGTGTTCTTCAAGGTCAACTGACCTTGTTTCTTTTCTCCCCCGCCATTCGTGCAAGTTCTCAGGGGCAGGGAATCTTAAAGGTATCATCTATTCTTCTATCTATAAAAGTCTCTTGCTGTCATCCAGGAATTGGTTGTTGATGGCAGGCTGGTTGGATGGTTGATTTGAATTGAGTCACTTAGAGGTGTCATCTTTAAAAAATTAAAGCCTCTAAGCCTTTGTGCACATCTGGAGAAGTATCAGGCATTTATTGACTGATGAGAAAAACCATATTAGTTTTAAAAAGGCCCTGGCAATAAGTAAGACCTTTCTTTTCTTTTTTAAAGAAATGTATTAGGGTATATGGAGAGCAGATTTAATATTATTTTTCCTGTTTTTTTTTTTTTTAATTATGTTATGTTAGTCACCATACAGTACATTGTTAGCTTTCGATGGAGTGCTCCATGATTCATTGTTTGCATAGAACACCCAGTGCTCCATGCAAAATGTGCCTCCTTAATACCCATCGCTGGGCTACCCTGTCCCCCCATCCCCTCCCCTCTGAAACCCTCAGATTGTTTCCCACATTTCCATAGTCTCTCATGGTTTGTCTCCCCCTCTGATTTCTTCCCATTCAGTTTTCCCTTCCTTCCCCTAATGTCCTCCCTGCTAAGACCTTCCAGAGCCAAAACAGTGGAGTGGTTATTTGGGGGCAGGGTGAGGGGAAAGCAAGGAGATGAAAACACAAAAGAAAACCTGTCAGACTCCTGGCAAAGGGGATTTTTAGAAAAGCGGGAGGCCGGAGGTAACAAACCTGCTTTTGCGTGTGCTTGAACGCCCCCAGGACATTGCCGGCGCCTGGCAGAGGCTGGAGCAGGCAGAGAAGGGCTACGAGGAGTGGCTGCTGAATGAGATTCGGAGGCTGGAGCGTGTGGAGCACCTGGCGGAGAAGTTCAGGCAGAAGGCGTCCACGCACGAAACGTGGGCTTACGGCAAGTGTGCTGGCCTGGGGTTGGGTTCCGAGAACATCAAGGCTGAGCCGTGGACAGAGCCACAGTGTGCAGCCTCCACACGCCCCCGTCAGTGAACCTGTGGGCACAGGTGTCCCCGCCCCTCTCCACGTGCTGCAGTCCCAGTCCTAAATGTCTTCAGGAGGTGGGTGGGGAGACTTCTTTTCCAGTGGAGCAGATAATGTGCTTTTTCACAAAACGGCACCCGAAACGCATTCTTCCCACACTTACTTACATAAGTCCTGGCCTCCCCCTGTCTTTCCCCACTCTTGTTCCCTTCGATCCGCAAGTATCTGTTTATTCCCTGTCGGTCAGACAGCCCAGGCCCAGAGGCTAGGTTCTGCCACTAGAATGTTTAATGTTAAACGCCACGAAGCAACAGAATTTCCCATGTAGAAAATCTGCTTGGAAGGAGGAATGCAAGGGATCGTTTTCTACAGTCTTAGCCACCTTATTTCACTCAGGTTTATCTATTTCTCTCAGATATGCAAACATATCTCTTTCCAAAGCTATGATACTATGATCCTGTATCTATATTTTTATTTTTTATTTTTTGCCTGCCTGCTCTTTGCTGAGGTAGAGGAACATAACATTCTCCCCACCACATCATCTGTTTTGAGGAAGGTCAGGGAGGTTCCCCTCATCCTTTGGTTCCTTTTTGCTTTGGTGGTGTTTGATCGTCGATGTTGTCCAGTGAGAGGGCAAGAGGCACGGGTCTGCAGCCACGCAGGTTGGAGGCCCAACTCTGACACTTCCCAGCTAAGAATTTTGTATGAGCTCCTCATGTGTCAGTGCCCCAGTGTCCTCTTCAAAGGGGGACACCAGGAACACCTCTCACATAGGCTTTGCATGAGGATGTAATGAGTTCACAGTATAAAGCACTTAAATCCATATCTGGCACAAAGGAAGTGCTCTGTGTTGTTGTTAAATGTACGAACACTTGCTTTCCATTTCCAGCTTCATAAAATTAAATTCTGAAAGGTCATCAACCAGGAAGAAATGTGAGTCCATTTATAATCACAGCAGTTGCTTGATTCAGAAATATTTGTGGGGAAATAGGTGGAGGTTCAGAGAGAGAAACTTCTAGTATGGTCAGGAAAGAAACCACAGGCTATATTTAACCACAGAAAATACTTTCCAGAAAAAAGATATTTGGAGTCAAGGTTGAACTGAGGGCAGCCTAGGAGAGTCCAAGTGTCTTGTCTAACTATCCCAGGTAATTCTTGTGAACTAATAATTACTAACTTAACTAAGCATCACACTGGAAAATCAGGTACTTATTACTTGGGATTATGAGGAGTGCAAATCTGTTATTTAGCCTGGACTCAATGTACTTCTCCCCTCCCCCCGGCCATGTGTAGACACGAGCTTTTAGAACACAGAGGGACTTGGGCAATGTTAGCATAGTTAGAGCCTGGAAACCCTTGACACCTGTGCCACTGTGTCTTTTCCCCTTCTCTTGGTTCTTGGGAATCAGAAGCATCAGCAAGAACTTTGCAGGTGCCAGGAAGCTGATGTGGGACATCAGAATATTCATACTCCCTTCTGCAACCCTTGCAGGCAAAGAGCAGATCTTGCTGCAGAAGGACTACGAGTCAGCGTCTCTCACCGAGGTCCGGGCCCTGCTGCGGAAACATGAGGCCTTCGAGAGCGACCTGGCCGCCCACCAGGACCGGGTGGAGCAGATAGCAGCCATCGCACAGGAGCTCAAGTAGGTGCTGTCTGCTGTCCACAGGCGCTGTTGCTCCCATGTGGCTGCCTGGCTTTACCCGACAAGCCCCCGGACCATGGATACAGTGCAAGGATTCCCCTGGAGAGCTTCCCCAGAGCATTTCTAGGCAGGGCAAGGCTGGCCTGTACTCAGTTTAGGAAGAACCAAGCTGGAGGCCTCTGTATTTCCAAGCAGCTCAACAGACAGACGTCAGCTTTGCTTCTCTGGATGGGCTAGAATTCCCCGGGCCCTCCCATCCACCAGCACACCCCAGCCCCACCCCAGGCAGCTTGCTTCCAAGAGGGTTAGAAATGAGCATGGAGGGCTGGGGTCCAGCTTGGAAAGGCTGCCTCTCCCAGGTCGGGGTACAGAACATCCACACACCAAACAGAAATGCCTGCCTTACCTCCCAGGAGGGCATTCCACAGCCCTGCTTTTTCTGTGTCATCTGATATGTGCAGTTTCTTTTGCATGCTCTCTGTTTTATGGGAGGGAACAGCATGGATAGAGTCCAGGCTGGTGTAAGCCCCAGGGGGCGTTCTCAGGGCCCACTTGTCGCGGGTACACCCTCTGGCTCTGACCCACATCCGGGGAGACACCTCCCTGCAGTTTCTCGAAGCCTTTTTTCGAGACCCTTGCCCCCTTTGGATAAGTACCGATTTCATTCCCAACTCCCTTCCCTGTCATTGTAATCACAGATATACCTGCAGAAGTTTCGGAGCCTGAAATCACATAAGGATAACTGTCCCAGAATAATTTTTAGAAACACAAACATTTACTTTCCTATGTTAGATTTTCAGACTTCCACGTTGCTCACTTTTGGGTAGAGCAAACTCATGGACTAACAGATACGGCCTCTTTTAAGACTATCCTATTCGTTTTTTAGTCTTGGTAAATATTAGCCTTGGTAAATAAACCCTTAATCATTTGTGATCTTCATAATCCAATTTGTACCCCAGATTTGTGGTCTTTACAAGAGCATGCTTCTTGAATGTTGGGGGTGTGACTGCTTGTTAGCAGCTGCAATTAAAGTAAGGGATAAACTAAACTCAAGCTATTTAATGCTCTATAACCAGTGAATAGTTCGGAATGGCTTTAAGTGTTGTCCGTAAAATTTAAGGAGTAGTTTTGTGGTATCTTCCTGGAATATCCGGTGTCCGTTCTTCACACCATCCAAAGAGCCACCACATACAAAACTTAAATCTGTGTTCATCTCAATGTATTCCTTCCTTGTTTTTTTACAAAATAATAAAATAATAAAAAAATAAATCAGTGCTCGTGCGGCTTGCCAAGTGCGGAAAACCCAGTATGCCCAGTTCCACAAACCTTCACTCCTTGAGAGCAGCTATTTTTAGAACTCTCTGTGTAAACTTTGTATGAATTAGAGAAATGAGAAATGGATGTACCCCCTAAAGGCAATGATGGGGAAGGGAGGGTTGTGGTCTCCATCATGGGTCCATAGAAGGACCCCAGGTGGTGGCTTTTATTCTTTTTTTTTTTTTTAAAGATTTTATGTATTTATTTGACAGAGAGAGATCACAAGTAGGCAGAGAGGCAGGCAGAGAGAAAGGGGGAAGCAGGCTCCCTGCTGAGCAGAGAGCCTGATGGGCTCGATCCCAGGACCCTGGGATCATGACCTGAGCCGAAGGCAGAGGCTTAACCCACTGAGCCACCCAGGCACCCATTTTTTTTTTTTTTTAAGATTTTATTGGTGGTTTTTAATCCTTGAAGTCTTTATTCTCCATGATATTTGCATTTTGAAGAGCCATAGCCTTTTCACTTTGTATTCAAGGCTGCTTGAGTTGTTGGTATGTTTTGTTTCAGGGGGTGGGGGGTGTTATACCAAGGAGCTTAAGAAACTAACAGCGGCTCAGTCACATGAAGGGTTCTGTGCACATGGAAAGCTGCTTGTAAGCTGGACAGGCTTTACCCTCTGCACAAACCCTCAGCTCAGGACCACAGAGTGCGTCCTTTGTTCAGTAGCAGAAGCAATAACATTTAGGACCTGAGAAGTTAGTATTATTTAAGAGGAAAAGAAAAGCACCTGGTAAATAACCATTGCCTTAATTCAAAGTCAATGGAAGAAGTAAATGAGCACCAGCCTCAGGGGAATGGATTTGGTAGGATGGGTGGGAGGGAGTTTCCTTAAATTTGCCTTGTCTCTCTGGACTGTGTGTGAAGTCTCTCCTGAAGGTGTCTTTAAAGGTCTGTGAGCCTCTCGCTTTCGTCTTAACTTTTTGTCCCCAGAGATGAGAAGTGAACCTTCTAGCTGGGAATTTGTTTGAGTGCCAAGTTCACCTTACAAAGATCCCATTAGGATGCATAGACCGGACTTGAGGGGAAAGACGGTTTGCTTCGTAAGATAACATGTTGTTCTTGGCGTCATACCAGTGGCATTAGACAAGTCAGAAGTTCTGTCCAGAAGAGGAAGGGCTCTGGTCTGCTAGTTTTTCAAGATTCCTGCAGAGCTAGATGCCGCCACAGTGTCCCTTCTGGACCTGGCTCTCCACCCCAGCCCTGAAGCCCAGTGCCCTTCGAGGGGAGCCAAGGACATGATGGGGTGCAAGCTGATACCTCTCTCCCCCTTGACTCACTTTGCTGTTCCAGTAGCTGTGGCTTTGGGCGGCCCACAGGCCTGTCCTCCAGGTCAGATGGTTGGCTTTGTTTACAGGTACACTGACACTTAAAAATAATACTCTTGGGGGGCGCCTGGGTGGCTCAGTGGATTAAGCCGCTGCCTTCGGCTTGGGTCATGATCTCAGTGTCCTGGGATCGAGCCTCGCATTGGGCCCTCTGCTCAGCAGGGAGCCTGCTTCCCCTCTGTCTCTGCCTGCCTCTCTGCCTACTTGTGATCTCTCTCTCTGTCAAATAAAATAAACTAAAAAAAATAATAAAATTAAAAAATAATAATAATAATAATACTCTTGGGCCGGGCCATAATGAAATCAGCTTGGGGCACAGAGAAGACAGGATTTTTGACTGTATAGAAAACCGTTGGACCAGCAAGAGTTTTATTCATTCTTCCTGGAATCTGTCAAAGATCAATGATCATGTTTGCAATGGTGACAGTTAACAAAACCCTGAAATATTCTGCCACTTTTTCCTCAGATCTTAAAAACGAAAAAGTCTGTTTGAGCCCATGTCCATTTTCCTCATAACATCAAGGAAAGTTCATCTTTGTTTTCACTCCCCGCAGCGAACTAGACTATCATGACGCCGTGAACGTCAACGATCGTTGCCAGAAAATCTGTGACCAGTGGGACAGACTGGGAACGCTTACTCAGAAGAGGAGGGAGGCCCTGGAGGTGAAGCCTGGTGACCTGACTTCCCGTCAGCCACCTGTTGACATAAGATCTTTTCACAGAGGCTCTTGAATTAGAGTTCCCTGCTTTTTTGTGGCATGTTGTGTCTAAAGCAAAACAGGTTGTCTCATGAGAGGAGCCACCACAGAGAATATGAAAAATAAGAGAAAGTGGGAGATGTGAAGTGGGTAGCTTTGTCCCATAATTTATCCACAGAGCAGGGAAGCGTATTTTTTTTTCAGTGAAGCGTACTTTTGAATTTAAAAAAAAAAAAAAAGAGGAATCCAGAGGTAGTAAGATGATGGTACAAACCCATTTTGTATCAGGTGGTGATTACAGGACTCAAAACCATGCCCAGAGAGACTGGGAGGATCTCTGTGTTAGATCCTGAAGTAGGATTTGAGAACGTTAAGCTGTAGTTCCTCTGTCTTCACTTAGGTCAGTGACATCTGGGAAAGGTGTGAGGTGTGTTGCCCAGAAGAGGAGGACAGTGTGTTGAGTGTTGTTACCTAGCATGTTTGGGGAATCAGAGCTGACCTTAAGGGTCCTATGTCAGTCGGAAGCCAGTGACTACATCCCCCCTATGGAGTCTCAGTTTTCAGAAAAGTAGCACAGAGCAGAGTACTCTCCTTTGAAAACAGGCCTATTCTGGATGTTATTAATTTTTTTTTTTTTTTTTTTTAATTCAGAATCCACTTCAGGGACCTGTAGGGCTCAGCCTAATCACGGAACACTGGCTAATCTTTTGTATACACATGCTGATGATGAGTGCATTGTGATTAACAAAATGTTAGATAACAGTTGTTTGTTCTGGAACCTGTGTTGCCATCTTTGGAGAGAACTTTTTGTATTTATCCGTGATAATGCTTCTCTGTTTAACTTCTCTCCAGAGAACTGAGAAATTGCTAGAAACCATTGATCAGCTTCACCTGGAGTTTGCCAAGCGAGCGGCTCCTTTCAACAATTGGATGGAGGGCGCCATGGAGGACCTGCAGGACATGTTCATTGTCCACAGCATTGAGGAAATCCAGGTACCTGAAGCCCCAGCCCCATGCCCGTACTGCGCTCGAGAGGAAGTGTCATTTTAAAAACGTGGAATTCTTTTGTTTTGCTTCTTACTAAGAAAAATGTAGCTAGGCAGCCCAAATAACCCTTGGACCCTTAGCTTAAAAATGTGTGCACGAGGCTTGGCGGCGATGGAAAAATTAACATCATCTGACAATGGTGAAGACATCTAAAAGGGCCTGTTCTTTAAAAAATTCTGTGGAGTCCTTGAGCAACATTGACATTTATGCCCTTGGATGGTATTTGTAGAAAGGTGTGAGTTTATTGGCTGTTGAGATAAGGACCTTGCAAATACTTGCATATTACTGTTTGTTGAGATCTATATAGTTTTGCTGGGCCAAAAACATAAGAAACCACAAAGCAGCACCTCCTATTTCCCGTAACACCAGAATGCTCTGCTTCTGATTTCTTCCAGAACTTCAAAGTTGTGAGTAAGACTTCTGTAAGGAGTCACGTTAGGGAGGAGAGTTCCTCTCAAAGAGCCAGCACCTAGTCTACTGAGAGGCCAGTGTACAATGAATTTGATGTACAGTGGAATATTCAGGGAAAATACTTCTAAATTCTTCTTTCTGTAAAATAGGTAAATCATCAGAAAGAATCCAAATATGAAGGAAGGCTGAAGGTTGGAATTTGAACCCACACCTCCCTGCCAAGGAACATTCTGGAAGGGTTTACACCTGGGTGTAGGGAGAAAGAAATTACTTTGTTGAACATTGCATGTTTTTGTGTGTGCGTTCTTAAGCAGAGGTTAGCAACCTAAAATCATTTATTTTTGGAATGAGTGAGACTTCTAAGTTTGCTGTGGAAGCCATACCTAATGCATGATATAGTTTCTTCCTTGGGTGTAAGGTCAGTCTCTCTATAGCAGCCAATCTCTTGCAGTGACTATAGTGACTGTTAGCTAGGCACTGGAAAGTAGTTTGCCAGGCATCTACCTAGACCAGAACCAAGGGGCTCCTGCCTTACACATTAGGGCCAAAGGATAGGTTTGATAAATGGAGGTTTTTAAAGCCGTAGGGGGAAAGAGTTGGTTTTCATGGCCTTCTCCTTTTGAGAAGTAGGGATGTATTTCCTGGTGGTCTTTAAGTATAAAGGCAGGAAACGGTAGTTTCTTTTGTTGGACTACAAAGGTAAGAGGTTAGAAAGGGCAGCTGAGTTCTGTTTGTCAGTGGAGAGTAAAACACAGACAGTAGTTGGGGATCAAAAATTATGAAAGCAAACTTTTTTTTTTTTAAAGGAAACAGTTACTTTTTTTTTTTTTGAAGACTTTGGATTCATAGCCATTAATTAGTCATCATGGTTATCTTTTTTTCCATTTCCAAGGAACCTGACTTTTGTGCACCAAACCACTTTCTGAAAACATCCAGAATTTGTTTTCCCCGCACAGATTCCTGCCCTTATAGAAGGCATACACACATGTGCAGAAGGGAACACCAAAACCTGTAGCATCCACACGACAGTAAAGTTCCCTCCACTTCTGTCTCTGGGTTAGAGTCTGATCACTGCTCACGAGCAGTTCAAGGCCACGCTGCCAGAGGCGGACGGCGAGCGGCAGTCCATCATGGCCATCCAGAACGAGGTGGAAAAGGTGATCCAGAGCTACAACATCAGAATCAGCTCCAGCAACCCCTACAGCACTGTCACCATGGACGAGCTCCGGGCCAAGTGGGACAAGGTGGGTGACCGAGGCGGGCGTTCCCGGAGCCAAGGCGGAGGGCGGGCATAAATACTTGGGGGAACGAGAGTGACTGAGCTGAACGACAATCAGGGTTTCCCCGGCTTTCACAGTGTTGGAACCAGGCACACCTCTCATGGAGCAGATAGAAGGGAGCTCTGAGGTGTGGTACAACACGAGAGACTTTCATGGGCCGAGGGGAGTGGGAGCGAGGAAGTCAGACTAGGCAAACAAATCTGGTTGGTTATTGCGAGGTTGCTTTCCTTCAGGGGGTAGCAGGCATCTGTCTGGCAGATTATCTCAATGTGCTCATTGGGCCACTGACTGTTGATTCTGCTCCTGGGCAAACAGGAGCTGGAACTGAGTCTCGGATAGGTGACATGGGACTTAACCTGAGCGACTCCATTGCGAGAGTGTTGTCTTGTTTTTAACAGATGAAATATGTTAGACTCTTAAGTGCCACTAGGCAGCCTCTGATCTGTAAGGAGAGAAAGTAGACGGACATTTGGGTGGCTCGGATGGCTTGGACGGTTAAGCAGCTGCCTTTGGCTCAGGTCATGATCTCAGGGTCCAGGGATCGAGTCCGACATCGGGCTTCTTGCTAAGCAGAGAGCCTGCTTCTCCCTCTTTTTGCCCCTCTCCTCTTTCCCTCTCTCTCTGACAAGTAAATAAAATCTTAAAAAAAAAAAAAAAAAGGTAGAAATATTTTTCCTTAAGGAAGATCTTATAAAATGTTGGCAAAATCAGTATAGGTTATGAGACTAATACCATAAGGGAAACTATTTTTAAAACCCCTACTGAAAATTTGGTGCACTCAAGCCTGTCTATAGTACGTACTCCATTAAACAGTTTTTAGAATATGGGATAAGACACTTTCCAAATGTGTGTTAATTTTAAATGCAGAAAAATTGCCTGGAAAACGGGGGAACTCAAGGACTCCTGCTGACGTGCTGCGTTTTAGATTTTGGGAAACTGTCCACAGATTTAATTATAGTCCACATGGGATCATTTAAGAGTTTTTGTCTCGTCCTTAAGAAAAAATTTATCCTCATGGTTTGAATTCGAGTACAGTTATCTCCAAATGCTACTACAGAGTCCCTCAAAGTCAGTCCACCAAGTGGATCTGAGGTGGCTTGCTGTGAAAACACACGAGCAACAATTGTTCAGTTATCAACAGTGCAGAAGGGGAGAAGACCAGGTCTGGGGAGGAGAGAGGATTTCTGAGAGATGGGACCGACGGACTGCATTTGAGCTTCAGACGTAGCTCAGGCCTTCTGACAACCATCGTGGAAACGAACATGTTGAGCTAAGTCTTCCTCCTGAAGAATAGGAAATTAGGTCCTTTCTTAAAATGGGACAAACATTTCTCCCAGCATGAAGTTGAACAGCAAAGTGGGCATGTGGATTTTTGTGAAAGGGACATTATGAACAATGACGTCTGTAGGAGCAGTTTTGCAGAAAATGCAAAAAAGAGGTCTGAAATAGTTCCTTTGTCTGTGGATTCAAAGGGAACTCAGGCAGGGCATGAAACTGTAAATCACAGGGTACAAATGGAATGAGAGAGGTGTAGGCTGGTGCAACGCTGTCCTGTGATCGCACATTAGATAAGAGTTGAACTCACGAACCTAAGCAGGGATCCTTAACTTTTTTGTGTCTTGGATCCTTCCGGCAGTCTGGGGGAGCCTGTGGGTCCCTTCAGATAAATGTATTAGTAAATTCCTAAAGACGTTTAAGGTGGCAACAGAAACAAATGATGTCAAAATATAGCCATTAAAATGTTTTTTAAAAGCTGCTGTATGGTAATGGCTGTGCTCCTGCACGGACACATTTTAAACCAGGGCCTAGCAGCAGATCTGGTCATTTCGAAGCAGGGATGAGTGTGCGTGCTATTTTGAGAGGCAGGCAATAACTCCTGTTACATGAGACTGTCTGTGATTTTTTACTGTGATCAAGACGCAGCACGGCTAAATATGACTATGGATTTGCTGCCCACATTCATAATCGAAGGAAATGCTAACTTTCAGTTAGAGAGCATGAAAATAAAGATGTCAGCTCTCCCTCACTCAGGTTCACAAATCCTCTGCGCTTTGGACTGGGCCCCTGAAACACCTCCCCAACCCCTCCACCCCACCCCACTCTTGGCTGCAGGGACCTCCTTGTCTTTAATGCAGGCACACTCTGCCTTTCCACTGCATGGCTGCCAGGACTAGACCCAGCTCTCCCTCAGTTCCTATAGTAGGGGCGCTCGGTCTCCCTACTTCCCCTTTCCCCCCCCCCCCCTATGTCCCCCCCCCCCCCCGCCCCCCCGCCCTGCACTTTGGACCATAGGCACAAATCTTGGTCACACCCCTACAGGATGCAGGCTGGCCCCTAATCCCTGTGCCCTTGGTCCCTGACAGGTGAAGCAGCTTGTGCCCATCAGGGATCAGTCCCTGCAGGAGGAGCTGGCCCGCCAACATGCCAATGAGCGTCTGCGGCGCCAGTTTGCCGCACAGGCCAACGCCATTGGGCCGTGGATCCAGAACAAGATGGAGGTAGGATGGTGCCTTTCCAAAGAGCTTCTTGCAGCCCTTGAAATGAGCCCCTGTGTTGACCTAACAGTGACCCCTCTTCTGCTTCTCTGCTTGTTGCCCCGCTCAGTGCTATGGGGGCCCTTGATGTAGCACCGGGCTTTACTCCTTTGGGTCCCTGAGCTCGTGTAGCCTGCAGACCTCGGTGCAGTGTGAGGGGGCCCCACTGAAAAGGGCGATGAGGCCGCTCTTGCTGCCATCTGTTCATTTGGACATTAAAAAGGATGTTGGAGCTCTTTCTTGGTGTTTAGTCTCTGTGGGACCTAGATTCTAAACCCTCCGTCCCTAAGGAGGACGTGGGAAGAGTCACAAATCTTTTGCATTTTCAGAACATTTAAGGAAAAGTGATCTTGGAATGGTACTGATTTGGGGGTTCATTTTATCACTAAGAACAGCCAAGAGATACCTGTTGCCCTTCATGTGTTTCTCCCAACCTCCCTTTTGGTGATACAATATTAGCTTCCTCCTTAAAGGGAAAAGCTGTAGGAATATGAAATTCTTTTGACCTTCCAGTGGTCTTCAATCTGTCTGGCAGCTTCTCTCCTGCAGAACATCCCCCAGCCTCCTCCAGAACAGGGCAGCTGGGACCCAGGGAGCTTCCCTCTGCAGCCGAAGAAGAAATGACTCTTCTCTTATCCCTCTTCTTGCTTTGCTGTTTTGGATCTCCGTTGATTCCCACCTCCCCCCAACCACCTAGATGAACTAGAGCTAGAACTGCTGTCCCGCCATGGGACTGCTGTTTCCCACCACCCTGGAGAAAATCGGGGGACTCTAGGGGCTGTCGCATGCGGTCGTGGCTTCGGCAGCTCACCCATGGATCCTGACTCGCACACGGCGGGCCCCAGAGGCCGGCTCACTGGTTTGCCTCCCTCTGCTTGCCCCGTCAGGAGATTGCCCGCAGCTCCGTCCAGATCACGGGGGCCCTGGAAGACCAGATGAACCAGCTGAAGCAGTACGAGCACAACATCATCAACTATAAGAACAACATCGACAAGCTGGAGGGAGACCATCAGCTCATCCAGGAGGCACTGGTCTTTGACAACAAGCACACTAACTACACCATGGAGGTACACGGGCTTGGGGCTTTGCTTCCCGCTGTGACCGTGTCACCACCTCTTGGGGTGCTTCCCCATGGAAGTGGGGGATCTTCAAGCCTTCCCTGTGCCTCTATGTGGAAAAGCTCCGTGAACTGTTTCAGGAGCTATGGAAGGGTTGGTTTTCACCATCCTCGTCCTCGTTAGCATGACGGTGAAGTCATTGCACTACTTGGAGAGTAACTGAAGGTTCCTGGTTCTACCAGTCTGGCCCCGTTTGCTCCCCTGGGAGCCGGCAGGTGTAACCCTGGGCCCATCCTGCTAGTTGGTAAATGGAAATCTATTTTGAGTGACAGATAGACTCTCCATTGTGCATTTTATTTAGAAAGTGCCACTTGCCACTGTTAGAATCCCGCTCTCACTTCTGAGCGCTTCCCACTACAAAATCTTAGGAAGAGTAAAAAATTAGAATGAGAAAAGTACAGATAATAATAGAGTTGGGTAAGCCCTACTTACCTCCCTCTGGGTCTAAGCCCTCTGGTTAGGAAAACCAGGAGGGCAAGATGGACAGGACAGAAGAACCCAGAGCTGACCATTTCCTTTTTCTTCTGGTAGCACATTCGTGTCGGGTGGGAGGTGCTGCTGACGACCATCGCCAGAACCATCAATGAGGTGGAGACCCAGATCCTGACGAGAGACGCAAAGGGCATCACTCAGGAGCAGATGAATGAGTTCAGGGCCTCCTTCAACCACTTCGACCGGGTACGTCTCCCCCGACTTGCTCGGAAGGCAGCACTGGGGATGTGAAAATGCACTGGAAATCCTATTTATGATCTTAGTGCAAGTCTTACTGCCCTGTAAACGTTACAGGGAAACAGGATGATGAACGCCAAGGGAAACCACCAGCAAAAACACAGTGCTAGGCTCTGATGTTGCGCCTGGGGACTTGAGCTGGAGGTTCGCAGGTGGCTTTCTGCAGGTGGCCGGTGGGTGGTGGCTTTGTAGTCGATGGCAAAGCCAGAAGGAAAAGTCTGTCCCAGATGCAGTGTGGTCGTTGGACTTAGATCTTTTCTAAAGATTTAAATATGAAACCCTGAGGTACATTTCCCAAGTATTTAGGTGAAACCTCCAATGAAAACTTAACGTACTCTTTTGACATACAAAACCCATTTTTTAAAATTAATAAAATGGACTCATGACAGGTTTTAAGGAAAATGCACCAACAGAACGATGATGACCGTTTTCGTGATAAGGGCATATAAAAAGGTGCTGCTTTTAAAATACTTCCTGGGATTTTGATTTGAATCATATTGAGTAAAACCAATCCTTATACAAAAATTCCCAGTTTGCATATCATATGGCTAAAAGTGACGTCTAAGGCCACATATCATTTGCTAAAGATCCTTAGAAAAGGGTTTTTCATTACTCTGTATGGGACAGGTGTATATGGTTTATAGTCCTCAGTAAACGGTTCTCAAAATGCCTCTGGGCAGGGAGCCCAGGTGGTTCTGTGGGTTGAGTGCCTACTCTCAGTTTCAGCTCACGTCATGATCTCAGGTCGTGAGATCGAGCCCCGTGTCAGGCTTGCGCTGGGCATGGAGCCTGCTTGAGATTCTCTGCCCCTCCTCACTGGCCCCCACAATCTAAAAAACAAGTCTCTGGACTGTGCAGCCAGGTTCAGACCTGATAGAGTTCAGACTATAGACCTCTGATGGGGGCACAGCTATTTGAATCCAAGACAGTGAGATCGTAGAGGAGGACAACGCAGAACCTGCCAAGTTAAAAAAAAAAAATGCATTTAAATATTAAGCAGTATATGTTTGGGGGGGGGGTAATGAAGTGTGCTTGAGGTCGTGGAGACAGGTGTCAGGGATGCGGATACATTTCGGGTCATCTTCTATTGAATAGTGAGGGTATGAATGGCGGAGGGCACAGCAGACATGCCCTGAGGGGCTCTTACTGGAGCTTCTAGAGTGGAGACCTCCCACGACGGTGGCCATTGGCTGCCTTAGCGAGGTGGACCCGAGGGTCAGAGGCGGGGAGAGGAAGTGACCAGAGGGTCTTAGCACAGCATGCACGTCCCTAACGTCTAGGGTTTTGTGTGATGCCTCAGTTTCTGGAGAGTTGGGGTTGTCATTTGTTCTGACGTGGCCTTTTCTCAGCTGTGGTAGCTGTCATCTGTACGGGCTTCCTACTTGCTCCTCTGGGCAGACCCTTGTGGCGTTTATGGGGAGAGGCTGTGATGCCTAGAGGGGTCACACGATCCTGGCCCACGGGCCTGGGAGTGCTTATGGGGTCCCTGGGCCTGAGTTCTAGGAGCTGTTGTTAAGGGGGACCTCCACAAGTGAGGACCCCTTGGGGCCACGAGAGCATGATGATTTCTCGGAGCACTTGGGGCTATGTCGTACGTGGCAGTAGTTGGTTCCCGACTGGGTCATTCTCACGGCTCTGGGTGGTTTTTTCCTGTGGTTGTCGTGAATGTGTAGTCTCCTATCACTTTTGCCTGGTGGTTATCCCCTGACTCCTCCTTCCTTTCTAAGAAGCTATTTTGTAATATCCTTGTGTTGGTTCCATCCCCTTAGAAGTCGGGGGTGGCCTTTCCCATCTCCTCGGCAAGGCTCCACGGGGCCTTTCTCTTACCGGATTCTGTCCTGTTCGCTTCACTTGTTTGCTTTGTCCCTAATTTTCTGAGTCTCCGTTCTTTGTATTTGTCGGCAGAGGAAGAACGGCCTGATGGATCACGAGGATTTCAGAGCCTGCTTGATTTCCATGGGTTATGATTTGGTAAGACAGAAGTTAACATTTTACAAGGATTGTAAAATGTTTTTTGAGTTTGGACTTACGTTACGGGAAATGACTAGCTTAGCGTGTGATCGCACATTTGGGATCGGTTCACTTTCATTGTATAGGGTGATCTTTCTGAAGGTTTGCTTGCTGCTGTATAAAAATCATTTCACAGAACCAGAACATATATTGTTATTCGTAATCAGTCAGATTTTTATTTTTCCTAGTGAAGGAAGGAAACATGAACTTTTTAAGACAACTTTATTGCAAACTGTAGTTCCCTCATAAAAGTGTGAACACCTCAATGACTTTTGGTAGCCTGATGAATTTCAAAGTTCTTTTCCCTCTTACTCTAATGTGTATTTGAACATGAGCTGCTTTGATTCTTTTCAGACCCTTAAAATAAAAATTACGAGGGCCGTATTCTGAACTGCCTTCTACTTAGCAGTTGGTTGTGGTCGGAGGAAAGGCCCAGCTCCCTTGCTCTCTTAGTTCTCCTCCAGAAGTCCGTTCAGGCCTGAGGGCTACAAGGACAGAGAGAGGAAGGAATTCGGACATTTGAGAGCTTCTGGCTTGACATTACAGCAACTTGTAACATCATTTGATGGCAGTAAACTTAAGTTACTCCGCTGGGGAATCTGTTCCAAAGACTGAAGGGAAATGCAGGGAGTGTTTGAGTGTTCAAACCATGAGGAATTTGCATGTCAGGAGTGAAAGGACGGGGAATGGCACTGTTGAGGATTGTGTCCCGTTAAAGTACCTGTTTCTTTGCAACCTCGCCTCAGGGTGAAGCTGAATTTGCACGCATCATGACCCTGGTGGATCCCAACGGACAAGGCACCGTCACCTTCCAGTCCTTCATCGACTTCATGACAAGAGAGACGGCCGACACTGACACGGCGGAGCAGGTCATTGCCTCCTTCCGGATCCTGGCTTCTGATAAGGTGTGCAGTGACAGATCTCCTTCTCCCATCCAAGTACTAACCAGGCCCAACCCTGCTTAGCTTCCGAGATCAGACGAGATTGGGCGCGTTCAGGGTGGTATGGCCGAGACGACAGATCTCCTTCTGCTTTTGTGGGAGCTCATGGCATTGTTCTAGTAAAGCAGGAAACAGCGTTGCCAAGTAAAAACCACTTCGATATTAGTGTGTTTTGAACCACGTCAGCATCGAATTCAGAAAATGCAAGTCAACCTAACAGTGGCCCCCACAGAACAGAGAAAACATAGACATTCTGTTCCCAGCATTTGTGTGGGCCTCTCAGGGAGTTTGACAGAAGGAACCCAGTGCATATTTTATAGAGTTTTTTTGTGTATGTTTCACTGGGTAAACTCCATTTTACATTCTGGGCCAGGAGATAAGACTCAGAAAGAAGAAACTGCACAATTCAGATACTATGAAACTGGGAACCTTTTCTTAAGGATCGGTGACCCTGACTTTGAGCCCAACCCTGGAGGCTAAGTTAAATATAGCCATTCAGTCCTTTAAACTATTGGCAAGCTTTGCATTACCTGTAGCCTAGAAATTAAGTAGGAGTTTAACAGCAAGTTCAGAATTTTTGACTCTCATTCCCCGAACAATAACAATATCTTAGTAGGTATAAATTAAGTGTGGAATAGGTTTCTTTTACTCTGTGTTCTGGCTGAGAGGGAGGAAGAATTTAGCATGTGAAAACATCAGCAGAGCCATGTTTATTACCTTATCACATCAGACAAGATAAACTATCCTGACAACAGTAACGTTTGTTTTAAAATTAATCCCGTGTCCTGAGGATGGGGGTAGAGGGAGAGAGCCCACCGGATCAGGAGGTAATAAATCAAAGCTCACCTAACTCACCCATACCCCCAAAAACCGTACTGTAAGTTAAGCATATTTGCTATTTATTTATTTTGCCTCTTACTTAGCCAGTCTGTTTTATTAAAATTAGCCTGTTTCCTTTTGGACATTTGACCTTTAAGAAAATACATACATCCCATTATTAAATGTTGATTTTATTTTGCTTTAGAGAGAGGTTTTCTCCAGTGGCAAAATTAGCTTTTTAATAAACTGAGTAGAAAAACGACTCCATTTTCTAAACACATGTATTGTATACATTAAAAAAAAAAAAAGTTGATCATGTGAACTATCCCCACATTCTCATCAGCATATGGTATAAACCAACCATCCCTTTATCTTTCCAGTACGATTCTTAGGTCATAGTGTTTTTTACTTGCATGGTGGCTCAGTTTGAGAAGTACAGATGCTGGTCCTCCCTCTGCCTTTATGAAGCCCATTAAATGTCCTGCCGGCTCCAAGAGCAATCACCTTGCAGCTTGGCTCTTAGCAGGGAAATGCAGCCTTGTGTGGGTCCTCGGCTCCCGGGCCCATTGGACTCCCGGCGTTTCCCCCTTTATTTAGACTAAACAAACGCAAGCCGTGTGTAAGTATGAAAACCACGTCTATTCCCACGTGTCCTGCAGTTGAGCTTACAAATCCTTGTGTGTGTCTTTCTCAGCCGTACATCCTGGCGGAGGAGCTGCGCCGAGAGCTGCCCCCGGATCAGGCCCAGTACTGCATCAAGAGGATGCCCGCCTACTCAGGCCCGGGCAGCGTGCCGGGCGCCCTGGATTACACCGCCTTCTCCTCCGCCCTGTACGGGGAGAGCGATCTGTGATGCCGGGGCTCTGTATCCACTGATCCCCTCAGAACGCAATAAAAGCTGAAGTCACAGTTGGTTTCCTGGAACCTTTGACAAGCGTTATTAAGTTAAGAGAGAGAGAAAAAATAGTTGGCACCTGCATGGTTTACCAGCAGTGTGACGCGGCCGCAACGAAGTTTCTCCGGTTGTTGCACGGGGTCGTGTGTTTCATAAGTAGGTTTCTCTGGTTTGGGATTTGTAGGTGAGTACACTAAGATAAGCAGGTTTTCGTTTGTTTCTTTGATGAAACAGCGGATTACTCAGGTAGTGTGAAATTAGGAGGCTCTAGGGATGGAAGAAAAGTATTTAAAAAAGGGAAATTGCAAAATACCCAAGATTCAAGAATAGGGGGAAAAAAATCGCTAATTTGCTAAACATTTGATACTTTAAAAATATTCTTCATGTTTGATATGTTGATGTGATTATCCCTAGCATGCTATCTTGGGATATTAGGGTTTTACTTTCTTGCTTATCCAAAAATTAGGTATATTTAAATTTAGTATTGTCCAGGGAATAAAAACCAAGTGCCCAAAAGGTCTTTAGTCCTGGAAACTCTTTAAGTGGAGATGAGTGAATGAATGAATGAATGAATGAATGAGTCAGCTGTCTATCATTTAGGATTATGTAGTCATTAGTGGGTTTCAATGCCTTATTTATCCTCCAGAGTAGGGACCTCCTCAGGAAATAGGAAAGCCAGCTTCATTGCCAGTGAGGAACATAAAAGCACTAGATAAAATCAGTTTTTTAGGATTGTTTATTGATTTCAGGTCTTTGTGTTTTCTCTAGAGCTTGTTAGCTCAGGTTCTCCGTTATCAAGTGCTCTGTTTTCATATAAACAAGTGTCTGTAGTGGCAGTTCTGAGAAGGGTCAGGTCAGAAACTGGGACCCTTATAGTTCTCCAGGAAGACCTTCTTCCTGCCTGTGGTTTGTGACCTGGTAAGGAGAAGGAGTTCATAGGAAACAGTAGGAAAGGCTTAATTCTCAGCAGAGGCAGAGGTAAGTTCTTTCCTAATTCATTTCCTAACTCATTTCATGCAGTAGGACTTACTAGACGGTTTTGTTAGCATGTGGGGTGTGTTCGTGGCTGTGACTGGCTGTGAACCCCGACACATCTGAGTCTGGCTCTGTCCGCATCTGAATCCTCATCGCGGAGGACATCCCGTGTGCTCCCAGCATCCTCTCAGTCTTGCCAATGCTCATCCATTTTTCTTCTCCCACCGTTCTTCCATCTTGTTGACAGCTTGTAGAGAATAAAGCAGGAATTGTTTTTCTATCTTCGCCCTCAGGGATCAGGACAGGAATTCGAAACAAAAAAAAAAAAAAAAAAAAAAAAACAGTTAGTGTTACTAGAAAAGGCAGTAATGTGCTTCTTACCTACGGTCTGTTTCCTCAGATTGTTATAGACTTCCAGCAACAGAAATGTGGTATTTTCCATTCATAATGGCTTTGATTACATTGGCCCCTTTAGAACTCTCAACCTTTGTAATAGTTTAATTTAATGTGCTTCATTTTATGAAGGAGATGGTAGTTGGCGAATTCCTGAAATAACCGAGTCCATGAGTTTAATGCCAGACACTTTTGGGGTCATGGTTAGGGTGAACTCTGACTCCCTATTTTATTTCAAGCAGGTGCTATATTCCAGCCATAAACATTACGGGAAAAGTAGAAAGTCCTTCTGCCTTTGAGGCAACTAGGGAGATATGTGGTGTTTTAGGATGGGAGTAATTAGCTCATCTACCTAAGCTCTAAATTTCTTTACAACATTCAGGCAAGAGAATGGATCAGCTCTCTATGCAAATAAATGAAGAAAAGAAGTAAACTCTGAAAAACACTTAATAAACATGTTTATACTCTCATTTTAGAAAGTTATTTTTATTCCTGAAGCTGAATTATCAATTAAACTTCATTTGTAAAAGAAAAAGAAAAGAATTCCTGTTTTTTATTATTCCAAACAATTACCAGTTTCTTTGGTTAACCACAGTCTTCATTACTTAAAATTTCCATCATATTTTAAAGCTCTCAAAGGGGTTAGTATTTGTCCGCTTTGAAGATTCAGAGATGGGCTTGTGGTGTGGAGGGTGATTTGACCCAGTTCGAGGTGAGTGATGAATGCACGGGGAAACTAAGCGGAGTAGGAAGGAATTTTTACTGAGGAGCTCGTCTCAGAAAGCACAGTTCTTGTTGTTCTTGACAGTGTTAAGAAGGTCTGGGTTAAGACCTGGACATCTGAATTTTTTAAAAAGCTCCACAGAGGAGTCTGATAGCACTTAATTGAAAACTGCTGGATTAGGGGCTCCTGGCTGGCTTAGTCAGCAACTCTGGAAGTTCGTTGCGGTCATGAGTTCGAGCCCCATGTTGGGTGTAGAGGTTACTTAAAAATGAAAGCTTCTTGGGGCGCCTGGGTGGCTCAGTGGGTTAAGCCGCTGCCTTCGGCTCAGGTCATGATCTCAGGGTCCTGGGATCGAGTCCCGCATCGGGCTCTCTGCTCAGCAGGGAGCCTGCTTCCCTCTCTCTCTCTCTGCCTGTCTCTCCATCTACTTGTGATTTCTCTCTGTCAAATAAATAAATAAAATCTTTAAAAAAAAATGAAAGCTTCTTTAAAAAGAGAAAGAATGATGAAAGCCACTGGATTAGAGGAAAAGGAAAGGATCAGCAGAATAAAAAAGCTAAAAGAATTAGAGAGGCTCTTACTGGGAAGGTAAGCAGGACAAATATGAATGACCAAACTCTGGCACCGCCCGGTCAGTGACCTAGAAGTGTCAGGCAAGGACTTAGTTTGAGATAGGTACATTTGGCTTAGTAGTCTCTCTTGCCGTGTATGTGACTCAGTGTATGTTGTTGAATGAAGAAGCTGGAAATGAGCTTCCTCTGGCTCTTGAGCAAGAGGACACAAATCTACATGATACAGAGTTAAAAACTTGGACTTGGAGGTGAAGCTGGTAATGGTTACCAGAAGCTGACAAAAATTCACCCCCTTTTTCAATGGATTATTAGACAAGAAGGTATTGAGCATGTCCAACTGTGTCCTTGAGCTTTCGTAAATACCCTGCAGCCTGGGCAGTGGTTAACCTGTCCTGTCTGGGACATTTTCATGTCTCCGATGGAACTAGCAGAGAAGGAGACAGGTTTTGTTTCCCTTACGCATTCATTAATAACTCCATACTTGAGAAACTGACAGACCGTCATTGTTCTGAAACTGGGAGCTTGGAGAGGGTTGTAAGTTGTCAGTGGAAACCTCTACTCAAGGCACGATGCGTCTCTACGGGACAAGCTACCAGAGATGGAGAAAGATGAGCTGTATAAACTACCTGTAAAGAGAAAAAGGAGTTTTTGAATACTCAGTGTGAACAATGGGATGGTGTTATGGTCAGCATTTAAGTGTATAGTTTCAAAATTACCTAGGTGACCAATACGCAAAGCCAAGATTGGTAGCCCTCATCAAAAGCACCTCCCTCGTCAAAATTGCCTTCTGGAGGCCTGGATCCCACCGGAGATCAGTTAGATCAGGATGGAGGTGGGAGAAGCTAGTCGTTCCCGTCGATCAATCTAGTGTACAGTTGAGGCTGAGTGTCCTGGCTTTTCTTGAGCCTCGGACTCCGCGGTCTGCTCTGGGACTGTTGCCAATGGGATCTGCAGACATATACGAGGAAATCCATCATGAATAACAGTGAGTGCCCGTAGGGAACCAGCCTTCTCTGTGGCAACGGTTCCCACATACACCTCAGACGCACCCAGATATCCCCAAGCATTGTTATTTCCCAAATGTCTTCCTTTCTAACAACTGACTCAGTTGAGTGTTTCAGATGTTGGACAAGGTTCTTTGCTCTTCTCCGGTGGGGGCAAATCCGTCATCCCTCCAGGCCTGTCTCCTCCTTTGGGAGGCCTTCCCTAGACTAGTCCAATCTTCACAGCATCCATCTCCTCTACTTCCAGACCTTGTTCTTGCTCCTGCTTCGAGGGTCTCATGCACTATCTTGGGGTAGTGCTGTGCTGAGACGGCCAGGGCAAGGACGTGTCTTACCCCGGCACCCGTGAGCACAGGACCCAGCCTGGGGCGGGTAGTGAGCATTGAATGAACAGGTTTGCGTGTTTGTGGGAATTTGAGGGTGATTGACTGGCACGCACAGGAAGGAGAACAGGTGGAAATCATTAGGCCCATGGCTGGGCTGGAGATGGTCAGAAAGAATTCGAACTGATAAGTGAGAGCAGTGGACTTCCAGCAAGCGGACCCATGCACGTGGAGATGTCCAAGCGCTTCATGGAAATGGGCGCTTTTAACACATTTCTCAATCTTCAGCTTCCCAGATGCACTCCCTCCTAACACCACAGGATCTCCATTATCACTTTTGCTTGTAGGACCACCTTTTCCCCACTTCTCACAAGAAGAGCACACCCTTCACCCATTCTAAATCTAAGGTGCACTGACCTAGGCTATAAAAATGTCCAGGGCTGGGGCGCCTGGGTGGCTCAGTGGGTTGCGCCGCTGCCTTCGGCTCAGGTCATGATCTCAGGGTGCTGGGATCGAGTCCTGCATCGGGCTCTCTGCTCCGTGGGGAGCCCGCTTCCCTCTGTCTCTCTCTGCCTGCCTCTCCATCTACTTGTGATTTCTCTCTGTCAAATAAATAAATAAATAAAATCTTTAAAAAAAAAAAATGTCCAGGGCTCTGGGGCACCTGGGTGGCTCAGTGGGTTAATCATCTGCCTTCAGCTCAGGTCATGATCTCGGCGTCCTGGGACTGAGACCAGCATCTGGTCTGCTCAGCAGGGAGCCTGCTTCCCCCTCTCTCTCTGCCTGCCTCTCTGCCTACTTGTGATCTCTCTCTCTCTCTCTGTCAAATAAATAAATAAAATCTTAAAAGGAAAAAATCTCCACGGCTCCAAACAAAGGGATTATTAGAACTATTACTTGAATCCCTTAGTGGGGTCCTTGATCAAGTCACCACACTTCCAATCCTGAAACTTTCTACCTTTTCTGGTCTTATTCATTGTTCTGCTGAAGATGAACTGTGGCATTAGGAATGGAACACAAGGGCCCTTGTGGGGACATTCTGAAATCAGATGCTTGTATTATAAACTGTTGGAGGCGGCAGTAATGCCTGTTTTCACTTACTAACTTCACCTTTTCCACTCCTCAATTATTGTCAAAAGAATGAATGACTCAGGGCGCCTGGGTGGCTCAGTGGGTTGAGCTGCTGCCTTCGGCTCGGGTCATGATCTCAGGGTCCTGGGATCGAGTCCCACATCGGGCTATCTGCTCAGCAGGGAGCCTGCTTCCTACTCTCTCTCTCTGCCTGCCTCTCTGCCTACTTGTGATCTCTGTCAAATAAATAAATAAAATCTTTAAAAAAAAAAAAAAGAAGAAGAATGAATGACTCATGGGGGAGACTGGTGATGGAAAATCAGAGCATCTGAATGTTTGCCCCCAGTCTGAGGCTTTTTGGAGTAGTGTCTTTAGTGAACAAAATTGTAATTTTGATGACATCCAGTTTATTGTTTTATCTTATAATTTGGGATTTTTTTCCATGTGTCCTGTTAAGTCTTGGCTAAATATAGGGTTACTAAGAATTTTTCTGTATTCTTCTAGAAATTTTGTAGTTTCTTAAAACATTTTATTTATTAGAGAGAGAGAGAGAGCATGAGCAAGGAGAGGGGGAGAGGCAGGGTGAAATGGATAAGCAGACCCCCTGCTGAGCAGGGAGTCCTGATACAGGGCTCCATCCCAAGACCCTGGGATCATGACCTGAGCTGAAGGCAGACACTTAACCAACAGAGCCACCCAGGCACCCCTAGAATTTTTGTAATTTTAACCATTTAACCATTAAACATTCAGAACTAAATTTTGTACTACAAAAAGTTACTGGCAAAAATGTAAAAAGACATAAATAGATACACTCATGGGGAGCAAAGCAAATACAGGACCCATTTGCTTTTTTGGTCCTGTATTTAAGTACAAGCAATATTTTCCAGCTACGCTCAAGAATAATTCTTAGAAGGAATCAGCTGGTTGGAAAAAACACCACTGCACTGCAGCAGCATAGACCAGCCAAGGGAGGTTTTCTGAGGCAACCACAGTTTGCAAATGTCACCAGACAAAGCCTGTGGTCATTGTTCACACGACTTCTCTTATTGGTGGTATGTATTACACAAAAAGGCATTTAAAAACATAATTATCCAGGTATTTAAAATATTCCAGTGGCAGTCTTGAACTTACTTCATCTTAGAAAATATTTAGTATGTACTATTTCTTGTTAGCAAAAAAATAAAATGTATCCTAGCTACCAGACCAATTAACGTTCAGTCTATCCTTACTCTTTTGCTAAATACTTGGAAACAGTTTGATCAGTATGTTTAAGAAAATTAATGGAATTACTTCTTCATTTTATATATGATTTGTATTTGTTTCCAAACACCAAAGTTCAGGATACGGATGCATAGACATGTACCAAAGGAGTATCATTCCTTTTAGCTTCCCCTTTGCTTCAGGAATAACTTAAAATTGTAGCTACATATTATATTGCATGAGTAAATGAGAAAAATTTACATAATGAACAATTTCTATTAGCACCACAGTCTTTTAATCTTGACTTAACTGCTTTTATAGGATTTGTTGCCTCTTTTATCTCTCAGTGTTTTTTATTCTATTGCTCAAAATGTGTTAACAGTTTATTTGAATTGAAGAATAAAGTCTGATTATTACTTTTTGTAATGACAGGAAGTGAGACCAATGGAATTAATCGTTTAGCCTAAATTTTGTAATTAGGTTCTATGGAGACATTTCCCATTTTTTCAATTATCTAAAGCTGCAGCTCCAATGTTTTGGTGAAAATATGATTAAAGCACATGATAATATAAAAACATTTTATTTTCAGAGATATTGGCAAAAGAGTGTTGAAATGAGTGATTGCCCCAACCCTTCCTGGGTCAAATGGACTAAACAAGAAGTCTGTAAGAGAAAGACAGCAGGTGTCACCAACAGTCGGCTGTTAAGTCTGAGGGATAGAACACTATCACCAAGAAAATATCTGGGTTCCTGAGTGACAGGTTTGCCCCAGTGACATGGGCTGCTCACCTCAATTCAGCCGTAAGGAAAGAAACTCATTTGTATATTTGACCCTTAAACATATCAGCTTGAACTGCATGTATCCATTTATACGCAGGGTTTAAATATATATATATATACACATATGTATATACATATGTATATATATATATACAGTACAGTACTATAAATGTGTTTTCCTTATGATTTTCTTAATAACATTTTCTTTTCTCTGGCTTACTTTGTTCTAAAATACAGTACATAATGCATACAACATACAAATACATGTTAATTGACTTTTATCAGTAAGGCTTCCACTAGACAATAGTAGACTATCAGTTGTGAGACTTGGGGGGAGTCAAAAGTTGTGAGCATGTTTTCAACTGCATGGGGTGGAGGGTTGGCGCCTTTAACCGCCACATTGTTCAGGGGTCAACTGTATAAGCTTTAAACCATTGCATTTAGGGTCTCTGTTTTAGCAGCTTAGCTTTACCCCAAAGAATATAATAGAAATGTTGACAGTTTCCTGACCTGGTTGCACAGCTATATTTATAGTATTTTATTTTATTTATCTGAGAGAGAGTGTACATCCATGAGCATGGGGGGAGCGGTGCAGAGGGAGAGGGACAGACTCCCCACTGGGCTGGAAGCCTGAATTGGGGCTCCATCCCAGGACCCTGAAATCATGACCTGAGCCAAAGGCAGACAGACACTTAAGCAACTGAGCCACCCAGGTGCCCTAGTTATGGTATTTCAGATTGTGCTAAATGTTTTCACATTTTTTTCTGTCAACTCGTCTTTATATATATTTAATAATGGAAGATAGTAACTTTTTGTACCAAATTCAACACATCCAATCCATCCATGTATTTGTTCATTTTACAACCACCACATATCATTTTAAGTGCAATTTTCAGATCTTCTTTGTTTTCACATGCTTTTTTCCTCTTTTTCTATGTGGTTTTCCATCAATGCTGTTCTGACTCTTTTGCATCAGAGTGAATGCAAGCAGTTTTGCTGACACGGAATACTTCTATCTCTGGGGCTAAGGGTCTTTGTCTTCCTCCTGTCCCTACCCATCCATTTGTTCTCTTTCAAATAATGATCTCTGTTCTCTTTTGAGAACATTGTTTGTTTTATCAAAAGAGACTACGTGATATGGATCTTGAATGATAAGCTTGCCAAATGTCTTATCATTAGCTAGGATCTTCCGTTATGATGTCACTTTCTTATGAGAAGATTGACAGGTGGCATCCATGGGGAAAGGGGGCTGGTCAACCTTGCCTCAATCCTCGCCATTTTGTTTTTTTGGTCCCTGATCACCCAGTGTGTTTGGGATGCTGGTTATATTGGTACATCATACCACATACACCTCGGCCTGATACTCCTGTCGTACTCTTGCTACTGCAGTGTTTCTGAGCCCAAGACCTCACCCACAAGTGTTAAGGCTACTGCCTGTTCCCTCCTTACACTGCAGTGGGCCTCAGGGGTGTGGGGTCTACACGGCAGTACGAGCCCCAGCTCTCTCCCCTCTCCAGCTGAGGGGTCTACTTTAGGATTCCTCCAGAAGCTCATGTGCTGAAGGAATCTACACATCCAAATCCCAGTGGGGAGCTCTGCAGGCACCAACTTGTTGCTATGAAATTCAACTTTTATTGTCTCTTCTTCCTGTATCTGATGGACCCCCAATGGTTATCATAAAACTAACCATTCATTGCCCCACTTACTTTTGATAATCATGGAAGGCTGTGGGTAGAGTCTTGACTGGAAGCTGAGGTTTGGTGAGGCCCAGCAAATCTGACAGCAGGCCTCAGGCATTTGCCCTGAACAGAGCTGGCCTTCTGGTCAACTCTTCCTTGTCTGCCGCCATAACTATTAAAATAAGGAATGTTCTGTCATGTACCTAAAACCCTCGTGTGAGACGTGCTTTGGGAAATACTGATTTAGAGATATAAACAAAATTTCAGGAAATTATGGCCCAGAGATAATCTCATCCGAACCCCTTCATTTGCTAGAAGTGAGTCTCAGAGAAGAAAGGCGACACCCATTATCACAGCTGCTCCTTCCGGCGCTCTGCTGGAATCAACTATTATCCTCATTCTAGAGAAAATTGAGACCATGATAGTTAAGTGACTCTGATTGCCCAGCTAGCAGAGTTGGGACTTCCAGAACTGTTCTTATTCATTACCCCAGGATGAATTTTGAAGTTAGGAAATTCTGAGTCTGATTCTAATGCCACACATAGGACCACATTCCATTTCCTGCCGGGGTGTAGACTGTAAGAGCCATTCTTCAATATATCAAAAATCCACACATTCTTCCCACTGGGCCGGATGTCTGAATTACCCAATTTCGCACGATGCATGAGATGTTCTATACTGAACAGTTCAGGGAAAAATAAATAGATAAAATATTAAATGGGAATATGTATAAAATTCGCAATGTGAAATGAATACCCAAGCTGCTGGAGTATTCATTTAAGCAATAAACATAGAAGAAGCAAACTCTTTGTTTGCTTCAGATGTATGAAAGCCCCTAACACTCTAGATTTAAACACTAAACTTAATTTAATATTTATATTTATGTCCTAACATATGTACACATTCAATATTATTATGAGGTTAAAAATGAAACAGGTTACTTAGAGCCTGGAGATCAGGGACAACCAGGCCTCTCAGACGATGCAGTCTGGTAGTTATTCATTAAAAGTCCAGTATCCAATAAGATCACTGAATTGGAAGTTCTTAATCCCCAGCAGACCCACCACAAGTTCTCTAAAGACAGGGACCATGCCTTGTTTCTTTTAATCCCTTCTGCTTATCACAACGCTTTCATAAAATAAGCCTTCAATATATCTTTGAATGAATCATGTCTAAGCTTCTTCTAAGTATGTTTTCTTTGGCACAGGACACATGGCCTCAGTCAGGGCTTGCATCTGCTTTATGCCAATGCCCACCATTATTCAAGGCTCAGCTACCTCCCTCTGTTCCAGGGCATGAACCACCAGGTACTTCCCAAAGACCACGGCTCCCGGCTGATGGCTGTCTCCAGGGCAGCTCCTTGGTGAAACAGTTAGGAGGCATACTCTGGAGCTCACTGCTCACAGCCAACTTCCTCAAGGCTGCTTGTGGCCAGAAGTGAGGAGGGCTGACTGGTAAATGAAGGAGGGGCTTGAAGGAGGGGGTGTCAGGAGGGTCGGTCAGGCAGTGAGCAGTGTGAAGATGGAGCGACCGGGAGAGAGAAAGGCCAGCAGTGCCCACCTTCCACCCCCATAGAGTGCTAGGCAGTTTTAAGACAGAAAATTCTTTCATTATGCTAATAACAATCATTCCAAGATCCACTGACATTAAAATGGAGACATATTTTTGAGAAGGCTGTTGTTAAGAGTCCAAGTGTGAGATAAAGGCCTGGCCGAAGGCAGAGGCAGAAGAGCAGACACATCAGCGGGGTGATCCAATCCTAACTTGAAACCACTCCGTTTAGGATCCCTACCTACTTTTATCTTTTTTGTCTAATGTGACATAATGAAGCACAAAGAAGGGGGGGGGGATACCCATGATCCTCTGAATCGATACAGAAAAAGAATATAATATTTACACCCTTACATGATAAAAACACTCATTAAGATAGAAGCATCTTGGGGCGCCTCAGTGGCTCAGTGGGTTAAGCCGCTGCCTTCGGCTCAGGTCATGATCTCAGGGTCCTGGGATCGAGTCCCGCATCGGGCTCTCTGCTCAGCGGGGAGCCTGCTTCCTTCTCTCTCTCTGCCTGCCTCTCTGCCTACTTGTGATCTCTGTCAAATAAATAAATAAAATCTTAAAAAAAAAAAAGAAGCATCTTGGTGCTTCCCCAAGATGATAAAGACCACAAAAAAAAAAAAAAAAAAAAACTCACAGCTAGCATCATATGTGGTGGTGGAAGGCTGGAAGCTTTTCCTCCAAGATCAGGAACAAGGCAAGGATGTCTGCTTTCATCACTGCTATTCAACATAGTACTGAAAATTCTATCCAGAGTAATTAGGCAAGGAAAACAAATAAAATACATCAAATCTGGAAAGAAAGTAAGATGATCTCTGGTCACAGATGACACAATCTTCTATGTGGAAAGCCCTAAAGAACTCACACACACAAAAATTGTTAGAGCCAATAAATGAATTCAGTAAAGATTCAAATACAAAATCAACACCCCCAAATTAGTTGTATTTCTAGACATTTGCGGTGAACAATCTAAAAAAGGAACTTAATGAAATGATTCCATTTGCCATAGCATTTAGCAGAATAAAATACTTAGGAATCTATTAAATCAAGGAGGCAAAAGGCTTACACTCTGAAAATACAAGACACTGCTGTAAGAAATTGAGGAAGACCAGGGTGCCTGGGTGGCTCAGTGGGTTAAGCCTTTGTCTTCAGCTCAGGTCATGGTCTCAGGATCCTGGGATCGAGCCCCACATCAGACTTCCTGCTTCCCACTCTCTCTCTCTGCCTGTCTCTCTGCCTACTTGTGATCTCTCTCTGTGTCAAATAAATAAATAAAATATTTTTTAAAAAGAAATTGAAGAAGGGGCGCCTGGGTGGCTCAGTGGGTTGGGCTGCTGCCTTCGGCTTGGGTCATGATCTCAGGGTCCTGGGATCGAGCCCCGCATCGGGCTCTCTGCTCTGCAGGGAGCCTGCTTCTCTCTCTCTCTCTCTCTCTCTGCCTGCCTCTCTGCCTACTTGTGATCTCTGTCTGTCAAATAAATAAATAAAATCTTTAAAAAAAAAATTGAAGAAGACCTAAATAAATGAAAAGCTATCACAGATACATGAAATGAAATATTGTTAAATGTCAATACTGCCAAAAAACAATGTACAGATTCAATGCAATCTGTATTAAAATCCCAATGGCATTTTTATAGAAATAGAAAAACTCACCCTGAAATTCAAATGAAGTCTCAAGGAACCTTAAATAGACAAACTAGCTTGAGAAAAAAGAACAAAGTTGAAGGACTCGCACTTACTGATTTCAAAATGTACTACAAAGCCAAATGGTGTGGTACTGGCATAAGGATAAACATACAGGCCAACAGAATAAACTACAGAGCCCAAGAACAAACCCTGACATGTATGGTTAATTGATTTTTGACAAGGATGCCAAGACCATGCAATGGTGGAAGAAAATGTCAAAAAATTGTGGTGGGAAGATTTGGATTTCACATGCAAAAAATAAATTTGGACCCTTATGTTGTACCATATGCAAAAATCAACTCAAAATGAATGAGAGGCCTAATCTGAACAGCTAAAACTACAAAAATCTTAGAAGAAAACATAGGGAACATAGGGGGAAATGTTCATGCCATTGGATTTAGCAATGATTTTATGGCTATGGAACCAAGAGCACAGGTCTTAAATGAAAAAAATATATAGTAGATTGGACTTAAACAACGCTAAAAACTTTTGTGCCTCAAGGGGCACTATCAAGAGAGTGAGAAGAAGACCCACAGAATGTGAGAGAATATTCATAAGTCATGAATCTGATAAGGGATTAATATCCAGAATCTATAAATTTAAATAATAGGACAACAAAAAAGGGGCAATCCAAAATGGGCAAAGGAGTTAAGCAGACATTTCTCCAAAGAAGATAGAAAAATGGCCAATAAGTACGTGAAGGTTGTTCAGCATTACTAATCATTAGAGAAATGCAAACCCAAACCACAGTGAGATATCATGTTATTCTTATTAAGATGGCTATTATCAATGAGATAAAAAAATGACAAGTGTTGGAAAGGATGCAGGGAAATTAGGACCTTTCGACATTGCTGGTTGGTAAACAGTTGGGAAGTTCCTCAAAAAACTAAACATAGAATGATGACAAAATCCAGCAAGTCCGGGTCCCAGGTCTATACCCAAAATGTTGAAAGCAGGGCCTGGAGCATATACTCATCTACCGATGTTCATTGTAACATTACTCACCACAGCTACACGGTGGAAACTATCCATATGTTCATGAACAAATGACCGGATAAACAATAGGTGATGTGTTCGTACAATGGAATACTGTGCTGCCTTAAAAGGGAACAAAGCTAGGATATATGCTTCAGTGTGAGGGAACCTTAAAAACATTATGCTACATGGGCGCCTGGGTGGCTCAGTGGGTTAAGCCGCTGCCTTCGGCTCAGGTCATGATCTCAGGGTCCTGGGATCGAGTCCCGCATCGGGCTCTCTGCTCGGCAGGGAGCCTGCTTCCCTCTCTCTCTCTCTCTGCCTGCCTCTCTATCTACTTGTGATTTCTCTCTGTCAAATAAATAAATAAAATCTTTAAAAAAAAAAAAAACATTATGCTACATGAAATAACTCAGGTACATAAAGGACAAATATAATTCCATTTACATGAGGAACCTAGAGTTGTCAAATTCATAGAGACAGAAATCTGATTATGGGTTACCAGGAACTGGGGTGAGGAGGAATGGGGAGTTATTGCTTAATTGTTACAAGGCTTCTGTTCAGGATGGCAAAAAAGTTTTGGAAGTGTAAAATGGTGACGGTTGCCCAATACTGTGACTGTTGTTAATGCCATGAAATTGTATACTTAAAAAAGATTGAAATGGCACATTTTATGTTATATGTTATAATGTGATTTTAAAAATTAATAATATAATACACCCCAAACCATTGAATTGTATGCTTTAAATAAAGGGATTGCATGGTATGTGAGTAATATATCTCAGTAGAGCTGTTTAAAAAAGAAAGAAAGAAAGAAAGAAAGAAGAGATATCACAGCAATCAGTTTTGAGGGGAAAAGGCTGTGATTCAAGAATTTCATAGGTAATCAGCCAGCCGTTCAAGCACGTCAGCAGTAGAAGGACACGTTACATATGGCAGAGCTTAGAACATCTCTGTGCCCTTTTTCAATTACGGAATACCCTTTTCCAAAGAAGCTGTCTTGGGCTTCTTTTCTCAGAAATCTATCCCATTCAGGAAGGCTCTACTCTCATAACCGTCCAAACGCCTCGCCTTCCAATTCCATCACACCGGCATTAGTTCTTTGTATTTTGAATGAACGTCTTCCTTTCCTCTAGTCAGTAGCTTTTTATTTGTATTACCCTTATCCCATTTCCACTTTGTCTTACTCATTTGTACTCTGTCTTCATCTATACTACAGGATCTTTGAATAGAAATCCTATTTTGAAGCTTTTATTTATTTATTTGAGAGAAAGAGAGAGAGAGAGAAAGTGCTGGCAGAGGGAAAGGAAGAAGCAGATTCCCCACTGAGCAGTGAGACCGACACAGGGCTCGATCCCAAGACCTGGAATCATGACCTGAGCTGAAGACAGGCACCCAATCAGCTGAGCCATCCAGGCACCCCTAGAAATCCCATTTTGAACATCTCTGTATTCCCCCCAAAACGCCTGATGTAGTACTTATCTACTTCCAGCACTTAATTAGTACCTGTTTTATTGAATTTTCTAAGGCTCTGCTGTCAATATTAATTACACATTTTGATAGTCTGAATAATGCCATAGGTTTCAATTTCTTTCAAACTAAATTAGCTCCCAGGTAAAAATATGCCATGATTTAACACACTCCAGAATTAGCCCTTCAATATAAACTAATAGTGTTTGACACATAGAATGAATAAGTGACTGTTGATTAAATATTTACTTGAAGAAAAACATAGATTACATAATGTTTAAAGGCCATATTTCATTTTTGAGAGGTACCCAAATAAATGGTTCTTATAAGGACTTTTATATCAAGGTCCTTACTACCAACTGGTCATCCCAGTGGAAAGCTACCCCAAATATTATTAGAAGTACATGGTATTTACACATGTGGTAGTCTCAATCATGTACCAGGTACACTGTTGTTCTGCTTTCAATGGAGAGACCTATCCCAGCATGGTTGTCTGCTTGCGGAGAAGGACTAGTTGTTCACCCAGGGAATCCTTGGATGACTGAAGTTTAGCGTGGTCGAACCATGACAGCCCGAGGTGTGTTCTCTAGGATGCACTCACGGCACCAGAAACAAGGGCAAAGAGCCTACTAGCGAGGCGGACATTCCTGAGTCCCTTCTCTGTGCCTCCATTCCTCACCCTTACTCGCCACCCTCCCGCCCCCCGTTTTCTGAGGAACACGGTGTTTCTTTCCCGGGATTAATACCTTTCCTTAAGTTAGACTCAGCTTCATCCAGGGATTCTTTTGCTTTATTTAATGTTAAGCCTGTGAGATTTATCTTACCGTTGGAAAATAAAAGAATACTATCTCCAACTTCAGAGAATGATTAAAGCTTTTAAGCGATATCCTGGTAAAGACAAAAATAAGCACACAACATCCTCTCTGTGCCTTTCACAGAGTCTGCTGTGAAATTTGAGCTAGCAGTGTTCATTTGATTAAGCTCTGAAAAATGACCACTGCCATGTTTCTCCAGTAATTTCTTCTTCTTCTTCTTCTTTTTTTAAGATTTTATTTTATTTTTTAAAAACATATTTCTTTTTTTTTTTAATTTTATTTATTTATTTGACAGAGATCACAAGTAGGCAGAGAGGCAGGCAGAGAGAGGAGGAAGCAGGCTCCCTGCTGAGCAGAAGGCCAGTTGCAGGGCTCCATCCCAGGGTCCTGGGATCATGACCTGAGCGAAGTCAGAGGCTTTAACCCACTGAGCCACCCAGGTGCCCCTAAGATTTTATTTTTAAGTAATTGCTATACTCAGCATGGGGCTCAAACTTACAACTCCGAGGTCGAGAGTTTCACACTCTACCAACTGAACCAGCCAGGTGCTCCCCAGTAATTTATTCTTTTTTTTTTTCTTGAAGATTTTATTTATTTATTTGACAGACAAAGATCACAAGTAGGCAGAGAGGCAGGCAGAGAGAGAGGGGGGGGGGGAAGCAGGCTCCCTGCTGATCTGGGAGCCCTACGGGGGGCTCAGTCCTGGGACCCTGGGATCATGACCTGAGCCGAAGGCAGAGACTTAACCCACTGAGCCACCCAGGCGCACCCCCAGTAATTTATTCTTGCGAACATTTATTCACTTGCCACTGTGTGTCCAGGTACTAGATGTTGCTGTAGATGTAGTTACGACTGAGCCAGAAAAAGTCTGTACTTAAATAAGACTTTCTTGGGGCGCCTGGGTGGCTCAGCTGGTTAAGCATCTGCCTTCAGCTCAGGTCATGATCCCAGGGTCCCAGGATTGAGTTCCCCACTAAGGGTCCCAGCTCAGCAGGAAGCCTGCTTCCCTCTCTCCTTTGAACTCTCTCCCCCACTTGTGCTCTCTGTCTCTCAAATAGATAAAATCTTAAAAAAACAAAACAAAACAAAACAAAAAACTTCTTTAAACTGAATTAAAGGCTTAAAGTACGCAAGGCAAAAGGGCAGACAGGGTAGAGGGCAAGGTGCCTGACCTACCAGAGCTCTGGAAGGTCATATACTAACACACTGGGGATGGTGTTTGTGATCTTCCTTTGAACTTTAAATTCTTATCTGGCCCCCCAAGGCCACATGAGTATCTCTCATTGAAAATTGAAAATATAGCATACTTAAAATTTCAGCATTTGGGGAATAAGGATGACATTTATTTAACTACTAAAAAAACAGTAACTTTTTTTTAAGATTTCATTTATTTATCAGAGAGAGAGAGAGGGAGAGCGAGCGAGCACAGGCAGACAGAATGGCAGGCAGAGGCAGAGGGAGAAACAGGCTCCCCGCTGAGCAAGGAGCCTGACGTGGGACTCGACCCCAGGACGTTGGGATCATGACCTGAACTGAAGGTAGCTGCTTAACCAACTGAGCCACCCAGGTGTCCCAGCAGTAACGTTTTTATAAACCTATGTTACAATGAGAGCAGGGGCATCTGAGTTACAGCTGACATTACAAGCAGTTTGGGACTTCCAGTTTTCTGGGGAGAGGGCTGCCCACAGGGAAGCATTGGTTTAGAGACAAAGAGCACAAACAGGGCACCTGGGTGCCTCAGTGGGTTAAGCCTGTGCCTTTGGCTCAGATCATGATCTCCAGGTCCTGGGATTGAGCCCCACATCAGGCTCTCTGCTCGGCGGGGAGCCTGCCTCCCCACCCCCTGCCTGCCTCTCTGCCTGCCTGTGATCTTTCTCTCTCTCTCTCTGTGTCAAATAAATAAAACCTTTTTTTTTTTTTTTTTTTTTTTTAAAAAAAAAGGAACACAAACACTGAAACCAGTTTTTCCAGGTATGAGGACCAGTTTTGCTACCTTGGGCAAGTTATTTAAGTTCTCTCTCTTCTTTTTCTTTTAGATTAATCAGTAAAGTCAGGCAGGTGGAGAAGGAACAAAGACATCTGTAACTGACTGTGATCAGTTATGACCAACCACATTCTCCTTTTTCTTTTTCATTGTGAGACAAGGGTAATAAGAGCACCTAGCTTACGGATATCCTCCTCCATGGGCCTAACCTTGCTTTGTAATGATATATGTGATTATCATTTTTCCTACGCTCTAGGCTACAGGACCTGGGTCTGTCTCATTATTTTAGCTCCAGTGCCTGGCCAGTGGTTACAAATATTTGTTAAACAAATGAATAATAATGCCAACATGTTATAGGATTTCAACAATTGGATCTTTTAAAAAAATTCATATATATATATATTTTAATATTTATTTATTTGAGAGAAAGAGAGAGAGCATGAGCAAGGGGAGGGGCTTAGGGAGAGGGAGAAACTGACTCCCTGCTAAGCAGGAAGCCTGATGCAGGGCTTGATCCCAGGACCCTGAGATCATGACCTGAACCAAAGGCAGATGCTCAACTCACTGAGCCACCAAGAAACCCCAGGTTTTTGGTTTTTAAAATTTCCTTTGGATTAGATTTTGGTTTTGGGTTTTGGGTGGATGATTGGTTTGGTTTGGTTTGGCTTGGTTTTGTCTAGGAGTACAAACATTTTTGTTTAATAGACAGGAATGTGGGATTTAATCAGTTTAAGATGATGAACTGAGCGCTAAACTTTTAGCTAACTGCTAAACTTTTATTTTTATAAATGCAATATAAGGAGGCAAAGTGACCTGACAAACCCTTTTTAAAGTCTTTTCTTTGAAGTCTGGAAATTTATAGAATAGACCTGGAGGGAAATCAGAAATAATTTTTAAATTGGAAAGAGTTCATTGAGAACAAATTCTTTTCTCATAACTACAAAAAGAAATTGGTTAGGGTTTAGTGCTTAAAAAGTTCAGCAATTATAGCCAAGTTAATATTTTGTTTTTGTTTTCCTTTAAAGGGCAAATTTTAAAATAGAGGTGACTTAAAACATTATTTTCTGGTCCTGCATGGGAAGCAGGGAGGCAAGTTTCAATTAAGATAGTCAAGTTGAAACCTAGAATTTCTGTGGTATTTGGGACATGATTCAGTTATTAAAAGATAAGAGTCATGGTGTACTGGCATTTAAAGACCCAGCTGGGGGTGCCTAGATGGCTCAGTCATCTCAGGTCATGATCCCAGGGTCCTTGGATCCAGTCCCATGTTGGGCTCCCTGCTCAAAGGGCAGCCTACTTCTCCCTCTCTCTCTGGCCTTCCTACCTGCTCATGCTTGCTCATTCTCTCTCTCTCAAATAAATAAATAAAATCTTTTTTTTTTTTTTTTTTTTTAAAGAATGCTTTTAGAATCAGTGGAGCAGACGGCATAGATTGAACCTGACTTGCCCAGGAGACAACGTCCTAGAGAGAGAGATGGTAATTCTCTCCATGCAGGAGAAAAGAGGGAGCAAGGCCTCTCCAGGGCTATTGGTGACAATAAAATAACCTCCAATTTTCTGTGTATTCTTTTACTACCTTGTACTTGGCAACAAGATTGTGTATCACAGACTCAATAAATTCAGCTCAATTACTACAATCCATGTGGGTTATCAAAGTGCTTGTTGACCTATGTGACTCTAGGGATGGGTCATAACCTTGAGATTATGAAGGGAGTTGAGGGAAGAAGGAAAAGTCAGGGATCTTTTGGGGAAAGCTAATGGTTACCTCATACCCCCCAGGGGTAGCAATCCCTTGTATGAGAACTGGTTCTCAGTTGACATTCTTAGGACTCTGACTAGCAGGACACCAAAACAACCCAATGGGCTTAGCACACACAATCAAGCCATAGAATAATGTGTTTTTTTTAATATTTTATTTATTTATTTGAGACATAGAGGAAGAGAGAATGAGGGTGCACAAGCAGGGAGCAGGGTCAGAAGGAGATGGAGAAGCAGGCTCCCCACTGATCACGGAGCCCGATGATGCAGGGCTCTATCCCAGGATCCTGATATCATGATCCAAACAAAACGCAGATGCTTAACTGACTGAGCCAGCCAAGACCCATAGAATACTGGATAAAGCTGAAATACAATTTATTTACTGGCATACAGTAAGAGTTGGGTATTTATGTCCACTGTATTTAGTTTCCTAGGCCTAATGTAATAAAGTATCAAAAGACGGGTGGTCTAAAACATCAGAAAGGTACTGTGTCACAGTCCTGGAAACTGCTAGTCCAAAACCAACCTGTCAGCAGGTCCATGTGGGCCTCTGCTTCTTTTGTCAATGTGGCTGTTTTATCCTTGTGTATCTCTGTCCTCTTCCAGCAAAGACACCGCTCATGTTGGACTAAGAGTCCATTCTCCTTGGACCTTATCTTAACTAGTTACCTGTGCACCAACTCTATTTCCGAGGACATTCCGTTCTGAAGTGCTAGGATTTAGGACTGTTGTGGGCCACATTTCAACCCATAATGGTATTCTTGGAACTCTTCTTTAAGTTGTGTGAGTTTTTGTACTAGGAATTCACTGACCTTTTAGTCATATTTGTTACTCTTTTAAGACTAAGGAAACACTGGGTCCGGTCATTTTTAGATGACAAAGCAAATATCTGATGATTCATTAAACACAGAGGCTGATCTACAATTCCTGCAATTTCTGCTAAGATAGAGGATACTAAGTAACTAGGCACCCAGAAGATTTTTTTTTTTTTTCAAGGACCACCTCAACAAAATGTGAGATTGGTGATAATTTAAAACTTTACAATCTAGGGGTGCCTGGGTGGCTCAGTTGGCTAAGGATCTGCCTTCAGGCTCAGGTCATAATCCCAGGGTTCTGGGATCGAGCCCCATGTCCCGCTCCCTGCTCAGCCGGGAGTCTGCTTCTCTATCTCCCTCTGCCTGCTTCTCTGCCTACTTGTGCTCTTGCTCTCTCTCTCTCTCTCTCTCTCTCTCTCTCTGTCAAATATAAATCTAACAAAACAGAAACCTTGCAATCCGAACAAGATCTTCAACTCTTCAGGGCCATCCTCTCCCTCCCACATTCTTATTTGTTCTGTTCCCCCCCCCCCCCCTTGAGGTTTTTCATCTCCAAGTATGACCATTTTTGGTAAAGATGCAATATACCTGATTATCATAATTTTTTAGATATAAAAAATTGAGGTATAATTACATAATAAAATGAGAATGGCATACAAATGTGTACTTTAAAATAAAAAAATTAGTAAACTTCATAATTTGGTCTCAACTTTATTTTCCTAGATTCATTTGCTTTCCTCCTGTCTACCATGCTCACCCTTACAGAGCTTTTCTTTAATTTCTAAGTCTCTCGAGTGCTGTGTTCTGCTCAGGAAGTCTCTCCGCACTGGAGAGCTCCTACGTCAAGTCTCAGTTACTTCCTGGAAGCTTTGCTCCAACACCCTTGGAGCAATGCTTCTCTTTTGGCACAGTGTATGTGGTTCTCATTTTCCCCTGTTCAATTATTAGTTTTAGCTAGTTGTGAGTTCTTTCTCCAAGACAGAGGCGGGGGTGTGATGTAGCTTGTCTTTCCTTGCATTTGCCCCGTGTTTAGCCCAACGCATGATACATAGTTAAGTGTTCAATAAATTACACTGTCAATTAGTTGACAGTTAACACGCAGGTATGTACCTCAGAGTTTTCACAGCGCGTTGGCACGATCTCATTTTCCCCCTACAACAGGCTTATAAAACAGCAATTACGACCACCTTATCATTTCCTGCTTGTGAAGCCAAGAGACTCAGAGGTTATTTATCTTGCCCAGAGCCAGCCAGTAGCAAAACGTGGCTAGAACTTGGTCCCCCGACTCCAAATTCCCCGCTCTTGACACCACCACAGGTTGAAGCTAGCGCCAACTCCGCGCTACGACTTAAACTTGAGAGGCCTCGCCGGCCGCATTTCCGGATATCGGGCTTGGAGACGCGCCCAGTTTCCGCAGGGCATAACAGTTTGGGGCTCATTGAGTGCGTGGGACCTTGGACTACATCTCCCAGAGAGCCCCGGGGCAAACCCTCAGGTGACTGGTTGAAATGGATCCGCCAATACGGCGCGACGTGCTCGTACAGACCAATCATAGGCCGGAAGGGGCAGGGCCTCCCACGCAGAGGCTAGATTGAGCGGAGACGCTAGCAACGTTGTTAGATGTCCCAAAGCCCAAGGGGCCTGAGATCCTCGGTCTCGCGCCTCGGGCGCCACGGCGTCCTCCTTTTCGGGTCCAGTCCGCGCCTTTCCCGCGACCCGCTAGCCCCGCGCCGAGGACAGGCCGGGTGACCGGGAAGAAAGCACGTGCTGGAGCGTTGTAGCGGCCGAGGGCTCGTCTGTTATCGCCACGCCGCGCCCAGGTCGTGCGGGAGGTCCCCCGCGCGGCGTGTGGTGCGCGGAAGGCCCCGGGTGTCGCGGGCCCCGGGCCGCGGGCTCCGGGCTCCTCGGCGCCTCCGGCGACCTCGGCCCCTGAGGGCGGCTCTCGGGCGCTGGCTGGCGTCGCTCTTGGCCGTGTTCTCCTGTGCAGCGTGCGACTCCCCGGCTTCGCCCCTGGCCTGCGGAGGAGGAGACTCGGCGGCATGTCGCCCGCGCTGCCAGAGCTGACGCCTTCCGGTAACGCTGCCTCTAGCTCTCCGCGGTTGGGTTGTGTACTGAGCCCTGTTACGGGCTCCTAATCCCTGGGATAATTCTCCTCGCCTCCTGGAGGCGCGCCGCCAGGTTTCCCCGCGGGCGGGAGGGCGGCGGCTTTGAGCTGGCGGAGGTTCCACGTGCTTCTGCTGGGTTCCTTCCGCGCCTGCACCTCTTCCTCCCCAGGCAAGCGGACTCTCAGCAGCTACGAGGCACCCTCTCTCTGCGCGCGCCCGAGACCCCTCTTAATGTCCAAGTAACTTCGCTGTTGGGTACAACATACTTCAGCGGGGCGCAGTGGAAATTTGGCCAGAGTTAACGTTCTCAGTTCAATATTTATTGAGCACTTGCTGTGTTCACCCAAAGAAAGTTTCTGTGTTGCAAGGCGGATAAGGAAACCCAGAGAACGATTAAAACTTAAGGAAACGTTTCTTTTACCACATCAGGGTTAGAGCAGTCGTTCTGCACACTCCAGATTGCATAGAACCACTTTGTAAAATGAGCAGATCGTACGTCGTGATGGGGAGTAGTAATCTCAAGCCATTCTAATGATGGCTCTGACATTAATGTTGAGAAAAAACTAGGTTAGCTCAAGAGCTGACAGTAGTTTCAGTTTTATAATGAGATCGGTCTCTAAGGTCATCCTTGATTAAAATTTTTGGTCGAACATACCCATAAAAACACAGGAGGTATGAGGTAGGAAATGTAGAAAGAAGAGAACCAGTCCTAAGGACGGAGCAGTACCTGGGTGTGGGGGAATGAGGGTGTTCAGCATGGCAGGAGCTGAATACTGAATTCGTAACTCAGAAGGAAATTTATCAGAGGTGAGCTGGTGACCCTATTGATTCTAGGGTTCTGATATGGGACTGGTAAAATTGTTCTTGAAACCAGTGGAAATGTGACTGAGAAACATTTTATCACTCTTGGTATAAAAGAAGAGGTAGAGAGGCAGATCATACCATTCTTTGAATAATATCTCTGCCTCATGACTGCTTGCTTTCCTATTTAATTAAGAAGGGAAGCAACGTTGTTTGCCTTCATCTAAATATATCAACAGCAGAATGCATCAGCTAAATGGGGGCAATGTAGAGCTATATATTTTTGTTTCCTCTGTGAGAGTTGTTGGGTAGAATCTGCCCTGTTAAGAACGTGGTTAGTCAGGAGTAAACTGTACAGAATGTTCTGTATGCAATGAACTGAATATAGATAAATAGGAGGTTGTTTTGGTTATCATTGTTCTTCACGGAAGATCTCAGTGACTGCTCATCTTACCAAGTGAAAGAATTGTTAAGGTGACTTGCTCTTAGGAGAAGCTTCTGGAGGGGCAACGGTGATTAGAAGCCAGTGAAAGATAACCCCCTGTTGGAAAAGCTTGGGGAATACATCAGGATTAGAACAGTGAACACTTAAACGAACAAAGGAGGACCTCTAAAAGGGAAATCTTATCCCCTACAGGGTCAATAAGCATGTGGATGATGTAGAAGCAGGGAATTTTTAAGGGCCTCAGTTGGGGGGAGTTTTGTCTTCAATGCATGCAATTCCCATTTTATTATGTCCCCTTTTATCTCATTTTCTGTTCACAGTTCTCATGGTCTCACAGGTGGCCTGGTTTCCATATTGCCATGTATTTGTATGTTTCCTTGTACTCTAGTGTGTGTACTTACTTTTAATTTATGTAAGTAGTATCTTGGTAGTTGATGATTGCTGAACTTTTCACTCAGTATCCCACCATTATCATATAGCAGTGTGGTGTTCCCCACAAATGCCTACCACATTTTTTTTTAATTTTTAATTTTTTATTTTTTATAAACATGTATTTTTATCCCCAGGGGTACAGGTCTGTGAATAGCCAGGTTTACACACTTCACAGCACTCACCAAAGCACATACCCTCCCCAATGTCCATAATCCCACCCCCTTCTCCCAACCCCCCTCCCCCCAGCAACCCTCAGTTTGTTTTGTGAGATTAAGAGTCACTTATGGTTTGTCTCCCTCCGGATCCCATCTTGTTTCATTTATTCTTCTCCTACCCACTTAAGCCCCCATCACTGCTTCCTCATATCAGGGAGATCATGTCTACCACATTTTACTTGGACATTTCCCAACATTGTCTCCAACGTGCCACTCCTACTAACATCCCCTTCTGTGTTCCCGGTGGATCAACCTGAGATTTTGTTTGGGAAATATACCCAGGATTGAGGTTGCTGGGTTTTCTGCATGCTTACTTTTTACCAAGTTCTGCTAGGCTGCTCTCCAGAATGGCTCTGTCCAGCAGGCATACTGGAGGGTGCAGATTTCTTTGGCATTATCCCGTTTTCTAATTATTGGCCATCTATTGGGTGCAAATGGGTATCATCTTGTTTTAATTCACATCCAGTCGCTAATGAGCTTGAGCATCTCTTTATATAGGTGCTGAGTATTATTTTCTTCTTCCTTGACTTGACTATTTGTATCTTTTTAGGAGTTCCTTGTACATTATAGGTGTTAGTCCCTTTCAGTTTGAGACATTGCAGAATCCGCCTCCAATCCATAATCTGTTTGTTAATTTTGTCTATGGTAACTTTGATTTCATAGGAATTCTTAGTTTTTATGGAATCACGTTCGTTCTTTTTTTTTTTTTTTTTTAATATTACGTTGTAGTTGGGCTTTTTGAGTCTTAAGTCTTTCCCTATTCCAAGCAATGGAGATACTCTATATTTTACTCTTCCTTTTTTATGGAATATAGTTTTATGGTATATTTTGATATTTAGTGGGCCAAAGTTAATTTAGCATTTTCTGGGACTTCAGTCTTCCATGCAGAGTATAGAATATGTTTGTCAGATTTCTAATAAAAAGTCAGATGTTTTATTTAGGGTCTCTAAAAACAGCTTTGATCTCTTGCATATATGATGACTCCTTTCACAAGATCTCAAAATTTGTATATGTGGGAGCTAGGTTGTTTCACAGTAACAACTGTATTAAAGACTGAAAATAGTTTCTGTTTCTGGACTGAAAAGTGAATACAGTAGAGACCCTCTGGAAAAAATGCTTAGACTTTTTATGAAAATGGGAGGAGGAATGGAGGCATGTGCCACTGTCAGAGCTGCTGAGGGTACAGAAGTGCTCTTCCCTAAGGACAGAGAGAGAAAGAGCTTGAGCCAAGCTGTAAGAGGATTATGAGGTGGAGGGCGGGATGAGTTTTGGAGCTTTGGGTAGAAGACTTATACTGACTGGGTTAGGTCGAATTTCCTACAGAAGGAGAAGGATTTGGAGCTAAAAGAGAGCAGGTTTGGGACGGCATACGTGGGCTGTGGTGAGGATAGCCAAGAAAAGCTGAACCAGTCAGTGTCCTTGAGGCTTTTAGTAGTTCTTATAAACCCGCATGCAACTTTTCCCTGGGGTTTTGAAAGTCGGATTTTTCACTTTCTTTAAAGCAGGTGTGAAGAAAAGCCTGCAGGATGAGATTGAAGCCATTCTGCGGGAGAGGATCATGGTGCTGGATGGAGGGATGGGGACCATGATCCAGCGGCATAAGCTAAGTGAAGAAGACTTCCGAGGTCACGAATTTCAAGATCATGCCAGGTCCCTAAAAGGCAACAATGACATTTTAAGTATAACTCAACCCAATGTCATTTACCAGATCCATAAGGTACAGTACTGCCATGCCTCCTGTTCTCATGCCATTATTCTGTAAGCCTCTTCGTATATCGAGGGCTCTGGAGGGTACAGAAGAAAGAGGTGATTCATTCACCAAGACGACTTTGGGCACTGAAGAAAGGAAAGGCCTCGCACTGCGATGAGCATTCAGGATAAGGAGGTGAGAAAGGTAGTTTTCCTGCCTTTGCGGCAGTTAAATGAAAGGCCATAGAAATCCTGGACAAATTGGGCTTTTCACATACACTGCTTCACCTGAGTCACCACAGCAGCCCCGATAAAGTAAAACCAAAAAGGTGGTCGTTATTCTTATTTTGTGGATTTAGAAGTTGTGGCTCACAGAGGGTAAAGAACTTGTCTGACGTTTGGGAGCTTCCTGACATGAAATCCCATGCTCTTTCATTCCATTTTTCTGCCTCCAATAAAAATGGTTAGCCAGCATGAATCAGGAACAAGTAACTGGGGGCAGTAGATTTTTAAAATTTAGAAAGAAACATAGAGTGAAATTGTTTGGTAGGTCATCGCCAGAATTTCATAAAATTACAACCAGAAGAGATACTGAGGTGATTGAATCTATTTTCCTGGTCTGGATTCAACTGGAAGGATAAGACATATTTGCCAGTGAAGTGAGAAAGTTTTATTTTCTGGAGAAGGGCATTGTTACAGATGTTTCAGTCTCTTAAGGGGAAAAAAGTCATCTAAACAAATCATTTTGTGATTAAGGGTCCCAACGAGAATGGAAGGGATCATTCTGTTGTGTGGTCAAGACTTGTTCTAGGTTAATTGCAGAATGGCGTTCATGTGAGGAAAGCTAAGAATGCCTTTCCTTTGCTCATAGTGGGAATTCCAGGTACCAGAAGATTTAAAATTGATCCTTAAAAAAGTATGGTTCTGCAAGAAGAATGGTAACTAAATTTTTCTGCGAGGCCTTGAGAGTAGTTAAATCCTATTATAAAATCTAGTCTGTTGTAGATTGGGAATATCATCATGGATATGAATGGCCTCGTATGGTTACAAATACACTTTTCAAAAATTTTATTTATTTATTTATTTATTAGAGAGAGCATAAACGGGAAGCAGCAGGCGGAGGGAGAGGGAGAAGTAGGCTCCTCGCTGATCAAGGAGTCTGTTATTGGGCTCGATCCTAGGACACAGCAATCATGACCGGAGTGGAAGGCAGTTGCTTACTCGACTGAGCCACCGAGGTGTCCCATAAATAGACTTCTTAAAATGCAGCTGTTGAAATCACATGCACTGTCATGCCTGTAGCTTCATCATTATTGTTCCTATGGATTACCGCTAGATTATAAGATGCTGCAGGGCAAGCAGCTTATAATTATGCCTCTTTTTTCACTACTGAAGCCCTACTGCCTAGAACGTTATCTCCCACATAGGAAGTGCTCAATAAATATTTGTTAGAGGAAAGATTCCTTGCCCTAGATGTTAGGTAGGCATCTAGATGGGAGAACGAGGTTCCCATGAGAGGTCTGTGGAGTGGAAATGGCTATAAGTACAACAAAGTGTGCCAGGGTGTCCCATTTATGGGGGTGCATTTACTAGCCAGACATGTGGAGAGCATGTTGTGTTCATGGATGAAGAGGGGAAACAGACCAGGCTTTTTTTCACATGTGGCTATTTCTAGTGGAGCCAGTGACCATAGATCAGATCCTCTGGTGTATAATTTTAACGGAATGTCCAAGTTGTATTTGTAACGTAGGTGCCTGGCGGTGAGCTGCTTTGGTTGTAGCGTGAATGCCTGACATTGAGCTTTTGGTTGCCAAGATCCCCATTTCAGGGGACACCCGTCTCAATTAAACATGGTGCTGCTACTCGCTGAACTGGATACCTGATGGCCCTCACCCATGAGTTATGCTCTTGGGGAGCTCTGGACGAGCCCAACAACTGCCTGGCCCCATTTTTCCCTTTCCATACCCTGGTTCCCATTCTTATGTTTTAAATTTGGCAATAAAGAGTGAAACTGTGAAACCCTAGGTGCCCCATCCCTATACCCCCAGAAAGGCAGAACCCTATGTCTGTGCTTACTCCCCTGCCCATATGCCCCCCGCCCCTTGAAGTGTGGCCCTGGGCATGTCTGTACCCTCCAGGACTTGTGAGTAACACAGTTTTCTCCCTGATGTTCCCTATGGTTTTAGCTGAGATGCCATGAGGGCTGGTGCCCCCACACCTTGGGCTTCACCCAGGAAAATGTTTGTGGGAGCTTGCCACCAGGATACCGGTGAACGCCACAGGCAGTCCTTGCCCACAGCATCGCCCCACGAAACACAATTCAGAACCTCTGTTAGCCTCTAAAAATGCTGTCCTTCCTGGCCTACTTTCCTCCTGACAGCTTGCTCTGTGAGGAGTGGAGAAATTCAGTAGCTTGACTCAGGTCATAACGTTTTTGGGTTTTTTTGCTTTTTGTTTTTTTTAAAGATTTTATTTATTTATTTGACAGAGATCACAAGTAGGCAGAGAGGGGGAAACAGGCTCCCCATGAGCGGAGAGCCTGATGTGGGGCTCGATCCCAGGACCCTGTGTTCGACCTGAGCCTAGGGCAGAGGCCTAACCCACTGAGACACCCAGGTGCCCCAGATCACATGTTTTTTAAATTGGCAGGAATAGGATTGGAATTGAGGGATGTCCTGCCTGGAGTCCAGGAGTGGGATATTGAGCTAGGAGAAGAGGCATAGGGAGAGGGTGAAGAGCTAGAAGAAACACCTTCTAAACTGTATATTATGGAAATTTTCAAATCTACACCAAATTGGAAAAAACTATGAACTGAGAAATTTTTTTGCTAACTGTAAAGACAGTACATGTTTATTGTTTAAATAAAAAAGATAATATAGAAAACCATAAAGGAGAAAATCAAAATCAGGAGATATGAATCCAAGACTAACTATTAATCACATATTTTAATTTATATTTTAAACTAGTTTTTATACTGGGATTTTAAAAATTAAATTTTAATTGTATTCATACTGTTGTATGATTTGCATTTTTATCTGTATATAGGAGCATTAAATATTCTCAAACATGGTTTAATAACTACATGATATAACCTACATATATTACTTAACTAATTTACTTATTCCTAGGCATTAATGTTGTTTCCAATTTTTCTTGCTCTTTTTTGAAAAATTTAATTTGCTCTCATAAGATAAGACCCATAGATTGAGAATAAATTCACTTTTTTTTTTTTTTAAAGACTTTATTTATTTGACAGAGAGAGAAATCACAAGTAGGCAGAGCAGCAGGCAGAGAGAGGAGAAGCAGGCTCCCTGCTCAGCAGGAAGCCCAGTGCAGGGCTCCATCCCAGGACCCTGAGATCATGACCTGAGCCGAAGGCAGAAGCTTAACCCACTGAGCCATCCAGGCGCCCCGAGAATAAATTCATTTTTGACCACTATTCCAAATTTCTGTTTTTTCTCTCCTAAGATAACAACTTACTTATATATGTCTTTCCACATCAATTTGCTACGCATTTATGTATATATGAATTATGTATATGCGAAAACGTGTACTGTTGTGTACATGTATGCTTTAAACCTAATGTGTCGTGTTTTACATATCAGTCAGTTTTGCTTTCTACTCAAGCCTATTTTTGGAGATCTTTCCATGTCAATATCAGTCGCTATACACAGTGTTTTTAGCCTTCACAAAGCATGTTATCAAATGGATACATTCTAGCTTATTTGTTTTTTTTTCCAACTGGTGGATATTTAGGATGTTTGTGACTTACTACAACTGAGAAATTCACTTCCCAGCTCTTTGTCAAGAGTGTGTATCAGTTAGGGAGGGGGTGGGTTTGTTCACTGTTGGGAAAAATCAAGGGAGTTGAGAGATTCCAGAGTGTTCCTCAGATTGAAGCTGAGGAAGTGTTGTCCCTGAAGAGTGAAATGGGGAAGGTGAGTTTCAAACCAGGTGGACAGGAAGGCACCGAGAGCCTCCGGGTTCTAGAAGGAATGCCCATCTGGCTCAGAGGGACCTGCAGAGAGGGACTGAAACAATCATGGGCAGAACTGGGCTCTCAGAGATACAGCCATCGCCGGTGGGAATCAAACTGTGCTGAGGCTGGAGATCGCCCTCCTGGGCCAGAACTTGTGTCATCACACAGCCACCCTGTGGGGTTGCGTTCTGGTACTTTCCGTGAGGAAACTAAAACTTGGGGTTTAAGGAACTTCATTCCATTCACCCAGCTTAGCATGTGAACTGTGTCCAAATCGAGCTCTGTGTTTGTTTACACCTCTGTCAAATCCTTGTATCTTTTTGCGTCTCTGGGCTCCAGGGCAGTGCCTGTGCTTAGTGGGTGGTCACATGGTGTTTGGGGTGGTGGTGACGAGCAGAAGTGTTTATTGCGGGGGGACAGGGCCTCTGAAACCCCGAGCACTGATGTTGCTATCTCTTATTGCAGGATTACTTGCTGGCTGGGGCAGATATCATTGAAACAAACACTTTCAGCAGCACTAGCATTGCCCAAGCTGACTATGGCCTCGAACACTTGGTAAGAATGCCATTGTTCCTCGTAACTAAGATCTTCCTGAATGCTTTCTGCCTTGACAGTTGCTAGTGAGAAAACCAGCCGAAGCTGCAGAGTACAGCTGATGCCTCGCTGTCTGTCGCTTGTGGTCAGACTGGGAAGACGCTTTGAATCTTTTCTGCTTCTGAACACAGCAGACTATTCATTTCCTAACTGGTGTCTTTTATGGGCCAGTAATCAAGTAAAAATGATACTTATTATGCAGTGGTTGCTGATAAAGGCACAGTGATTGGCTGTGTGGGCACCCTTTTTCTGCCCTGCATGGCAGATTTGGTTCTTTTTTTTAAATCATGGCAAAACACATGTAATGTAAAATTGACCATCTTAGCCATTTTTATGTACGGTTCAGTGGGATTAGATACATTCATCTTACTGGGCAACCATTGCCACCGTCCATCTCCAGAACTCTTGTCATCTTGTAGAAGTGAAGGTCTGTACCCATTACATTCAGTAGTAACTCCCTGTTCTTCCCTAACCTCTCTGGACCCCGAAAACCACCATTGTACTTTCTCTATGAATTTGTCTCCTCTAGGTATTCCATGTAAGTGGAATCATACAGTTTTTGTCCTTTTATGACTCTTAGCTTAATGTTTTCAAGGTTCACTCATGTCGTAGCAAGTGTCAGAATTTTCTTTTTAAAGTTGAATAATGTTCCCCTGTACGTACGTATATGTGTGTATATATATGTGTATGTATATATATATGTATATATACACATATATATACATATATATATTACATTTTGTTTATCCATTCATTCATTCATTAGGGACACTTGGGTTGATTCCACCTTTTTGTTATTGCGAACAGTGCTGCTGTGAACATGCATGTACAGCTAATCTGTTTGTATCCCTGCTCTCATTTCCTTTGATTACATGCTCAGAAGTGGAATTGCTGATTATATACTCAGAAGTGGTGATTTTGTTTCATTTTCTGAGAAACCGCCATACTGTTTTCCACAGTGGCCGCACCATTTTATATTCCCACCAACAGTGTGCAAGCATCCCAAGTTTTCTACGGCTTTCTCGACACTTGGTGTCTTCTGTTTATGGGGGGTTTTGTTTTGTTTTGTTGATAGTAGCCACCCTAATGGGTGTGTGGTGAAGGATCTGGTTTCTTTTTAATCAAGATGATGCTCCTTTTTCAGATTTTGTAAAATGTGGAATGATGGGGGTACATAGTAGATGCTGCCGTACCCACGTCTGTGTGGGATTTTTCCAGACGCATGCCTCTGTTTTCATGTAGCACTGATTGCTCTCCTGCTGTTGGGACTTTGTGAGATCTTGTGTCTTTTGGGTTATCAAGAGCAAATCATTAGTTTTGTGTGACTTAGGGCAGGAGTTGACAAACTTTTTCTATAAAGGGCCGGGTAAGTAAATATTTTAGGCTCTGTGGGCCGTAAACAGCAACTACTTGATTCTGTTATTATAGTACAAGAGCAGCAGTAAACAGTATGTAAATGAATGATGTTGATTATATCCCAGTAAAACTTGATTTATAAAACTGGCCCAGGCTAGATTTGCCCTAGGACGTATAGAGTTTGCCAACCCCTATTTTAGAATACTCTGGTTTCTTAATTACTAAATAATGAAGATCCACAGCACGTAAGATCTGAGAAGGGCTCATGAAGGCCACAAATCTGGGACCTTCTAACCTGGTCTGGGAAAGATTTTGGAAGGCCCATGAACCTCTTTATATTGTAGCATTACTTTGTGTGTTCGTGCATACTTTTTATTTCCTACTGGGGGGGTTCATGGCCCTTTACCAAGTTCTAAAGAGGTTAGTAATCTGCAAAAAGCTCAGAGGCCCTGAGTACAACACCCCTACAGCAAAGGGAGTCAGAGCTCGGAGAAGCTGCTAAGGGAATGGCCCAGGCAGGCACTGAGAGAGCTGGGCCTCGAATCCTGGCTCCTATCTCTGAAACCTGCGCTTCGTCTGTTCTTATGCTTTCTCAAATTTGCAGAGCATTTAACTGCATCAGCTTATTCTTTGATGTCCCAGATGGCCAAGAGATCACCCTTTGTTATTGGTTAGCTCATGGCTATGAGAGGAAGCTCAGAGCAGTTCTCAAGGACTCTTAGCTCTCCTGCTGCCTTCATGGCTGGGCCAGCTGAGAGGCCTTCTCAGACCTCCTGTTAATTCTGTCTACATTTCCTTACTGAGTAAAACTGGCTTTTATAAGGTCACGAGTCCCTGGTTTATGGGACGGAGGGGAATAAGCCCCCGCTAATGTTTGCATTCATGTGTAGGCCTACCAGATGAACAGATGCTCCGCGGGGGTGGCCAGAAAGGCAGCCGAGGAGGTGTCCCTCCAGACAGGTAAGGAATGTCTGCAAGGATGACTCCTTTGAGATTCGCAGGTGTCACGTGCTGTCTTTATTGTGCTTTTCCCTTCTGTGACAAGTGGCCCCCAGCAGCCTGCAGATACTGTTTTGTACTTGTGGGTAGGTGACTTCTTTGCAGTTTCATAATCAAGCCCTCCAGAGCCTCTATGATTTGATTCTATCCCTGTGGGCCTTGGGCTCAGGGTTTACTCTGTGTTTAGTGCGGGCTCTAGCTTCACTTTGTAGCTCTAGCTACTTTGTATATTTATGGTTTTAGCTTCTTTGGGTATTTACAGCCAAGCTGATCATTCTCCTTTTGGAAGCACATTACTAGGTAGTTCACGTGTTCTGGTTATTTTGATAAACATTAAGATATTTGATCTTACCCAATAAAGCTAGCCTCATCCTTGTGATTGGCTCATGCAGGTGAACAGTATAATCCACATCCTATCCCTAATGTCCTTGAAGGCTCTGTGCAGCCTGCCCAGGACTGTGGCATGCGATTCAGGCTTGCTGGGATGTGAAAAGCGGCCTCTTGAAATAACTAACCCCCTGGCTGGCTGCCATAGCGTGACTTCGGTGCCAGCGGGTGGGGAGGCTCTGAGGGAGGGAATGGAATAGAAGAAATATGTGGAGCCCCTTAAGATTTGGAAATGTAAAATTATTGCCAGCGGGAGAAAATATAAAGGGGAATTGCTAGGAAATGAGATACAGCATATTAATGAAGACTGAAGCGGTTTGTGGGAACTCTGCTTCTGGGAGGTAGTCTTTAAATCCATGGACATGCAGAGACCATTACCCCAACAGAGTCACAGGTCAGAGAATATGAAACCAGCGAAAGCAGGGAAAGAGAAGGACATTTTTCTTACACGCATATTATTGTTCAGCTCTGGGAAAGGTAACCTGTTCGAAGGCTGGGTTATCAACTCATTGGTAGTCTTCTGTTAAACTGTAAATCGTGACCCAGGTTACTGAGTAGTTACCGTCATCAGTGTACCCCCAGCTTTGGTTATGCTGTGTGGATGAACCCAACCTTGGAGGCTCTTTTGGAAGCACCTGGACTCCAGCCCAGAGGAAAGGTTATCAAAGAATTATTCAAAGAGTGCTTACAGTAAGATTTGATCTGTTTCATACTTGAATTTTAGGCTTTATAATTGCTAATCCTGATTTAATAGTCCCTCCCGCCCCCCCCAGGGAAGGGCCTGCAGCATGATACTGGGGAACATTTCAAGTTGAATGCTACCGTGAGGAGCTTTTCTAGAATCTGTGTTGAGTTCAGGTTCTTGGAGATACCTTAAGAGGAAGGGGAGGTAATTGATCCAAACATGACTGTGGAGATAGAAAAGGGTTAGTTACTGAAACGCTTTGAAGCCAGATAGGTGAGAATTTGGAGTCTTTCGGATCAGCTTGGCAATCACCTGTACACATCCCTCTATTTCAGAATTTTCCCAGTGAGGTCGGGGATAGCTCCCATCCTCAGATACTCATTTATAGTCAAATCTGTGCATTGTCTCACCGAGTGTAATCAAGATTATGAAGAGCTTCTTGTTGGTCCAGGAGAGGTCAAGTTTGTTGTCAAACGAATTAAGAAAATAACTTGAACTTTTGTATTTAAGAGTTGTGGATAAAGAATTAGAGACTTGTGATCTAGGGGAAAATCTTTTAGCCTGTAGAGTCACAACAAAAAGGTCAAGCTGTTCAGAGATTTTTACACTTCTTTTTCTTTTCCCAAAGGAATTAAGAGATTTGTGGCAGGAGCTCTGGGTCCAACTAATAAGACACTGTCGGTGTCCCCGTCTGTGGAGAGACCAGATTACAGAAACATTAGTAAGTATTGTAAATAGTCTTTGAGCCCCTCTAAGTATGTCTGTGTTTCAATGATCTTAAAATCTGTACAATGGGATAACAGGCACTTCCTCAGGGTTATTGTGGCTTAATGGACATAAAGGGCTTGTAACAGTGCCTGAAATGTAGTAAACATCTAAATAAAAAGTCAAATCTTGTTATTATTACTACTATTCTTATTTCAAATGTACATGGTACTGTGATCATGCTTCTTTATCAGCTGAGAAAATAAAACTAATCAAGAGAAAGCTTTAAACTGAGAAGTTGAGCAAATATGGACACCAGGCCTTGGTCTATTATAGAGCAGCCCACTAGGTCCCCGTTTTATGTCAGAAAGTGCTCCAAACTATATAAATGTACTGGCATTGTTGACGTTATAAACTAGCGTACATAAACATACTCACATTGAGATTTTATGAAAAACCTAAGCATCTAAGTCAATTTCTTAAGCATGGAGACAATGAAATACAAAAAGAATTAAACTTAGCTGAGTAGTACTGATACTTTGTATAGTGAAGAATATTGTGTAGGTGGCAAGTTCAGGCAAGTATGGTTTGTAGGTTTTTGGTTATAGAACTTTCCATGTGGTGATGTCATAGTTCTTCACCAGAGGTTGCTCATACTGTGCTTATGCTTGGTCGAGGCTTGACTGGGAGGGGATAAGTTTTCCTTTTTCTTGTGCTTTATACAGCAAGCGTGAAGGTAGTATTGGGTTTTTCTGTTGAATATCCAAGCTTTTTTCTTTTTTCATTGGGAGGTAAATGGCGAGAGGGCTGACCTCTCAAATGGAAATGGACAACTCAAGATGTTTCTAGTAAAAATTGTACCCTGGAATGATTGAACACTTTAGATTCAGACTGAAATTGCCCTATAAGGCAGGTTTTCTCTCTAGCAGGAGTGAAGTCCACAGGACTGAAGCCCTTTATCACTGCAAGTGTGAGAGGATGTGACTAGACCCACCGTGTTTCTAAGTCCGGGTGACATGGTTCTCTCCTTGTTTCTCACACTCATCCCTTAACTGACTGATTAAGACCATCCCTGGGAAGAATGATCTACTTTAAAGGTGTTGACAGTAAGGTATGGGGCTCATGAAACCACGCACCTTCCTGCCTCCTCACTTACTTCTTGACTCGTACAGGGCAAATGGAGGTTGTGTGGCAAGTGTTCAGGAGTGTTCAGTCTACAGGTTTAATTAACATCGCTGCCCCATTTCTTTATTTGGTTTCTCACAAAAGGTGATATCCTTAAATCAAGCATTAGAAACCAGCAGTAGTTGACAGGTGCTAGGCCTGAAGACAGCATGTCCTGGCCATTGAGAGGATTTTGGTGACTGACGCCTTGGATGTGCTTTATTTTTTACAGCATTTGATGAGCTCGTTGAAGCATACAGAGAGCAGGCCAAAGGGCTTCTGGATGGTGGAGTTGATGTCTTACTCATTGAGACTATTTTTGATACTGCCAATGCCAAGGTGAGTTGAGGGAGATGAGAGGGACAGCCAGGGTGGGGGCTGTGAGGATCCCCAGTGGGGCAAGAAGACAGACCATCGCAGCCATTGTCAAAGTTACATGAAAGTCTTCTGTTCCATTCTGTTTTTGAGCATTTCTAGTTAAGGCCAGTGGGATGAGAAAAAAACTCAAAAGATTATCTTTTTAGCTTTCAAAAACACTTTTTTTTAAAATTATGAAAGTAAATACACATATAGCTGTTAGGTGCACGTATGCAGATATAGTAAATACATATAGATGGTTCTAAATTTAGAAGGTACATAAATGTAGGGAGTGAAAAGTAAATATCGTTTCTTCTCCTATTCCCTGGGCGTCCAGGTCTTTCCTGGGACACCTGTTACAGTGTGGGGGGTTCCTGAGAGAGATGCTACACAGGTATAAAAAAGTGCAACATAGCATTGTTTTGATTATTGAGGGACAGGTTGTCCCCATGATGTGTCTGTAATTTATTTTGGAGTAAGGAATGTGGTAGAGTTCTAACTAGGTACTCTTTTGCTCTAAGGTTTACCTAGTTGTCTTAACATCATCTATTAAATATCCTGCCATTTTCCAGTGACAGGAATTGTATACCACCCTAAATTCGGAAGTGCGTCTGGGTAGAATTTATTCCAGTCATCTGTCTGATGTCACACTCCCATCCTGCTATTTTCTGTAGCGTTATGATTAAAATACATCCTGAATAACTGGTAGGCTTTCATGAGCCTCTCCCCGCCACACTGTTTTTCCCCCAGAATTTACCTGGCTATTCTTCCTCATTTATTTTTCCGTCAGATCTTTGGGATCAACTGGGCTAGTTCTAAAAATAAAATAAAATAAAATTCTCATATTGTTGAGTTAGTAACTTTCAATGCAAAAGAACCCCCCCCATCCCCAAGAAGGTATACATTAAGGGCAAGTTGCATTCCAACTACAGCAAATTATGAAAATGTGCACATCTTGGAATCAGGAAATACAGTGATCAAAAGAAGGAGATGTTCCCTAGAACCTAATGCAGCTTGGGCGTGCGCTGAGTTACTTGGCATTAGTGCCTGCACAGTTCACTCTGAGCTCACTGCGTGCCCTTCATTTCTGTACCCCGCTGTATCTACGAGGATGGGGACGGCGCAGGCATTCGTATTTATCTCTTTTTAGTTTTGACTGGGAGAAGGAAGAAAGAGCAGAGCTCTTGAGCTCTTCTTTGGAGGAAATACTAGTTCATAGGTAAACTCTGAGGCAGCATGTTTCGTTTCCATAGGTACCATGTGCGACTTGAGATGGGGTGTTGGGATCGGGGATTGTACCTTATAGGGAGGATGTGCTTCCTCCCCAGGGAATGCGACGTTGCTCTCATCTAGAGAGGCTTTGGAAAAGGGAACATTCTGGGGACACAGTCTCTCAGGAACAAAGATGTTCTTTTAATCCCTGACAGGCAGCCTTGTTCGCACTCCAGACACTTTTTGAAGAGGAGTATCCCCCTCGACCTATCTTTGTAAGTTCTCAAATTTGCATGATGATTTTTGTCTTTTATTAATACTGTCATTTTGAGGGTAGGGTTTTTATTTTCCTGGCATAGGAGAACTATCTTTAGTATCTTTAAGGAACCACCCACTTCGGCTTCCTCTGTTCACCTTCCTCCTACCAGTGCAGTCTCAGCTCAGGAGATGGGAAGAAGGTGAACCCAGAAGGCAGGCCACTGGAATTGAAGCCTGGCTGAGTTGGTCCCCCAAAGTCAAAGGCTTTGGGACTCCCTCTGAGAGGGGCCCTGGGAGAGGTGGGCTTGCATGCTGACCCAAGTTTCCAGATCGGATGGCACCAGCCTACAAGTAGGCAGACCCCTGGGGGAGTCCCAAGATTGCTTGGTGAGAAAAGACTAGAATCAAATCAGGGGGTCTTAGATGAACCAGGGATCATAACTAGGACAGCCTGAGGTCTCTGGGAAAGCCTTCTGGGTGGGACTGGATGTGTCAATTCCAAAGCTGTGTTGGTCATTCTTTTGCCTCAGTGACTTCCCCTGTTTTTTATGTGATGGCTTCATGACTCATCCCCGCAATCCCCTTGCCCCTGTCCTTTCTGACCATGATGAAAAGTGCTTCCTGTGTGAGAGCTCCACACTCCCCTTCCTCATAAAGGAACAGTGCACTCATTTTATTTCACTCTCATGAACCGTGTTCTTAATTTGAGCCTCCTTTGACCGAGTTCACTTTGTTAATTCAGATTTCAGGGACAATTATTGATAAAAGTGGGCGAACTCTTTCTGGACAGACGGGAGAAGCATTTGTCATCAGCGTGTCTCATGCAGACCCACTCTGGTAAGTGATCATTCTTTCCTTGACCCCATTCCTTCTAGAGCGACCTTTTCTCATGGCTTCAAAAATCACTCCTGCATATTTCTGCTGAGCCATCCGCATGGGATGTTGGATTTCTAGAAAGTACATTCTGAATTCCCTTCAGGGCATCAGAAGGTCAGTTTGAGGGGCTGGGCAAGTGCTCCTACCCCTTGGATCAGGCATGTGGTTGGCTCTTTCTCTGTAAATGTGCCTCTCATAGTTTAAGGAAGTGCTTGGCTCAGCAGCAGCTCTGCACAGACAGTGTTTCTCTTCCTAGGGCAGGGCTCTGCAAAGTGTTTTCAGTCACTGCTTATGAAACAAACAGTAGCAGTCCAGCTTGGAATAATGTAGGCATTCTAAAGCTCAGATTCTCATCTTTTAAAATTAACCTGGCTTTGGGACGCCTGGATGACTCAGTTAAGCGTCTTACTCCTAGTTTTGGCTCAAGTCATGGTCTCAAGGTACTGGGATTGAGCCCTGAGTCGGGCTCCATGCTCAGCACAGAGTCTGCTTGAGATTCTTTCCCTCCCTTTCCTTCTGCCTCTCCTGCTCATGCTTACATGCTCTCTCTTTCTCTCTCACAATAAAAAAAAAAAAAGGTAAATCTTTAAAAATAAATTAACCTGGCTTTTATTTTCTACTTTAAAATATCTCCCCATTTTTCTTATCAGAAATGTTTTGTGTTCCCCGCCCCCCCCTAGCTAAGATTTTATTTGTTTATTTATTTGCTAGAGAGAGCAAGAGTACACGCAGGCTTCCCGCTGAGCAAGGAGCCCGATGTGGGACTTGATCCCACAACTGTGGGACCATGATCTGAGCTGAAGTCAGACACTTAACTGACTGAGCCACCCAGGTGGCCCTCTTAACAAAAATGTTTTAAATTACATACCGTGAGTGAAATGGAACCTCCAAGAGTATATACTGCTTTTACAGTATGTACTGTGCCTTTTCCACACATGTAGTGAGCTTTCCCAGAGCCATCTCTTCATCATCTCTATGTCTCTAGTGCTTTATCGAGTCCTTGGCTTGTCAGGTGGCTGCAGTAAATGTTTAACAGGAAAACTGAAGATAGGAAAATGTAGGGGTCTCTAGTTTACTTTCAGATTTTTTTGTCTTTCCTCAGATATTTAGACCATTCCTCCTTTCATTCTACTACTCTCCTCCCACCCCCTTTACTGAGTCTTAATTTGTGATCTGATTGGGGCCCCTAGATGTGCAGATGAAACCCCTGCATCTCCCCAAATGTCTTGTGGCTCTTCAGTTCACTGACTGTTCCAGAGGACGTCCTTAGAGGATGTTCTCCCAGCCCCTGCCTCACCTTTGGGATCCAAGGATGATTTTTGTGGAGTTTTAAAAATTGAAACTTCTGTTCTTTAAGCAAACTTGCAGTGAATTCTAACTTTTGACCCACACAGTGGTTCATTTTTTCTTTTTATTGTTATCCTATATTTTATTCTGTTCTTCAACATTCATCTGTGCCCATTCACAGAGAGATATATCTGGTCTCCTATTTGTTAGGAATCTTACAGACCAAAGGGGCAAATAGGCAGATGCAAGGCAGCCCAAGAACTCGAGAATTGTATCAGGTCCTAATTATAGTTTTCCAGGTTCAGAACTCTGAGGAGTGCCTACTGTTTTCTTTCTAGTTTAGTACTAAGAGTCGAACTCAGTATAGAGGAGTCGTGTTAACAAATATATGATAATTAAAATATGTGTCTATGCACATATATGTGTGTATATAAACAGGTAGTGTGTAGCAAAGTGAGTGTGTAAGAAACTGTTGTTTACTGATTGTGATTCTTGCAAACTGTACATATGTTCACAAAATATAGAACCTTTGTAGTAGTAGTAGTAGTAGTATTAATTCATTGAGCTTTAATTGAAATCCTACTCTGTGCCCTGGAATATGGGCAAATGGGAAACAGTCCACACTAGGAGAAATACGTAATTAAATTAAAATATAAAATATCAACTGCTCTGCAGAGGTGTGAACACAAATCTGGCCAGACAGACGGAGTAATGGTGTCCTTGTGATATTCAAGGCTGGCTTTGTCGAGAAGGTGACACTTGAACTGGTTTGTGAAGCATGAGTCAGAGTCCATTAGGCAGAGGCAGATGGATGTCTCAGAATGAGCAGCAGCAGGGGCAGGGCTGCATTTTTCTGAAACATTTTCATATATCTGATGTCACTCCCACTTGACCCTCACTGCTGACTGGGCATTGTTTTCTCATGCCGCAGGTGAGGACCCGAAGCCCACCTCACTATTGGACCAGATGAGTTAGGATTGGAACGAAGTTTAGAAAAAGTCTAGGATCCTTTCTAATGAGAATGTCATGATTTAAAAAAATTTTTAGCTTATTACCTGGTGTTGCGTGTGGATGACAGTGCAAGATTTAAAAAAAAAAAAAAAAAGAGTTAAAGCATTCTGAATGGAGACTGGTGCAACCGAACAGGTCTATTCAAGGTCTGTAACTTAGTTCTGCACAGGACCTGGGAATCTTTTTTTTGTTTTTTTTTTTTTTTAATGGAGGTATAACTGACTTAAACTACTATATGAGTTTCAAGTGTATAGCATAGTGGTTTGACACTTGTGTACATTGCAAAATGATTGCCACGGTAAATCTAGTTATCGCCTATCACCATACGAAGTTAACACAGTATTACTCACTGTGTTCCCCAAGCTGTATGTGACGTCCCAGGGATGTCCCAGTGTTTTGTAACTGGAAGTTCCTGCTTCTTGATTTGCACACATGTCATTTCCACCGTACACCCCTCCCCGTGGCAACTGTTGTCTGTTCTTTATGCCTGTGAGTGTGGGTTTCCTTTTTTGTTTTTTTTAAATTCTTTGTGTAAGTCGAATCATGTGATCTTTCTCTTTCTTATTTCACTTAGCATCATACCCTCATTGGCTGTTGTAAGTAATGCTGCAGGGAACATAGGGATACATGTATTTTTTTTTTTTTTCCCTTTGGGTAGATGCTGAGTAGTGGGACTGCTGGAACATATGGTATTTCTGTCTTGAATTTTTTTGGAACCTTCCTACTATTTCCTGTAGCAACTGCATCAGTTTGCATTCCTACCAACAGTGCACAAGGGCTGCCTTTTCTCCACATCCTCACCAACACTTGTTGTTTCTTGTCCTTTTGCTGCTGGCAGATCTGACAAGGTGTCAGGTGATCTCTCATCGTGGGTCTGATTTCGATTTCCCTGATGAGGAGCAGTGTTGAGCTTCTTTTCATGGGCTTGTTGGTTATCTGCGTATCTTCTTTGGAAAAATATGCATTCTGATGTTCTGTCCATTTCTTAATTGGATTTTCTTGTTTTTACTGGGTTGCATGAGTTCTTAATATATTTGGGATATCCGCCTCTTACCAGATAGATGATTTGCATGTCATCTGTGCGCCAGGGCCCTGCTGATCTTCTCTGTACCACTCTCGCTGAAGCAAGCCCCTGGTGCATGATTTCCAGATACCTTCTCCCATTCCGCAGGCTGTGTTTTAGTTTTGCTGATTGTTTCCTTTAGTGTGCAGAAGCTTTTCAGCTTGATGTGGTCTCAGTTGTTTTTCATTTTTGTTTCCTTTGTCTTTGGAATCAGATCCCCCAAAAAACATTACTAAGATGGATATCAGGGAGCTTGCCGCTTATGTTTTCTCTCGGGAGTTCTGTGGTTTCTGTTTTTACATTTAAGTCTTTAATCCATTTTGAGTTTGTTTTTGGTCTGGTGTAAGAGAGGGATCCAGTTTCACTCTTTTTGCATGTAGCTTTCCAGTTTTCCCAACACCATTTATTGAAGAGACTCTCCTTTCCCCAGTGTATATTCTTGCCTCTCTTGTTGTAAATTAATTGATTGCATATGTGTGGGTTGATTTCTGGGCTCTCTTTTCTTCTCTTGATCTGAGTGTCTTGTTTTTAGGCCAATAACATACTATTTTGATGACTTAGAGTATGTAGTATGATCGGAAATCCAGGCATGTTATATCTCCAGGTTTCTTTTTTTCCCCTCAAGATTGTTTTGACTTTAAGTATCTTTTGTGGTTCCATATAAATTTTAGAATTATTTTTTCTAGTTCTATGAAAAGTGGATATTGGAATTTTGATACAGATTGCCCTGTAGATTGCTGTGGAATCTATACATTGCTTTGGGTACCGTGGACATTTTCACAGTATTCTTTTATTCCATGAGCATGGATATCTTCTGTTTCTTTGTGTCATCTTCAGTTTTCTTAGTGTCTTCCAGTTTCAGTGTACAGGGTTTTCACCTCTTGGTTAAATTTATTCCTAGGTATTTTATTCTTTTTGATGCAATAGTATGGGATTGTTTTCTTAATTTTTCTTTCTGATGGTTTGCTATTAGTGTATAGAAATGCAATGGATTTTTTTTTTTTTTGTATGTGATTTTTGTGTCCTACAACTTTACTGAATTCATTTATTAGTTCTAGCAATTTTTTTTTTTAGTGGAAGCCTTCAGGGTTTTCTGTATATTGTATGATACCATCTACAAATAGTGTGTTTTACTTCTTTCCAATTAGAATGCCTTTTATTTCTTTTTGCCTAGTTTCCTCAGCTAGAACTTCAGATACCATGTTGAATTAAAGTGGGGGAGTGGGCATCCTTGTCTTTCCTGGTCTTAGAAGGAAAGCTTTAGTCTTTCACCATTGACTGTGATATTAGCTGTAGGTTTGCCACATAATGGTTTTTATAATCTTGAGGTATGTTCCCTCTATACCCTCTCTGTTGAGAGTTAACATAAGTAGATGTTGAATTCTGGCAGATGCTTTTTCTACATCTTTTTGAGATGATTGTATGAGTTCCACGTTTCATTCTGCTCACACAGTGTATTACACTGGCTGACTTGCAGATGTTGGACCATCCTTGCATCCCTGGAATAAATCCCGCTTGATCATAATGTATGATTCTTTTAGTGTTGTCGAGTTTGGTTTGCTAATATTTTGTTGAGGATTTTTGCATCTGTGTTCAGGGATATTGGCCTGTAATTTTCTTTTTTGGGGCTATCCTTGTCTGGTTTTGGTATCAGGCTAGTATTGACCTCTTAAGGAGGTTTGGAAGCGTTTCTTCCTCATCAGTATTTTGAAAGGGTTTGAGAAGGGTAGATATTAACATTTTCTTTGAATGTTTTGGTAGAATTCATGAGTGAAGGCTTCTGTCCTGGACTTTTGTTTTTGGTGAGGTTTTTGATTACTGTTTCAGTCTCCTTATTAGTAATTGATCTATTGAGATTTTCTGTTTCTTGGTGATTTAGTCTTGGAAGGTTGTAAGTTTCTGGGAATTTCTCCATTTCTTGTAGATTCAGTTTGTTGGCATACAATTATTCGTAATAGTCTCTTACGATTTTTGTATTTCTGTGGTATCAGTTGTAACTTCTCTGCTTTCATTTCTCATTTTATTTATTTGAGCCTTCTCCTTTTTTCTTAATGAGTTTAGCTGAAGGTTTGTCAGTTTCATTTATCTTTTCAAAGAACCAGCTCTTAGTTTCATTGACCTTTTCTATTTGTCTTTTTAGTCTCTATTTTCATTATTTTATTTTATTTTTTAAAAGATTTATTTGTTTTAGAGAGAGAGAGAGTGCACACAAGCAGGGGGAGGGGCAGAGGGAGAGGAAGAGAATCTCAAGCCGACTTGGACTCCCTGCTGAATGCAGAGCCTGGTGATGTGGGGCTTGATCTCAGCACTCTGAGATCCTGACTTGAGCCGAAAGCAAGAAGAGTTGGCTTCTTAACCCACTGAGCCACCCAGGTACCCTGTCTATTTCATTTATTATTACTCCGAACTTTATTATTCCCTTCCTTCTGCTATCTTTGGGCTTCATTTATTCTTACTCTAGTTCCTCTGGTGTAAAGTTAAATGTTCATTTATTTCTCTTGTTTCTTGAGGTTGACCTCTGTTACTCTGAACTTTCAGAGTGTCACTTGGGCGGTCTCCCACAGATTTTGGTGTGTCGTATTAAAAGTTTTCACATGTCTCTAGGTATTTTTTTAAATTTCTCTTTTGATTTCTTCTGTGACTCAGCAGTTGTTCAGTAATCGGTTTCATCTCTACATATTTGTAATTTTACTAGTTTTTTTCCCCTATAATTAATTTCTAGTTTTACTAGTTTTTTTTTTCTATAATTAATTTCTAGTTTTATACTATTATGGTTGGAAAAGATGCTTGGTTTGATTTCAGTCATCTTTAATTTTAATTTTTGAGACTTCTTTTGTGGCCTAATGTGTTAAAGGGAATGTTTGTGTACACTTGAGAAGAACATGTGTTCTGCTGCTTTTGGTTGGAAAGTTCTGTATCTATCAGTTAAGTCCATTGGTCTAATGTGTCATATTAAGGCCAGTGTTTCCTTATTGATTTTCTGTCTGGATGATCACCATTGACGAAAGTGGTGTGCTAAAGTCCCCTGTTGTCCTGTTGCTGTCAATTTCTCCCTTTAGGTCTGTTAATAATTGTTTTATATGTTATTTTGCTCCACATTAGGTGCATATAGATTTATTGTTGAATTTTAAGAAATTTTTATGGTTTGGCTATCATTTCTTTATCAAATATGTGTTTTGCAAATAGTTTCTCCCAATCTGTGGCTTGTCTTCCCAAGCTTTTAACAGTATGTGTCTTTCATTGAGCCGAAGTAGTTGATTTTAGTGAAGTCCAGCTCATCAGTTTTTTCTTTCATTGATCCTGCTTTCAATGTTTTATCTATAAATTCATTGCAAAACTCTTGGGCCTCCTAAGTCTTCTCCTGTGTTATCTTTTTTTCTTCCAAGTTTTTCTTTAAATTCCAGTTAGTATAGTAAGTATAATATTAAATGTTTCAGGCTATGTTATCGTTTTATTTATCTTGTATCTTTAATAGTTTTGCAGCTTATATTTAGGTCTGGGATCCATTTTGAGTTAATTTTTGTGAAAGGTGTAAGGTCTGTGTCTTATTGAATTTTTTAAAATGTGAATGTCCATTTCTTGCAGCACTGTTTGCAGAGAAGAAGGTCCTGTGTTGGCTTCCCTTTGCTCCTTTGTCAAAGATCAGTTGACTGTATTTGTGTGTTTCTTTTTCTAGACTCTCTGCTTCATTCCATTGATCTGTTTGTCTCTTCTTACACTGATACCATTGATTACTTTAGCTTTTAGTGTCAGTCCTTCAACTTTGTTCTTTTCCTTCAATATTGGATTAGGTACTCTGGGTTGTTTGCCTGTTCATATACACACTAGAATCTGTTTGTTGATAGCTACAAAATAACTGGCTAGAAATTTCATTGGGTATGTGTGAATGAATATATATATATGTGTGTGTGTATGTATATTCATACATACCCCCCCCACACACATATTTTCATGGAATATATATTGATGAATTCATGGAATGTATATATTCCATGAATAGGAAGACTCAGTATTATTAAGCTGGCATCTTAATAATACTGAGTCTTGGGGTGCCTGGGTGGCTCAGTGGGTTAAGCCTCTGCCTTGGGCTCAGGTCATGATCCCTGGGTCCTGGGATTGAGCCCTGCACTGGGCTCTCTGCTCATTGGGGAGCCTGCTTCCTCCCCTCTCTCTCTCTCTCTGCCTACTTGTGATCTCTGTCAAATAAAATGTTAAAAAAAAATTTTTTTTCCTTTAAAAAAAAAAACTGAGTCTTCCTATTCATGGCTATGGATTATCTATTTACCTATTTAAATTTGCTTTGATTTCTTTCTTCAGAGTTTTGTTGTTTTATAGTATTCTTCAGGTAGATCATGTACATATTTTGTTAGAATTATACCCCACTATTTCATTTGTTTTGATGCCAGTGTAAATGGTATCATGTTTTTAATTTCTAATTTCAGTAGCTAATGTTTGGGATAGAGGTAAACAATTGACTTTTGTATATTAACTTTGTCTTTTGCAACCTTGCTTTCAGTGCTTTATTAGTTCCAAGAATTTTTTGGTTGATTCTTTGGGATTTTCTATATCTTACCTATGAACAAAGATGGTTTTATATCTTCCTTTTCAGTCTGTGTACCTTGTATTTTCCTTCTCTTCTTGAATTAGCCAGGACTTTTAGTATTATGTCCATTAGAGTTGAAAAGAGACATCCTGTGTTTTGTTCCCTGTCTTATGGGGAGAGCATCTAGTTTTACATCATTAAGTTATCATGTCAGCTCTTGGTTTTCTGGATATTCTTTTTGGATATTCTTGGATATTATTATTTTTTTTAAAAGATTTTATTTATTTATTTGACAGACGGAGATCACACAGAAGCAGACAAAGAGAGAGGAGGAAGCAGGCTCCCTGTAGATATTCTTTATCAAGTTGAGGAAGTTCTCCTCTATTCCTATTTTGCTGAGAGTTTTTAATCATAAATGGGTGTTGTGTGTATTTGTTAAATAAACTTTATTTTGGGATAATTTCAGATTTATAGAAAAGTTGCAAAAATAGTAGAGAGAATTTCCATATACTCTTCATCTAGTTTTCCCTAATGTTAGCACTTATGTAACTATGGTTCTTTTGTCAAAAATAAGAATAGTAATATTATTAACTAAATGCCAGACTTTATTCAGATTTCAAATATTTCCACAATTGCTGTTTTTTCTGCCTCAGGATCTAATATAGCATACCACATTGCACTTAGGAATCATAGTAAAAGAGAAAGATTAAAATATAAAAAACTAAAAAATCACATAGTCTAGTAGCTTCCTAGTTAATTTTCTGAATTCTTACAGGGCCCCCACTGAGAGTGGTATTGGAGGGGTTTCAGGCCCTCCGCTCTACAAACTTCTATTAGAGCAGCTCTGCTTGGATCCGTTTGATTTGAGCCCATAATAAGTTTCATTTGCAAAGCGAAACTTGGTTTTGTAGATATACCAGCTTAATTTATAAGAGGATAAATTTTAAGTCCAACGTCACCTTGCAAGTCAGCTACAGAGCAAGGACTACTCAGTCTTGGGTCTTCTGGGCTCCCAGAGTGGCTTCCAGGTATCCTCACTGTGTCTTCTCTTCTACATCCCTGATTTTCCTTTTTCCTTCTCTTTAAGTATTACTTTCAGATCAGATGTCTGTTAGCATTGGTAGTTGGCTGACATTTCTGTTTACCAGTATACCGGTAATCGACTGTGATCTTCTTCAAGGAGAAAGGCATGGTCCTTAGCTGTAAGATCATCTGACATTGCAGACATGGACAGAAACATTCAGAGCTTCAGGGAACTTCAGTGAAATGGCTTTGACTGTATCCGAATAAAGGTGCTAAAGCTAAAGTAGATGTATTATCTGCTTTGTTTTAAATATAGCCATTTCTTTATTGTAATGTTTGATATACATAAATACCTTGTATACAAGATGGTATTCCTGATACCTTCTTATTGTTTTTACAGCATTGGATTAAACTGTGCTCTGGGTGCAGCTGAAATGAGACCTTTTATTGAAACAATTGGGAAATGTACAACAGCCTATGTCCTCTGTTATCCCAATGCAGGTGTGTATTTCTAGGGGATTGCACGTGGGGATATCCAAATACACCGGACAGGGGTGGGGAGGGTTAAAAGAGTTTGGCTGAAAGAGTTGACTTTGCAGGTCTTGGTACATAGTTGAAATTCAGTGGCCATTTTTTAAATGAAGAGTGCTTGCCTCTAGACTTGAAGGAACAATGTGACTCACCCTGAAAGCTGCAGGATTGGATAGAACTTTGGGGGATGAAGCGCAGTTACAGAGCCTTGCTTTGGGTGACAGTGTTGGCCCTGTGAACAGAGCCAAAGGGTTGAGTGCCAAGAAGGGGAGGGGGGACCCTCCTCTCTGTTCTGCCATGTTGTTAACAACCAGTGTGTCAGCTTTTTCCTTCCTGGAAGTTAGCACTTCTAGCTTACTATATACTGATATAGATGCAGGTATTTATGGACAGTTCTCAAACTACCCAGTTAGAAACTAGTAACCCATTCTGGATTAACCAGATTTCCTGGTAAATGTTTTTGAGCATTTGCTTAAGCTACTTAGGGCGGATAGTCCTTTTCCAGCTTTCTTTCTCCAAATCAGTGTCTCTTAATGCTCACCAAATTTTATTTCCCAGAAGGCGTAAGATAACTGGAAGGAGTTAATAAATAAAATAGGAAATTGGTTAATTCAACATTAACATTTTACTTGGGAATATTTATTTGAAAATTGGAACTTGGGAAAATTTGAGAACTTGTGTTCTGTGTTTTTTATTCATATCACCAGGTGCTCATTAGTTCAAAGGATATGTAGTAGTCCCCCAACCTCTACCTGCAAGCAGATAGCTGACAAGGTTGAGTTTCCTACATGGGAAGGGGATGGAGTTGAAGAAATCCTGTCCCATATAGTAGTAACTCTTTTCTTTCAAATGGAAGAGAAACAGTCTATGTTTATTTGCTCCTTTGTGATTTTTTTGGGGGGGGAGGGGGTGTGCTATCTCTGCATTTACTATGTTCAGTATTAAGACTTGTTTTTGCAAATAATTACCATTTAATTATAAATAAAAAGTTTCCTAACTTTTACACCTACAGCCTCAATGATCACTAGCTTGTTTGTTAAGATGGTTTTCAGTAATGCTTGAAATCATGCTTTCTTAGGTCTTCCCAACACGTTTGGTGACTACGACGAAACTCCGGATATGATGGCCACACAACTAAAGGTTAAGGATGGTCTTTCATTTGGTTTTTTAAGAGATAGAGAAATGGAATCTTAGATTTAGAATATTTAGAAGTAGAATTTTCTCCTAAAGAAATCCCTGTGTATATATAACAAAAGCTTAACCACTCCTAATTACTGTGGTAGAGGCAGAGGGAGGGGCTCGCTATCCACATCTTTCTCCCCATCTGGCCCTGGTGGCTGTTGGAAAATCCCAGTGAGGCCGGACCCACACTAACAGAAATTTGGATATCTTCTGCAGTCCTCTCAAGTGAGGCTGTTATGCCCAAGTTTTTGTGTCTGAGAGACCACCAAGGAGCCAAGCACCGATGCAATCACACGAGGGTTTATTTGACAAGCTTAAGCTTGGGCCCAAGTATACCCAGCACAGTGGAGTAGGGTCTTGGACCCCGAGCTTAGTTAAGGCAGGGGTATTTATGGCTTCCTGTTACTGAAGCAGGGTGGGGGTCTCTGGAACTAAAGCAGGGTGGGCTTACTAAAGCAGGGTGGGGGGTCTCTGAACTAAAGCAGGGTGGGGCTTACTAAAGCAAAGTAGGGGAAAGTTCAGCCCTTGGGCACAGGGGTCTGAGATGGCTGCGGAGCTAAGATGGCTGTACTTATGCTAAAGCTAAACCTGAGGTGGGATGGCCTTAATTTTCTAGGCCTCCACGTTTCCCCCTGAACAATTTTGACCCTTAAATTTTTAAGGTGGTTGAAGTTGGAAGGTCTCATCTTCTGTAACTTCTTCCTGCTGAGTAGGGGTATAGAGTTGTCCCTACCAACTGGGGCCAACATTGATCAGTTGGGGAATGTATAGGGGAGTTATGAAAGACAGGCAGCTGAGTCTAGGGGTTTAAATCAATCATTAAAGGAGAGAGGGACTGTTTAAAGTGATAACCTGAGTAGATCAGAACCCAGGAAATATTTTGTGATAATCTGGAACATCAAGATGGCTGCACTTAGTCAGGGCTAGACTCGAGATGGGTACAGCCTTGTTTTTCTTGGCCTCCACAGGGGCCCCCTCCCCCACTCTACCACAACCAAACTGCTGGGTGGATGAGATGTCCTCCTTACTCCCTGTGGTCACCCACACACCTCCCATCTTTGAATCCCAGGTTGCGGGACCATAGTACCCACTAATCCCTGCATCTTTTGCCCCAGGTTGCGGTACCATAGTGCCCACAACCCCTGGGTCTTTTCCTCATTCCTTGGACTTTGAGCTTCTAACTCAGTAACATTCTCTCCTAAATGATTTCTGACTCCTCTCTTGTGGTTTCACTTCCTTATCTAGTAGATGATATTTCCAGTACTCCTAATTCCCAGTTTCTTAACTTCCTGCCTCAGTTACTATCTTTTGCTAGCTAGCATAAGGTTAAACTCTAGATCCCCAGTGGCCCGTATTTAGCCACTACCATGCGGTTATTGGAGAACTTGGAATGTGACTGAGGAAACGAATTTTTAGTTCTTTATTTTTTTAAAAAGATTTCATATCTTTATTTGAGAGAGAGAGATCAGAGCACAGGTGGGGATGGGGAAGGGTCAGAAGCAGAGGAGGAAGGAGAGGGAGCCGCAGACTCCCTGCCAGGGTGCTTGATGATGATGTGAGACTTGATCCCAGGACCCTGGGATCATAACCTGAGCCAAAGGCAGACACTTTTAACTGACGACCCACCCAGGCGACCCTGAATATTTTTTTCTTTAGTTCTTTAAAATTTAATTTAAATGTAAAAAATGATGTTCACTTTGTTACTTGATACGTTTTCCAGCTCACATTCATTCAGCTCAGCATACGGGTAAAAGAAAAACTTTATTATGAGCAAATAGGCAAATGATTATGTAATTGTACTTCTAAATGGTGTGAAGGATTTCATAGCATTTGAACTATTTTCTGCTTTTAAACTGATATCTGGGGCACGTGAAAGCTTTATATTTTGTATTAAGTATGTTTAACTCTCTCTTTATAACAAAAAATTTGTTATTGAGGAATTGTCATCTCCAGTTTAGAATTCAGACGGATTCCGTGAAACTTACTCTTTTCTGAAATGCAGGACTTTGCTGCGGACGGCTTGGTCAATATAGTGGGTGGTTGCTGTGGTACGACCCCAGATCATATCAGGTAAGGATGGCTTCTAAACACTGGGTCTTTTGTTATGGGATGAATTGTGTCCTCCACCCACTCACCATTCGTGTGTTGAATTTCCTGCTGCCCAGTTCCTTTGAAATGTGACTTTATTTGGAGATAGGATCTCTAAAGAGATAATCAAGGTTAGGTAGATCATATTGGGTGGATCCAAATCCCATACAAGTGGTGTCTTTGTGAGGTGAGATGAGGACACAGACACACAGAGGAAGGGACCCAGTGGGGACAGACTGAAGGTGCAGGGTGGAGAGGGCTGTCTCCAGCAGGAAATGCTTGAGGGGAGACCAGCCTTGGCCTCACTGTGTCTCAGACTTCTGGCTTTCAGAAACTTGAGAAATGGCTGCTGTTTAAGCTGCTCAGCCAGGGGTATTTTATTTTGACAGCCCTGGCAAACTGAGATCGTTATATTGTGAAAAATTCCAAAAAACAAAATTAGATAATAAAATGACTCTCCATATGCTTATCACAGAGTTTCCATAATTTTAAAGATTTTGGTATTCTTGTCTATTATCCAACTTTTTCCTCTTTGAATACTGTAAAGCAAATTCCAGGTGTCATGATATTTTCTCCTTAAATACCTAACTAATATTCAGAAAATTAGGAAGGGATGGTTCGTGTTTCTTGTGGACAGATACATGCCTCCATTAGTTGTCTCATGGAAGGAGAAGACGGTAAGACAACAGGACCTTGAGGTCGAGATGTCACACCGTCATTGCTTATCCCATGATGTGAGTGTTGAAGCACGGGGGTGTGGAAGAAGAGCCTGGCCAAGTGTGTCCTTGCCATTTTGTGGCTTATAAGAGGGTTGCAGTCCAGTGGCATAGAATATAGTTTTTGCTATTTATAATTTGTTTTGTCTCTACTGTGACTGATGATCCTATTTTGAGCCAGTCATCTCACTGTTCTGAGTCTGCTTCCGTTTGCACGGTGTGTCCACCATCCTGAATTTCCTAACATTCCACTGCTGTTGTTAGCTTCTGTGATAGACTCTGTGAAGAACCTGTGGAATTTTTTTTTTTTTAAGATTTTATTTATTTATTTGACAGAGAGAGATCACAAGTAGGCAGAGAGGCAGGCAGAGAGAGAGGAGGAATCAGGTTCCCTGCTGAGCAGAGAGCCCAATGGGAGGCTCCATCCCAGGACCCTGAGACCATGACCTGAGCCGAAGGCAGAGGCTTTAACCCACTGAGCCACCCAGGCGCCCCAGAGCCTGTGGAATTTTAAAAATCTCTTTTAAGTAATCAGTAGTTGAAGGTGGATCTCTTTTTGTTTTTAAATCTTTGGATCTTTTTTTGTTTTTAAGGTTATCTCCTCCTTTTTAAAATGTTGTGTTAAAAATAACTGTGTGTGTGTTTCTGTGTATCGACATCAGATATATGTATATGTCTGTGTGTGTCTCTGGCTGTCTGTCTTGTCTGTGTGTGTGTGTGTCTGTGTTTCTCTGTGTGTGTCTCTGTGTGTGTGCGCGTGCGCGCACGTGTGTTATCTTACTTTGGTGTCTGCTTGCCCATCTAGGGGCAGCAAAGCAAGGAGAGGAGTTCATACTAGCCCTGATAAATTTAGTGGAATAGCCAGATTTTTCCAGGTTGATCAAAGACATAATTTACTAGAGCCAATAAAGTTGAAAAGTAGATGCATAATCAAAGCAAATTTTTAAGAGTCATTGTCTTGGCATTTTAGTGATTTATTCCTATGGACCCTCTCTCCTCTGTGCTTTCTGTGCTCAGTGGGGAAAACTGACCTAAAACACAGGCCTCCACTCCTGGCTTCTCCTCCTGTACGTCCCTCATTCTCAACGATGAAGCTTTTTTTCTTTTAAACCACTAAGAAGCAGGCACATATTTCATGGAGTAGAGGGCTTCTGTGGGCTTGGGAAAGAAATGAGATTTGCCATTTGCATTTGCATAAACCATAGCACATCTCGGTTTCCATCCCTGAGGGCAGAAACTGGTGCAGTCAGTCCACAGCAGACTGGGAGAATACAGAAAAGTTAAAGTTGACACATTCATTTTCTGCATTGCTGAGAAAACTAAAAGGCGTAACTGTTGCTGCACATTTGGAATTAGGTATATAATTATGTGCATAATTATGTTAAATAGACTTAATTTCATAGCTGGGAATTAGTTTAATTAAATTTATTTTATTCTGAATTAATGGATTTAGTGTTTTCTCTTTTAACTCAGGGAGATTGCTAAAGCTGTGAAGAACTGTAAGCCTAGAGTTCCACCTGCCACTGTTTTTGAAGAGCATATGTTACTATCTGGTAAGTGGTAAAGACATGATTTTTATCATTTCAGAAACCATTTTTGGGTTAATTTCACATGTTTATTCTAAGTGGTAGTGATGCGTGTGCCAAGCAACTTGTTTCTTAGGTCGAAGAAGTGTACATATTTTTTCTTGCATTTAAATGAATTCTGGTGAAGAGCAGGGGTGGGAAATAGGCAGAAGGCACAGGTGGTTTGCCCAAGGTGGGGCCCTTGCATAGGTTTTGAACGCGGCCCTGGCTCTGTGAGGCACGGCTTTGAAAACAAACTCTTAGCCATGGGCTAAGTATTTTAATTGTCAGACTTGCTATTAGTTATTGAAAATTCTAAACTGTCAGGGCCTATGGTGTGTCATGATAGCAGCCTCTTCATAGAAAATTGTGGTAGTTTCAGCAGCTTTATTGTCACGATCCCAGAGTCACCAAAAAGGGTTGTGTATTGAAAATTCTGTTTGGTGCTGCTCAGCAGTCCCATAAGGTGGGCACCCTCCCTTTTTGAGGATGAGTTTTGATGTTCAAATAAGGAACATTAATAAAAGAGTTTATCATGCCAACTTTTTTATTTTTAGGGAACAGATTTATTTTGATATTTCTGACAGTATCAGGAACTATGAAAAATAAGCTAAATATTTGGCCATACCAAAAGTAAAATACAAGTAAAAACAGCATTTAGAAATCATGTCTGACCTTACCCAAACATGGTTCAAGATACTAAGTTTACTCCACAATACTGGAGTTTTTTTTAATCGACATAACTTAAGAAAAGCAAAAATTAAAAGGAAAAAAATGAAACCACTCAATTCCCACCCTGGAATCTTGTCCTTTATAAAACAACATGCTCAGATGCCAGTGACAGTAAAATTGGAAAACCTTTCACATATCAATGAAGGAATTCAGATTCCAACAGAAGACCATGCTTTACACGTTTGTCGCATTCAGGTCTTAACCAAGTACAAACAAATAGAATAAGATTAACTTTAAATGTTATGTTTTCACCATAATACTTCAATGGTGTATTCTTAGGTAGAATCCCTAAGAAAAACAGTAAAATATATGTTTGTATATAAACAGATTCTTAACTGTACATGGGAAATTATGCACCCTAATAATTTTGAATTTAGCATCTCTCTGAATTGAAATATTTGTTCCTTAACGTTCCTCAAAGAAAATTGAAATAAAATACAAGGAACAGCAAAAGGAACACACCTACTTTCTCAGAACATAGTTTCATTGAATTCATCCCAGTGAGTGTGAAGTTGGGTTAAAAACCCTCTTCAGTCTTCCATGTTTTCTTTTTATTCTCCAGAAAACAGAGAGAGGTATGTTATGATAGTTTACTATATCCTTAGATCTTAAAATTATTGTTTGCTTCAGCCAAGTGCTAGCCATTTAAATAGTAAGTTGAAACAAGAGAACCACTTAGATGTGATTATTATTTAATTTATTTTTTTATTAAGATTTTATTTATTTGAGAGAGCACAAGAAGGGGGAGGGGCAGAGGGAGAAGCAGGCTCTCCACTGATCCCAGGTGCCCCTAGATATGATTTTTTAAACAAATTTAGATGTAAGAGTAAAAGAATCCTCTTCTTCTGATTTGAATTTCATGTGCTATTTCTAAATTGCTTAAAAATCACCTTCACGGAGTACCTGGGTGGTTCAGTCAGTTAAGTGTCTGCCTTTGGCTCAGGTCCTGATCCCAGGGTTCTGGGATCGAGCCCCACATCGGGCTCTCTGCTCATCAGGGAGCCTGCTTCCTGTTCTCTCTCTGCCTGCCTCTCTGTCTACTTGTGATCTCTCTCTCTGTCAAATAAATAAATAAAATTCTTTAAAAAATCATGTTGATTCAGGTTTTAAAAGAATGACATCAAACATACTCTTTCATGGATTGCAAACTTAAGAAAAAGGTATTTTTTATGTCAGATACTTCACATGCTTAACTGATGAGAAGCACTCCATGTGTGGTGCTCATAGGGCGGTGACGCAGGACCACAGCAGCATTTGGGCTACAGTACAAATAGTACCCTGTTTGCCTGCTCTGAGAGCCCGGGATCTGACTAAGGACTGGGAGACATCCTGAGGCTCATGTGGAGGGTCACTACCAGTGGGAAGAAACCACAGGACAAAACTGGGACAGCATAGCTGCCCCCATCCCTTAAACAGTCTGGAATACTTCTGTGATTACTCATCTCATATTCGTTATTTTCCTCTCCCTGATACTTTGTTCTTTCTCAACCAGTGCTTTGACAAAGGACACAAAAGCCATTTTCTTTTGGCTGGTGCTAATTTTATGCTTATCCAGCGATCTCTAGTCTCCTTTTTATAATAGTGCTATGAAATGTATGAAACAAGTGCGAAAAACCGTCCTTTTTAAGTCTCTCTTTTTTTATGAGCAGAGGCTATGAAAGAAGTGTCCCTGGGCTGGGAACTGGGAACTGAGACAGCTGGATGGGGCTTTGAACCTGCGGCTCTGTCCCTCCACCCGACCTGTAACCACCCAGGAAGACCCCTTGCTCCACTGTTTGTATAGAGCGAGTAGACAAAGACAGTTAAGGGCTGTAGTGATGCTTGACGCTGCATCTTGCTTTTTACGTCCCCAAATGTGTTCATAATTATAAAGTTGGTACTTGCCCCTCTGTTGGCCTGTAACAGGGGAAAGAGGTACAGAGAGCCCCGCTTTTCCCAGCGTCAGCTCATGAATGGGGGGTGAGCGCGGCAACTCTCTCCCTGGTCCAACCTGGGTCTTTCCTTGTGATCCCATTCATCCTTGCTGGTTGTCGGTTCTTGGCCTCTGGATCAAAGACATAAGGTAAACCCCTCCGCTCACTGCTGGGGGGATTAGGAAAGCTTGCTCCATCCGGCTTCAGACTGATGTCGGAGTGGATAGCTGTGGAGCAATCCTGCCGATTCTAACTTCATGGCTTCGGCCCCCACTCTTGGTGAAATAGCGATATGACAATAATGTTTCCTTATTTCTCAGAGCTGGTATGAAGCAGTTCTTTGGAAAAATTTACATCTAAACTCCTAAAATACTTCTTTTGGGAGTTCTGGCTATCCATGTAGCCTTTGTTGTGTTTAAATATTCCTGGGGGAAAGGCCACAGACCTAATTGCACATCAGAGATCCTGTCTAGCCCCATGCATGGGCTGCGCCGCGGAAACTTCTTTCTCAATGAAAACATTTGTTTTCTGTCTGTCTCATGTCATCATATGAATTTTCAGAAAATTTTCAAAATACTTCTCCTTTTAAGGTCTAGAGCCCTTCAGGATCGGACCGTACACCAACTTTGTTAACATTGGAGAGCGCTGTAACGTGGCAGGATCCAGGAAGTTTGCTAAACTCATCATGGCAGGAAACTATGAAGTGAGCATCTCATTAAGACCCTTGAGGCATCTGCCATGTTTTTGGCTAGACAGCGTGTAAATGAGACAGCTCTGCCTTTGAGAGTTTTATTAGCAGAGCTTCTGCGGACCGTGAGGAGAGCGGTCATGTGTGTCTGCAGCAGGCTGGGCGGGTGGGAGGCTGTGACTAAGGAAGACCGAAGCTAATGTTAATATTTGTCAAAAAGAACTGCCTCTGGGATCTGAAGTGGGGTGAGGTGGGAGGGATCCAGGTTCTGGCTATTTTTATTAACTGTGAAATAAGGTTAAGAATTTGAGTATACTCTTCATGTTGGCTTCTCACAAATCTTTTCAGGGAAAGAGGAAGCCAAGAGCATTCCTGGTCACTTCCTCATGACCATATCCAACAGCTGACTAGGGTGGTGGTCTTGATGGTCCTAGCCCTAGACTAAAGTAAACAAGCCCACGGAAAAGAACGAATAGGCTCCCGCCTTGGAGAGTCTGCAGGATGGGTTAGTCATTTCTCAGCTTGGTCACTCTGTGGGTCAGCAAACTGATCCCCAAAGAGCCCAACCTATACAGCCGGGTAGATTTTCTTTTTCCCTTATTAAAATAGGATGTTAAACATTGGAGGGATTTAGTCTGGGCTTTCATGATGATTTATTTTCTCATCAACTGTCACTTGGAGTTTTCGCAGGCTTTAGGAAATAGATTTTCCAGAAACCAGTATCAAAGCAGACTGAATTTTAATCACAAAGAAAGGACCCATTTATCATCCTTCACGGGCTTATTAGTTACCCCTTCACGGTAGCCCTTGGTGGCGCCCCTCTGTGGCACTCTGGCAAGGCTTGCTTAGCTACTTTGCTGGTTCCTGACGGGTCCTGCCCATCCTCTGCCCTACATTGCTGCTGCTGCTTGCTGCCCCCACATGCTCCTGTCGCAGCCTTCCCCCAGATGAGAAGCTTCCCCAGGATCACATTTTGTGCAGATTGGAGAAAATCCAAACTCTTCAGACCACTATTCATTTCACTCCACTTAGACACCAGACTGCCCTCCCATGCTGATCTGTCACCGAACATTCCAGAAAGCTTGCTTCTGCAGCCATGCCTTCTTTTTTTCTTCATATTTGCTCTCCTCCGAAATCCCCATGACCATATGTAGTTCCGTAACATTCTTCAGTTGGCCATGTTTCTATTTGTGTTTTCTTATGATTCTGTGGTTTCCTTTTGGGCTGTCAGATTTGATAGATTTGATACTGTGGACAGAGGGCATTTTAGGAAGATGAGCACAGATGGGAGTAATAATATGTAGCCTTTAGTAAGGTCTTACTATGTGACAGTCATGGTGCAAGGCACATCATGTCATTACTCACCGAATCCTCACAGACCTGTTCCGACCCTGTTTTACCCATGTGCCTCTGGGGAAAGGTGAACTACTCACTTGTTGTTTCACAGCAAGTGAATGATAGACCCAGCATCTACACTGTCTCTGCCTAGAAGACACAGGAGGAGGCGACAGTGGGATCTGGCAGTGGACTGCTAGGGCGACTCACTGGATTCTAGTTTTCCTTGAGAGAGTGATCCCTCAGGGCTTTGTGGTTTAACCAAAGGAGCACTGGCCTTCAAAGAAGCTCCAGGGCTGATTTTTGCTCATCTTGTACAAATGATGAGCATTTTAGCCTGCCCATTTGGGATGGTTGGACCTCCAAGCTTTTACTTGGTGACTTTTCTGGAACAGAAAGGTGGGGTATTGGCATCTCTGCTTTCCAGCTCTTTCTGTCTCTGGTCTCATCAGGTTGTTGGCTGTCTCTGCTCTGCTTTTTCCAGTCTGTCCTCTAGAGGGTGGTTTCCTCCATCTCAGGCCACAGACACCGGCCCTCCCCTGCTGTGTAGGCCATCTCGCAGTTTACTCCCACCACAGTGCTGCGGACTGTTTGTGACTACGTCATAGGCCCCCAACCAGACACAAGCCCTTCAGGAACAGGGACTGGGCCACATGCTCTCGATTCTTTAGCGTACTTAACACATTGCTGCTACTGAAAAACATTTTTTGATGTGCTGAATTTTATTGTGCTCCCTTTTCTCATGTAACTTTTGGTCATTACAAATGGTCATCCTTATGGCATATGCCAAAGGGATAGGCCTGCTCTGTCACAACAGTTGCTTAAAATTTTGATGTGATCTTCTTAAGCTAAAGAAAAAAAGACAACCTTAGAAGTTATTTTTATCCTTATTTATTTGTTTATTTATTATGATTTATTTATTTATTTATTTTTAAATAAACATATGTATTTTTATCCCCAGGGGTACAAGTCTGTGAATCGCCAGGGTTACACATTTCACAGCAGTCATCATAGCACCTGCCCTCCCCAATGTCTATAACCCCACCACCCTCTCCCATCCCCCACTCCCCCCAGCAACCCTCAGTCTGTTTTTTGAGATTGATTCTTTCATGGTTTGTCTCCTTCCCGATCCCATCTTCTTTCATTTTTTCTTTTCCTACCCCACATTTTTTCTTTTCCTACCCCTCAAACCCCCCACATTGCATCTCCACGTCCTCATATCAGGGAGATCATATGATAGCTGTCTTTCTCCGATTGACTTAGTTCGCTAAGCATGATACCCTCTAGTTCCATCCACATCATTGCAAATGGCAAGATTTCATTTCTTTTGATGGTTGCATAGTATTACATTGTATATATATATATATATATATATATATATATACCACCTCTTTATCCATTCATCTGTTGATGGACATCTAGGTTCTTTCCATAGTTTGGCTATTATGGACATTGCTGCCATAAACATTCGGGTGCACTTGCCCCTTCGAAGCACCACATTTGTATCTTTAGGATATGTACCCAGTAGTGCAGTCGCTGGGTCATAGGGTAGCTCTGTTTTCAGTTTTTTGAGGAACCTCCACACATTTTCCAAAGTGCTTGCACCAGCTTGCATTCCCACTAACAGTGTAGGAGGGTTCCCCTCTCTCCGCATCCTTGCCAGCATCTGTCATTTCCTGACTTGTTAATTTTAGCCATTCTGAATGGTGTGAGGTGGTGTCTCATTGTGGTTTTGATTTGTATTTCCCTGATGCCGAGTGATGTGGAGCATTTTTTTCATGTGTCTGTTGGCCATCTAGATGTCTTCTTTGCAGAAATGTCTGTTCATGTCCTCTGCCCATTTCTTGATTGGATTATTTTGTTCTTTGGGTGTTGAGTTTGCTAAGCTCTTTATAGATTTTCAATACTAGCCCTTTATCTGATATGTCGTTTGCAAATATCTTCTCCCATTCTGTCAGTTGTCTTTTGGTTTTGTTAACTGTTTCCTTTGCTGTGCAAAAGCTTTGATCTTGATGAAATCCCAATAGTTCATTTTTGCCCGTGCTTGTCTTGTCTTTGGCGATGTTCCTAGGAAGAAGTTGTGAGGTCAAAGAGGTTGCTGCCTGTGTTCTCCTCGAGGATTTTGATGGATTCCTTTCTCACATTGAGGTCCTTTATCCATTTTGAGTCTATTTTCGTGTATGGTGTAAGGAAATAGTCCAATTTCATTTTTTTTCATGTGGCTGTCCAATTTTTCCAGCACCATTTGTTGAAGAGGCTGTCTTTTTTCCATTCGACATTCCTTCTTGCTTTGTCAAAGATTAGTTGACCATAGAGTTGAGGGTCTATTTCTGGGCTCTCTATTCTGTTCCAGTTTTTGTGCCAGTACCATACTGTCTTGATGATGACAGCTTTGTAATAGAGCTTGAAGTCCGGAATTGTGATGCCACCAACTTTGGCTTTCTTTTTCAATATTCCATTGGCTGTTCGAGGTCTTTTCTGGTTCCAAATAAATTTTAGGATTATTTGTTCTATTTCTTTGATAAAAAAAAAAAAATGGATGGGATTTTGATAGGGATTGCATTAAATGTGTAGATTGCTTTAGATAGAATAGACATTTTCACAATATTTGTTCTTCCAGTCCATGAGCATGGAACATTTTTCCATTTCTTTGTATCTTCCTCAATTTCTTTCATGAGTACTTTACCGTTTTCTGAGTATAGATTCTTTGCCTCTTTGGTTCAGTTTATTCCTCGGTATCTTATGGTGTTGGGTGCAATTGTAAATGGGATTGACTCCTTAATCTCTTTCTTCTCTCTTGTTGTTAGTGTAAAGAAATGCAACTGATTTCTCTGCATTGACTTTATATCCTGACACTTTACTGAATTCCTGTACAAGTTCTAGCAGTTTTGGACTGGAGCCTTTTGGGTTTTCCACATACAGTAGCATATCATCTGCAAAGAGTAATAGTTTGACCTCTTCTTTGCCGATTTGGATGCCTTTAATTTCCTTTTGTTGTCTGATTGCTGAGGCTAGGACTTCTAGTACTATGTTGAATAGCAGTGGTGATAACAGACACCTGTGCCGTGTTCCTGACCTTAACGGAAAAGCTTTCATTTTTCTCCATTGAGAATGATATTTACAGTGGGTTTTTCATAGATGGCTTTGATAATATTGAGGTATGTGCCCTCTATCCCTACACTTTGAAGAGTTTTGATCAGGAAGGGATGCTGCACTTTTTCAAATGCTTTTTCAGCAACTATTGAGAGTATCATATGGTTCTTGTTCTTTCTTTTATTAATGTATTATATCACATTGACTGATTTGCAGATGTTGAACCAACCTTGCAGCCCTGGGATAAATCCCACTTGGTCGTGGTGAATAATCCTTTTAATGTACTGTTGGATCCTATTGGCCAGTATTTTGGTGAGAATTTTCGCATCTGTGTTCATCAAGGATATTGGTCTGTAGTTCTCTTTTTTGATGGGATCCTCATCTGGTTTTGGGATCAAGGTGATGCTGGCCTCATAAAATGAGTTTGGAAGTTTTCCTTCCATTTTTATGTTTTGGAACAGTTTCAGGAGAATAGGAATTAGTTCTTCTTTAAATGTTTGGTAGAATTCCCCCGGGACGCCGTCTAGCCCTGGACTTTTGTTGGTTTGGAGATTTTTGATGACTGTTTCAATCTCCTTACTGGTTATGGGTCTGTTCAGGTTTTCTGGTTCTTCCTGGTTTAGTTGTGGTAGTTTATATGTCTCTAGAAATGTATCCATTTCTTCCAGATTGTCGAATTTGTTGGCATAGAGTTGCTCATAGTATGTTCTTATAATTGTTTGTATTTCTTTGGTGTTAGTTGTGATCTCTCCTCTTTCATTCATGATTTTATTTATTTGGGTCCTTTCTTTTTTCTTTTTGATAAGTCTGGCCAGGGGTTTGTCAATCTTATTAATTCTTTCAAAGAACCAGCTCCTAGTTTTGTTGATTTGTTCTATTGTGTTTTTTTTGGTTTCTATTTCATTGATTTCTGCTCTGACCTTTATGATTTCTCATCTCCTGCTGGGCTTAGGGTTTCTTTCTTGTTCTTTCTCCAGCTCCTTTAGGTGTAGGGTTAGGTTGTGTACCTGAGACCTTTCTTGTTTCTTGAGAAAGGCTTGTACCGCTATGTATTTTCCTCTCAGGACTGCCTTTGTTGTGTCCCACAGATTTTGAACCGTTGTGTTTTCATTATCATTTGTTTCCATGAATTTTTTCAATTCTTCTTCAATTTCCTGGTTGACCCATTCATTTTTTAGAAGGATGCTGTTTAGTCTCCATGTATTTGGTTTCTTTCCAAATTTCCTCTTGTGATTGAGTTCTGGCTTCAGCGCACTGTGGTCTGAAAATACGCAGGGAATGATCCCAATCTTTTAATACCGGTTGAGACCTGATTTATGACCCAGGATGTGGTCTATTTTGGAGAATGTTTCATGTGCACTAGAGAAGAATGTGTATTCTGTCATTTTGGGATGGAATGTTCTGAATATATCTGTGATTTCCATCTGGTCTAGTGTGCCATTTAAGGCCTTTATTTCCTTGGTGATCTTTTGTTTAGATGATCTGTCCATTTCAGTGAGGGGAGTGTTAAAGTCCCCTACTATTATTTTATTATTGTCTATGTATTTCTTTGATTTTGTTATTAATTGGTTTATATAGTAGGCTGTTTCCATGTTAGGGGCATAGATTTTTAAAATTGTTAGGTCTTCTTGTTGGACAGACCCTTTGAGTATGATACAGTGTCCTTCCTCATCTCTTAATTATAGTCTTTGGCTTAAAATCTAATTGATCTGATATAAGGATTGCCACCCCAGCTTTCCTCTGATGTCCATTAGCATGGTACATTGTTTTCCACCCCCTCACTTTAAATCTGGGGAGGTATCTTCGGGTCTAAAATGAGTTTCTTTTGGCAGCATATTGATAGGTTTTGTTTTTTTATCCATTCTGATACCCTCTGTCTTTTGATTGGGGCATTTAGCCCATTAACATTCAGGATAACTATTGAGAGGTATGAATTTAGTGCCATTGTATTGCCTGTAAGGTGACTGTTACTGTATATTGTGTCTGTTTCTTTCTGATATACTACTTTTAGGGTCTCTCTTTGCTTAGAGGACCCCTTTCAATATTTTCTGTAAAGCTGGTTTGGTGTTTGCAAATTCTTTCAGTTTTTGTTTGTCCTGGAAGCTTTTTATCTCTTCTTCTATTTTCAATGATAGCCTAGCTGGATATAGTATTCTTGGCTGCATGTTTTTCTCGTTTATGAATATATCAAGAATGTATCATGAATATATCATGCCAGTTCTTTCTGGCCTGCCAGGTCTCTGTGGATAAGTCCGCTGCCAACCTAATGTTTTTACCCTTGTATGTTATAGACTTTTTTCCCGGACTGCTTTCAGGATTTTCTCTTTGTCACTAAGACTTGTAAATCTTACTATCAGGTGACGGGGTGTGGACCTATTTTTATTGATTTTGAGGGGCGTTCTTTGCAAATCCTGGATTTTGATGTTTGTTCCCTTTGCCATATTAGGGAAATTCTCTACAGTAATTCTGTCCAATTTACCTTCTGCTCCCCTCTCTCTTTCTTCTTCTTCTGGAATCCCAATTATTCTAATGTTGTGTCTTCTTATGGTGTCACTTATCTCTTGAATTCTCCCCTCATGGTCCAGTAGCTGTTTTCCCTTTTTTGCTCAGCTACTTTATTCGCTGTCATTTGGTCTTCTATATCTCTAATTCTTTCTTCTGCCTCATTTATCCTAGTAGTGAGAGCCTCCATTTTTTTATTGCACCTCATTAATAGCTTTTTTGATTTCAACTTGGTTAGATTTTAGTTCTTTTATTTTTTCAGAAAGGGCTTTTATATCTCCCGAGAGGGTTTCTCTATCTTCCATGCCTTTTTCGAGCCTGGCTAGAACCTTGAGAATCATCATTCTGAACTCTAGATCTGTCATTTTACCAATGTCCGTATTGATTAGGTGTCCAGCCTTTGGTACTGCCTCTTACTCTTTTTTTTGTGGTGAGTTTTTCCACCTTGTCATTTTGTCCAGATAGGATTTGCTTTCTCCTCCTCTGGAATTCAGCTGTTCTCCTTGGTGAGTGAAGTTGGTCTTGGCTGGGTTTCTTGTTGATCTTCTGGGGGAGGCGCCTGTTGTAGTGATTCTCAAGTGTCTTTACCGGAGGTGGAATTGCCCCGCCCTTACCAGGGCCAGGCTAAGTAATCCGCTCTGGTTCGCTTTCAGGAGCTTTTGTTCCCTGAGCACTTTAGTAGCGCTCCGGAGGACGGGAATAATAATAGCGGCCTCCCAATCTCTGGCCCAGAGGAGCCGAGTTCGGGGTCCCGCGCCTCAGTGCGCCCTCACAGAAAAGTGCCCAATCGCTCCCGTCTCCCTGGCCTCTGGAGAAAAGCGCTTGGAGAAAAGCGCTCAATCACTTGGGCTTGTAGAAAAGCGCTTGGTCACTTCTGCCTCCTTGGCCTCTGGTCACGCTTGGAGAAAAGTGCTCTGTTACTTCGGTCTCCCTGGCCTTCAGCCACGCGCTTGGGGAATAGTGTTCAGTCACTCACTCAGTCTTCCTGGCCTCTGGCCACGCTCTGAGCTCACCTAGCCTGTGCCTGGTTCAAGGTAACCCCGAGCTGAGAGCTCACTCCTCAGCTTTGTTGATGTAGCCGGCTTCCCCGCTCTAATACCTACGAGCTCTGCAACACTCAGACACCCCCCAGTTCTTCTGTGACCCCGCGGGACCTGGGGTTACACTGACCCCGCCTGGGCTTCCCCCTGGTTTAGCCTCTGAAGTGATGTCCCTCAGTGGAGCAGACTTTTAAAAGTTCTGATTTTGTGCTCTGTTGTTCTGTTGCTCTGCTGCTTGTCCGGAGCCGACCCCTCCCGCTGTGGTCTATCTTCCTGTTGCTTTGGATTCACTTCTCCACAGGTCCTACCTTTCAGAAAGTGAGTGATCGATTTTCTGTTTCTAGAATTGTTGCTCTTCTTCTCTTCGAGTTCCCGTTGGATTTGTAGGTGTTTGCAATGGTTAGATAAGCTATCTAGCTGATCTCCCGCTACCTGATGTCGTCTCAGCCTGCTACTTCTCTGCCAACTTGACTCCTCCCTCCCTTATTTATTTTATTACATGACAAAACATACAGTGCAGACCTAAAATGAACCCTGTTTTATCAGTTAGAAAGCATAATGGAACATGTATATTTTGCCCAGTCTTGTTCAGAGGAGATCAGGAGAAACCTAAGACCTTTCAGAGTTCCAAACACTTACACTCTATTTTGAGGAATAAGCTGATATGAAATCCTGAGGAAATGATATTCTCATAAACCAAGATGATGTAATGATCACAGTTGTTACAGAAGTTATAGAAGCAGCAGGGCGTTGTGGAAGAAACTGTTTCCCTCCCAAAGTATGCTCTCTGGAACCCTGAGCCAACAAGATTATTCCTTCAGTGATCACCAGTGAGAAATGCTACATATTCTCTTCTTGGATATTCACAGTGTGAAACAGTGTATTAATGGATTTGAAAAGCCTTCCAGTATAAAAACCTGCTGGATTTTATTTACCTCGTAGTTCACATAACTCTTACCAATGGCCTACAACACACTTTGCATGTCTTGGCAAACACAAGAGTCACAGAAATTTTGGATAGTTTCTCTGAGGGCTTTTTTGGGAGGAGCTAGGGCTTGAGCTGGGTCCTGAACAGTATAGAAGGGAAGGGGATTGTATCCCAAGCAGCGGGGATGACGTGATCTGTGGCCCTGAAGTGGAAACACACATGGCTTGGTGAGGGGAACCGGGAGGGGAGGATTGGGGCATTCAGTTAGGTGAGGCGACAGGGTCCGGTCACAGAAGGCCTTGAACGCCAGGCTGGGGAGTTGAGCTTCTTTATTTACGGCAGGAAGACAGAGCCTTGGTGGATTCTGAGTCCTGACTGACATGAGGGAGGAGATGTGCAAGGAAGGCCAGTCATCAGACTATGATGATGGATGGGAGGAGAGCTGGCGCAGACTCGAGGAGGCTGGTTCGCCCAGTCTTATTTGAACGGACTGCAGGAGGGGGGCGGGTGGGAATAAATTGGGTAGCTTTCTCTTGAGTCACCTTCTCCTAATGGTGCCTCATCTGGTGTTCCCTCAGGAAGCACTGACCATTGCCAAAGTGCAGGTGGAAATGGGAGCGCAGGTGTTGGATATCAACATGGATGATGGCATGCTGGATGGTTCGAGTGCCATGACCAGATTTTGCAACTTCATTGCTTCCGAGCCCGACATTGCCAAGGTTGTACAAAATGAGATTTATGTGCCCTCATCTGTCACTCTAACTTTGTCACTTGCCCCAGGGATCTGTCATCTCACACCCTGGTGTTCTGTTTTCCCACAGTGAAAGCCCAGTGGTTTCTGTTTGTCACTTTGTTCCCTGATGGCAGCCTTTCAGTGTAAACCAGAGCTGTGACCTCAGCTCAGCTGTTTCCAAGGTTTCTGGATTGAGTTTCCTCTGATGTCTGGATGGACTAAGAACCTGCTTCCCACGTCTGAAGGATACACTTGCCTATTGCTACCAGGATGTTAGCTCCATTCCAGGCACAGGGACCCTCAGGCAGTTCTTCCTTATTGTGGGAGGAAGAAACCTTCTGGGGTTTATCAGAGTTAACAGAACTATAAAATTAGATTAAATGTAAATAGTATGTGTCAGCTTTTACATTTATTCTTTAAAAGATGAAAGTTAACTTGTATGTCCAATTTTAAAAAAAATTTTTGGGTGGATTCTAAAATCCTTAAAATTTTTACTTCATTTCTTTACTATTGAATTTGTGATGAGAAGTGATTTGTGAAGTTTTTTGTTTTTTTTTTTTTAAGATTTTATTTATTTATTTGACACAGAGAGATCACAAGTAGGCAGAAAGGGAGGCAGAGAGAGGGGGAAGCAGGCTCTTTGCTGGGCAGAGAGCCTGATGCAGGGCTCGATCCCAGGACCCCAGGATCATGACCTGAGTGCAAGGCAGAGGCTTAACCCACTGAGCCACCCAAGCATACCTGTGAAGTTCTTTTTTAAAGAAACTTCCTAGTGCTTTGAGAGATGGGGCTGTCAGTGTTTCATTAGGCCTTCAGCAAATGCTTAAGTTAGATGTCCCGTGATAAGCAGTGCATTAACCCGTCTTTCATTTGTGTCTTGAAAACTTCTCAGTAAAAAGCCTCATCACTCCCCTGGGAGTAAATACTTTGAGAATTTAAGATGCGGAGAAGCCAAATGACTTGTTCCGAGTCTGTCAGAATCAGAGGGGTAGAAGCTGTTCATCAGCCGAGTGGTGGGAAAGGGGCTCTGCCGGGAGTCGGACGTATCCTATGGTCAACTGACTGTTGACCATAGTTTCCTTTCTCCAGCCCGAAGTGGGAGCAGTCATTCTTGCTCTGCCTAACTCCGGAACCCTGCAGATGAAAGTGCCTCCACTATGAACAACTGTGTGTAACTTAAGACATTATTAATTACTCTTCTGATTGCTCCAGTAATTTTTTTTCCTTATCTTTCCTGGATTGGACCTCCTACCAAAATTTCTTAGAGACCAAATTATGAAGAGCTGGAGTCGAGCATAAAAAGGTGTGACTAGCACCGTTTCACCAGCAGAGCTGGGACACAAGACTCACCCAGAGCTTTAAAACATTGGCCTGGGATTGGCACTGGTACTTGATCCCTTTCCTTGCAAACCTGTTGTGACCAGTGCAGTAGGAAAGGGTAGAATTGATGGACCCCTGGTCCCATTGTGCTCTCACCTTTGGAGATGTGGCCTGAGGAAGAGCAGAGCCTTTCAGAGAATTCTCCTGGCCCGCCCTCCCTGTGCCACAGGTGGGGTCTGGTGCCCCTGAAGCAGGCTTCTTTCATGGCACCTGTGCTCCTCTCCTGCCCTCCTGTCTCCCACACTTTAGGCCATTATTTGTTCAATTGTTTATCTTTATAAAGCTCAGGGAAGCCAGGGAGCCCCCTGCTCTGTCATTGCCCCCAAGTCTAGCGTGGGGCTTGAGGTAGTTGTCACTAAATATGTATTTATTGAGTGACTTAAGCAGCGGAGCTTAGATCGGCTGCCGTGTTTCATTTCTGTGCTTGACTCTAGTCCTGCTTCGAAACCCTTATTTCTACCCTCCCTGGAGCAGAGGCGTGAATGCATGGAGACTATTTAAAATGAACCTGTTCTCATCTGTGCATTTCAACTTTGTCCTTTGTTGTAGTTATATTCTTTTATTAAATATTATGTCTTTTCCTAAGAGTAAAATTTTATTTTATCTGGTCAGGAACTTGATTCTTTAAGGGGAAGATTGGATTTGAATAGGCCGGAGGGCTATTCCCGAGACTGTGAGGCCAAACGTTAATCCCGGAGTCAGATCTGGGATACCAGAATCCTGTTTGAGGTGTAGGCAGTGGAAGATGTAAACTGACGAAGAAGCCAGTGGACAGAGCTCAGTGATTTCATCCCGGTGTTCATCTGTGATCTTTGATTTTCGAATCCCGGGCTCCTGCGTGGGGTCCCTTGTAGGACTGGAATCACTCCAAGTGTTCTGGGCTTTAAAAGAACAAGTACATGCAGATCCTTTTTTCTGTCATGCTACTGTTATTCCCTGCATATGAAATAGGGACTGTTTGGGTGCCAGCTCGTGGAAGGGAATCCATGGTGACTTGCAATTTTCCTATGATTCTTCCTGCCCCTCTGATGTAGGTGCCCTTGTGCATTGATTCTTCCAATTTCGCCGTGATTGAAGCTGGCTTGAAATGCTGCCAGGGAAAATGCATTGTCAACAGCATTAGCCTGAAGGAGGGAGAGGATGACTTCTTGGCGAAGGCTAGGAAAATTAAGAAGTTTGGAGCCGCTGTGGTGGTCATGGCTTTTGATGAAGAAGGGCAGGTGAGTGATTTCTTTGGACCTGGCTCTGTGGCATTCCCCGGGTGAGACAGAGCATTGGAGGAGAACAGAGTCTGAAAACTGTGTAAACATAAACGTCATATGTGTATACATACACGTACAGACACTTGTGCCCATGTATGTATGTGAAAACTGGATGTGTAGTAAAATCATTAGATCGATGGAGAAAGGAGTTAGTCGGTAAATGCTATTAGAATGACTGGCTGTGCATTTGAGAGAAAATAAAGCAAAGCCCTATTCCCTCACCATCTACTAAAGTTGAGTCTACGTCAATGAACAATCTAAACGTGTGAAACAAAATTCTGAAGAGTATATCGACAAATATCTAAACTGGGGAAGCCAGAGGGAAAATTAACAGAGCTCTCCACATGGCAATGTAATACTTTCTCTGGTGAAGGGCACGGTATTATCTGCAACATGAGAGTTGCAGCGAGTTAATATCCCTCATGTGCAGCAGTTCTGTAAATCAGAAAACAAAGCAGCCAGATCAACCCAAAAGAAGGTAAAGGAAATGAAGAAGCACCTTTTGGAAAAAGAAATACAAATAGCCAATAAACCCATGAGAAGAAGGGGGAAAAAACCCTATGAGAAGATACTATATGTTGTAATGACTAAAGATAGGAAAAAGGAAGCATTAATGACATGTTTGCTTCTTTCAGCAAAGAGAAGAAAAAGTAAAAGATTGACCCAGGGGTGCCTGGGTGGCTCAGTGGGTTAAAGCCTCCTTTGGCTCAGGTCATGGTCTCAGGGTCCTGGGATCAGCCTCTCTGCTCAGCGGGGAGCCTGCTTCCTCTCTCTCTCTGTGTCTGCCTCTCTGATTAATTGTGATCTCTGTCAAATAAATAAATAAAATCTTTAAAAAAAAAAATAAAGATTGACGTGGGGCACCTCTCACAAGATCTCTGCCCTCGGAGTCAGGGAGGGGCGATGGGAAACTTCAGACATAATGATAGTTCACGAAAGGGATGGGCGTGCAGTAATTATAGTGTTTTTTTAAAAAGATTTATTAATTTTAGAGAGAGAAAATGTGAATAGGGGAGGGGCAGAGGGGCAGAATCCTCATGGCAGACTCCCCATTGAGTACAGAGCCTGACCCTGGGTGATCTTATGACCCTGAGACCATGATCTGAGCTGAAACCAAGAATCAAATGCTCAACTGACTGAGCCCCCCAGGCACCGCTGTTAGTACTATCTACCTTATATGACTTTTATAACTATTTTTGTATCTGTTCAATATTTTTTAAAAAACAATGAAGAAACTCCATTCCTTGTGAATCAGCCCCCTCTGGGAATCTCATAATAAGTTGTTACGTAAGGGCATGTGTTCACACTTACTGTAGTCCTGCAGTAGCAAAAAATGGAAAGTAGTCTAGAAGTTCTTTAATAGGGGAAGGCTTAAATTTTTACTACATGCCACACAGAATACTGTATACCCTGTAAAAAGAGTGAGGTTATGGAACCATTAATACAATGTATTAAAAAATGGGAAAAAAGGTGACATGATTCTGGTTTTATTTAATAAGGAAAGAATTTTATGTGTGTATGTGTGTCTGCATAAGCAGAAAAAAAAATTGCTAGTTAACTGGAGTGTAGGGATGGTTTCAGATGGGGACGTATATACTTCTTTTATATAATTGACAAGCGGTGGGATTATATGTCCTTTTTCTTTCTCTGCTTTTTGTATTTTTACAATAAAACTGTTTTTAACTAAAGGGTTATTGTATTTGTACAAAAGATGTATTTTCATCAGAAGAGAAATTCAGATAATCCAGAAATGTGCAGAAAAGAGACTTTTGATAATGAACAGGTATTGCACCTTTTTACTCATACCAAGCAGGCACAGTTCACATATTAAATCAGCTTTTCCTCCCAACGTATAAACGTTGGGTGTGTATGATTATTATTTTTGTATTGCATGCACTTGAGTCCCTGTTGTCACACGGGTAGCAAGCAGTAGTTGCTAGGGTTTGAGCCGAGATCTGCTCTTCTTCAGCACAGTGAAGTGACAGTTGTTTCTGGTTTTTTAGTAGAATAAATGCGATCAGCAAATATGCTGATTCATTCAGCCCTTTACCCCTGTGCCGTGGCTGTCCTCATCTGTTCTTGGAAGCGGGGCTGCTAGGTCAAAGGGTGTGCACGTGGAACACTGGGGGCCCACGCTGTTAAATCGTGCTTCTGCAAAGTTGGTACCCAGCCCTCCTCCTCTGGTAGTTCAGTGTGGTGGGACCTCTTGATACAATTTTTATTTTTCTCTCGGATGTCCCTGTGGGGAGTTACAGAGACAAATAGTTCTGTGTGGCTCTTAATGGAAAACAGAAGCCCGCAGCCCTCTAGACTCCCAGATGCACCTGCCATCAACTTTGTGATCCTCTCCGTGTAGCATTTACCTCCTTATCTCCAAATCCCAGTGTCGGCTGTTACTCATTGCCTCTGTAGTGGCGACGGATTTGGCGTTTTTACTCTCGGCTCCCCCCACTTCACACATCTTTCCTTTACTCCCCCACCCTCCCAATATAGTTCATTTTCGTTGTAACTATTTTCAGTGCCCGTATCACTGAGCAGCGTACAGGCTGAGACAGAGTGTGCCAGCTCCTTGTCCTTTCCTGCACCCTGAGAGCAGGACTGTCTGTCGGCCTTGTTTCTTAACAGATTGTTAGTTCAGAATACCCCATGCTTGTGTACCTTTCCAGTATCCAGCCTATCCTGGCGCGCTCAGTAGACGGCCATTTTGATTTCTTGAAGAATCTCCCTCCTTCTCTTCTGACACAGTCTGGAAGGTTGTAGGCCAGCTGCCCAGCTGGCCCCTCAGCCATCATCCCAGGGATTCTTCTCGCCCCTGTCTTGGGTTTTTAGATCTCATAAGGTCCTCATTCTAGGCTTAATCTCTTATTTGGTCAAGTGTGTCCTCTGTCAGCTGTCCAGGAAAGAAAACATGACAGTAAATATTTTTGAAATCTTACATGTCTGAAAGTGGCTGTATTCTACTTGGACACTTACTAGATAATTGTATGGGTCTTAGAGGTACAAGCTTGAAATCATTTTGAATTGTTTTCTAGTTTCCATGGTGCTCTTCAAACCTGTGGTTCTTTTTTGCAAGACCTATTTAGTTTCCCATTTTCTGGATGCTTTTTGGACCTTCTGTGTCCACGGTGTTCTGAAATCACTTGATGATGAGCCCTTTCATTGGGGAAACTTGTGACCACAGTGTGGCAAGTCTTCTGGAGTGGTTTTTTTCTTCTCTTTTGACATGTGCGGCATTCAGATACTAGATGTTTTGGAAAGCTTGCCCAATTTGCTTTTCCTTCCTGTTTTTTCGGCTCTAGCATTTTGCTTTGCTCAGTGTGAGATTTCTGCACCTACATTTATTCTCCAAATCCTCTGCTGAGTCTTTCTTCTTTTGCCAGGAGCTCTTTTTTGTTGTTGTTGTTGTTGCTGTTATCCAAGTGTTCTTTTAAAAATTGATATGGAAATCTGTTATTGTTTGATGGAAGCAGATGCCAGCCTTAATTCTTTAAAATATATCTTGAGCACCTGGTGCATGCCAGGTCCTGGGGAGATAGCAGGGAAAAACATAGTCTCTGTCCTTGTTTAGTTGATAAACAAGGGCAAAGGGAGTAAGAAACAGAAAACACAGATCACACACATCATCTGACCCATATAGATATATGTGGATAAACTTGGGAATAACTTGGGAATAACTTTGTACCTGGATGGGATTTAAAGCAGGGAGGTGACTGTAGAGCAGAGGTCCTGGGACCATGGCATCTTGGAGCTGCAGTGCTTGGGGCTGGGGAGAAAAGGAGACACCATCATCAGAAGAAGAATTTGAGGAAGAGCAGCCTCTTTGGCAGGAGAGGAACCAGAAGACAGGGTTCACTTGGACGCCAAGAGAAGAACAAGCTTCGAGAAAGGCATGAGGAGGTATTTTAAAGAGCTGTGGTAGATCAAGTTGGATGAGACAAAGAATTTATCAGTATTTAGAAATGGGGTAGTTTATGATCTTGCTGTACAGTCTCCAAGGAGATGAAAGCCCGATTGGAGTGGGTTCAAGAGGGACTAGGAGAACTGGAGGCAGCAGGTGTAAACAGCCTTTTCTGAGGCGTTTTGATGTAGAAGGGAACAGAGAAATAGTGTGGAAACTAGAGATGGCTAAGAAGTTAAGGAAGGGAATGTGTGTGTGTGTGTGTGTGTGTAAGAGAGAGAGAAAGAGAGAGAGAGGGAGGATGAGTGATGTGATAGTCTGTGTCCAGAAGCTGATGATGAGAATGATCTGGTAGAGAGAGAGGGGGAACTGATGCACCAGAGAAAGGGGGCGTTTGCTAGGTCCGTGACCTTGTAGTTGGAGGGGGCCAGCAGTGAGCATGGTAGCGGAGCGGGATGCAGTTCGCTCCCACGTCGGGAGAGAAGGCGGAGTGAAAGAGGCACCCCGGGCGGTGTGCTGGTGGGAGTCCATAATTGCTTCTGTTTTCTCAGTGAAGTTAGCAAGCAAGGTCAGCTCTGAGAAAGAGAATGCAGTGTTGTGAGCTTTGCCTGTCTGTGCTGCTTCACTAGGAGTGTGAGGCAGGAACACTCCTGCGGGGTGTTGATGGTGAGACCTGTCTTCATTAATTTTTTTTTCAAATTTTAAATTCCACTATAGTTAGCACACAGTGGGACATTAATTTCAGGTGTGCAGTGTGGCGATCCACCAGTCCTCTCCTTCACCTGCTGCTCCTCCCAACCCATCACTGTGTCACTCATCTCCCCAGCCCCGCCCCTCTGGTGACCATCAGTTAATTCTCTGTAATTAAGGGTCTGTTTCTTGGTTTGCCTCTCTTTTCCTTTGCTCATTTGTTTCGTTTCTTAAATCTAGCTTCAGGAATTTTAAAGCCATGGAGGGGATGTATACTCTAATTGAAAACCACCTGCAGGGGGGATCTCAGTCCTCTTAGCGGCCAGCTGGGGTAGCTGTCATCCCATTTTACAGTGAGCCAAGGTCAAATGGCTAGGACATGCCAGAGCCAAGTTTGGATACCTGCTCTGCCAGTGTGCAGACTTTTGCATGTTTCCAAGTTCTGTATAATCCCCATGCTTTATCTGTTAGCACCGCATAGTGTTTGATCCTGTCTGAGAACAGGCCTTCCCAATTTAGATTGGAATGTGATTATGAAGAAAAAGCAAGTGTAGGGAAAAAAATTTTAACTTGCTAGTTATGAAAGAGTGCACATTAGAGCAATATTAAGGTAGTGTTTTATCCATACTAAGTTAGTAGAAGCAAACTTAAAAATGATCAAGATCTGTGCTGGTCCAGCAGTAGTAAATAGAAAGCTTATTCATTCTAGAGCATAGACGGTCCTTTTGAAAGACACTATAATACCTGCCAAGAGACATAAAAATGTTCCTACCCTTTGTGCTAATGATCTCATTTCTGGGAAATTATCCCAATAAAAGAATTCAACAGCGTAAGAATGCTATATATGCAAAGATTTTTCATCAGCTTTACTGAAATGAAAACCAACCTAAATGCCCAACTGGAGAGAAATGCTGACTTAGATTACATCATTCTGTTAGAATATTATTCAGAGTATTCAGATTTAATTTTGAAGATTATGGAGCAGGATGACAGTGGTTATAAAATGTAAATAAAAATATAAAACCAAAATTATATATACACTGTGTATATGACTATGTAAAAACTACACTTGATAAAGACAGGCAGAAAATGCTGTAAAGGGAAGGAATTGCTAGAGTAAGGTGGTAAAACTGAAGATCCCTTTTATTTTATTTTAATTTTTAAAAATATTTTATTTATTTGACAGATCACAAGTAAGGGAGGCCCGCGGGGGGTTGGGGGGAAGCAGGCTCCCTGCTGAGCAGAGAGGCTGATGCGGGGTTCCATCCCAGGACCCTGAGATCATGACCTGAGCCAAAGGCAGAGGCTTTAACCCACTGAGCCACCCCGGCGCCCCTGAAGATCCCTTTTAAACGCTGCTTTTTCTATTATAAAATAATTTTTCTGTATGACTGTAGACCTAAACGTTCACTGAAGGATTGTGGTGAGCAGTTATAAAGAGCCAAATTACAAAGAGCAAAACAAAAAAATTCACGTATTTGCAAAAAAGCTCAGAAACCAACAACCCAGATATTTTGGTTTATAAAGGCATGTTTTCTGTCGATGAGCTCTTGTCATGCTTTTGGGTGTAACAGTCAGTTAAGAACCAGAATTCGCTTTGCGTGCATGACACGGTTGCTTCTTAGGAGAATGCAGCTCTCTCAGATGGAAACCACTGCTGCACCTGAGCAGAGCCGAGGAACTCATGCCTGCTTTTGTTGCACTACCTGGTCGCTGATTTCAGTTTACGTTTTTGATTTGTGTTGCAATGAAAACTGCCAGCTCAGCCATCGGTGGCAGAAGGGACTGGCCCTGGAACTTCTGCAATAAAGGGCGAACAAGGAAGCATTTCTCTGTCTTCTCTTGATGTTAGTGGTTTTGATCACCTATTATTTTCTTTTTTAAGATTTTATTTATTTATTTCGAGAGAGAGAGAACACAAGCGGGAGGAAGGGCAGAGGGAGAGGGAGAATTCTAAACAGATTCTCTGCTGAGTGTGGAGTCCGGTGCAGGGCTCTCTCTCCCAACCCTGAGATCATGACCTGAGCGGAAGTCAAGAACTGGATGCTTAACTGACTGAGCCGCCCAGGGGCCTCCCCCAGCCTCCGCCTGTTGTTTTAACTCTAACAAAATACTCAACACCTTTATCATTGAGATTTCTATGGGAAAGTAACTTTATTCCTACTCATTTAATTTTCCTTTTCTAATTGAAATTATTATTTTGTATGATAATTTTTGTTAATGTAAGATTTCTTGGTATAATTATCACATGATAGAATGGGATGTATCATTTTTGTTTGTGCCTGTGCAGACTGTATAAAAGAACAATCAGTATTCTGTAAATGCATCCATAATATTCAACACATTTTCTTATGTTAAAATGATTTGAGAAGTAGTTTTCCAATTTATGGAGAAATAAAGCCCCATTGAGATACTGATTAAAATTTCATTAACCCTAGCCTAAAAATAATGCTATCTTGGCAATATTCAGGGTCGTCATACAGGAGCATGGTATGTCTTTCCATTTACTATTCATCAGGTTTTATAGTTGTTCTTAAATAGGAAATCTCAAGAACGTTCCCAGGTATTTTGTGTTGCTTTGTTGTTGTGATGGTGGTTGGATGATTTTTCCTTTCGTAAATATTTTTCCTTTGGTAGTGATTTTTTTAGATTTTTATTTGCTAATGGCCTCTTTTTTGAATTTAGATAAATTGATAGTGTTTTTCAGTTGAATTCCAGGGAATTCCAGGAAAATATGCACCATGGTATCATAAATAGTTCTAGGAAATGGAAGTAATAGTTTTTAACATTCCCTTTATTTTTACCCTGTTAAAGGCAGTTGGCCCACACCCAGGAGCTGATTCTCATATGTTCTTCTCTGACCTTCTGAAAATCCGACCTATATTTCTACATTTCAGGTGCCTCTTTTTTAGTGGCTCTAGAGAGGTCCCCATTCCCTGGCTAAGCTTACATGATTATTTCTGTTCTTGGGCCTTGCCTTATGAGATGGACTACAGATCATATATTATTTTTTAAAGTTTATTTATTTACTTAAGTAATCTCTAAACCCAGCATGGGCCTCCAGCTCAGAACCCCGAGATCAAGAGCTGCATGGTCCTCTGACTGAGCCAGCTGGGCACCCCGATCTTATATTCTTTGTAAGAAAGAGACTTCTCTAGATTACCTTTGGAGGAGGTCTGTGAGATATGTGAGGGATAGGGGACCTGCAGGCACTCAGTCCCAAGACCCCCACGGAGCCTGGGATGGTCACTGACCTCACAAGAATAACAGCTCAGCCTACAGTTGGCGTCTCTCCTCAGCTCAGGCTCCTGACTTCCCAGAACATGCCTGGCATTCCTCTTCATGAAAGAGAAGATTTTAATGGAGTCATGTACCTCCGTTAGGGTATGGTGCTTCTTCACCTGGGCACTTCTGAGTAGGGTTTTGCAGCAAGCAGCCTCTGCCTGAGGTTTCTAGGGGAAAAAAAACATGGGTAGGATCACGATGGTGACCATGCAAATAAGCCTGGTTTCTGATTTCCTCATTTGCTGTGTCACCAGTGGTTACAACTGAGACCCTTTTCTCCTCCCTGCTGTGAGCACAGTGTGGAGAGCACATCTCAGGCTCTTTTCCCTGTCCAGCATCATGTCTGTTCCTGCCTGCTTCCCAGAGTCCCTGCTGGAATGTGAACTGTGCCAGGGGCACTACTTCCCTCTTTCAGGTGGAGAGCGAACCAACGGGCATTCCAGGTTGGCCTTGCTTTCCGGTGACCCCAGCTCACTCTCCTACTCTGCTCTAAATCTATTTATCTAATTATATTAGATAAATATTCAGCGTTTTTCCTTCTGACTTGTCGGTGCCCTCCTGATGGTGGCACAGACGTCCCTTTCCGTCACTGCTGTTGGGGACCTGGTGGCAGCAGAATGGGCCTCCTACGGCGTTCCCTGGCCCATGTGAAGCACATTCCCATGTGAAGCTCATTGGAACCTTTAATCTACCTCGTAATTGGTCTGGTGCTTTCCCTGTTCCTTGTCAGGCTGTGTTCCTGCAGGATCTCAGTATCTTCCCCCTTTTCTTTCTTTTCCTCCCAGTATCCACCTTGATGAGTCAATCAGAAATTGTCTTAAGTCTATCTTCTTTTTCCCGGAGTGTGGTATTCTGGCAAAGCCTGGCGGTTGGATTTCTTAACTAAAGCTTCTACTTGCTGGTGGCTGTCTAACTTTCTGAAGCTCAAGAGTAAACTGGGTAAATCGTAGAATCATAAAAGGTATTTATTCCGTCGTGATCCCCAGATTTGTGGTGTCGTCTCTCAGGTTTTCTTACAGCTTCACCTGAGAAGGTGGCGCCTCACTGACCTGGCCTCCATCCCGTCTGTATGTTAGAAGCACTAGGGACTCCTAAAAATGCTGTTGCTTACATCTCTTCTCAAGATCCTGGTCTGTCTGGGTCTAGGGTGCGGTCCAGGTGTTAGTACACAAGCAAGAAGCCCTCCAGTGATAACGTGCACCCATGTTGAGAGCCCTTGCGAGTAGAGGAAGGCTCCCATTCTGTGCTTTCGTGGACCTCTCTTCGGGTCTGTGGGATCCTCAGGCATGACTAAGCCTCACCGATGGGTGTATCTCCTAACCCTAGCCGAGGAGCCCAACAAAGAAAAAGTTGGCAAATCTAATGTGATATGACCTGCTCCTGGCAGAGGCCTGTCCCCTGAAACTCTGTTCATTCTGAGATTCTTTTGTTCATCCGGCAGCAGGATTTGTGTGTCTGTTAACGTGATAGGCACTCTGTTAGGTGCTACAGGAACAATCTGACAAGGCCCCATCATTCTGGGCCTGATAGTTGGTGATTCTGTTCTGGCCCTATGAAAGGATTCCTGTCCTGGGAGGACCCTCCTCCTTGTGGCTTGTGTGGTGGCTGGACTCTCCTGCTTGCCTATACAGAGCATACGTGGCCTGCCAAACGAGACCAGGTGTCCTTTATGACTTGGAGAAATGAGCAGGACCTTGATTTCTTGACCTACCAACCAAACTAGGCTCTAGGAAGCTCTAGTAGCTGCTGTAGGCCCAAACCCCTGTACCTTCTCTCTTAGGGATCTCAGCCAGGCCACTGAACCTGGAACCTTGAATCCTCACATGGCTCACTGGTGAAGGGTGAACCGAAGTTGAAGACTAAAGGCATCCCTGGGTGACTGCTTTCTTGTGGGCCCACATCTTGCTCTTACTTAACCTTGTTACTCTCACTGAAGGAGTAAGTAGGTTGTTAAAGAAATTTAGTTAAGGAAGATGAGAGAGCTTTCCACCTTGCCTAAAGCCTGGAGCATTAGGGCCCCAGAGCCCACTCCTGTCACCCTCTCCCTTGGCCCTTTGGTTTGCTATGCCCCAGGGGCACTGACCCCGCCAGGCAGAATCTAACCCCACCAGCTGCAGGAAGCAGGGAGACATTGGAGAATGAAGGGAACAGTTGAACGGATACCAGAGTAGGTGAGCTTGTTGGAAGCCTAGGTGTAAGAGTGAGCTTTTCGTGTAATTTGACTACTGTGTCTTTTTCTGGAAGGTGGGGCCTCCCTATAAACCCGGAGCTACAGCAGTGTCTCCCTATCTGTACACTTGCCTGGAGAACTGTCTCTGGGAGGTCAGTGTGTGCAAACAGGACCTGAGTCTTCCCCATGCACTCTATCCACTTCCAGCCACGGGCTCCCTCCTTCAGAGTAGTCAGTTTGGAAACTGAACACGCAATTCAGTGGTCTTGGCCACTTTTCCGGAACATTTTGCACGTCTGTTCAGAATTGTATGTGACTTAGTTTTTTGGAGCCACTCTAGTGCTAGCAAGTGTTCAGTTTTTCTTCAGAGTTTTTCTTCAGATTTGGTTTTTTTAAAGAGTATTTATTTATTTACTTATTTGAGAGAGAACAGAGAAGGGAGAACATGAGGTGGGGGAGGGGCAGAGGGAGAGGGAGAAGCAGATTCCCGGCTGAGCAGGGAGCCAGATGCGGGACTCGATCCCAGCACCCAGGGATCATGACCTGTGTTGAAGGCAGATGCTTAATTGACTGAGCTACCCAGGTGCCCCAGATTTGATATTTATACAAGAAATCACTCAGAATGTAATTTGTTATGGAAGCCCTGGGTTGAGATTGTAAATTTGATCTGAAAGTCTCCTTGACAAAGTTCAGAAAGTGAGTAAAAGCAGCATGCGTTCTTTCATTCAGTGAATGGAATTGGGTGCCACCCTAGGCAGGCACGAGACTGTAGGCTTAGGGGATGGAGCAAGATGGGCATTCTGGCTCAACAAGGTAATAATAAATAATAAAACAGATAAAAAATAAGTTGCCAAATAAATGCAAGTTCTAGAAAGAGAGGTACCCTAAAGAAGACAGAGGAAGCAAGCAAAATGGCAGAGGGGCTGGTTGGAGCCGGTGAGTGAGGAAGGCCTTACTGGGAAGAGCCATCTGGGCAGAGACATGAGTGATGTGTGCCATGCAGCCACGTCCTGGCGTGTCCCGAGCAGTGGCAGCAGTAAATGGAAAGGCTCTAAGGTAGGAGGGGCTTGGCAGGTTTCAGGAAAGTCAGAGGAGCATGGGGGAGAGTAGAGTAGAGGAGGGGCAAATAGGAGGAAATCAAACTGCAGATGTGGGCCCTGATTCCAAGGATGAGGGGGAGGGACTGGGAGTTTCAGTCTTTGCTGGAGTCAGTTCCTTGCCTTGCAGTGTCATTATTTTGAAGAGCAGTACTAATTTCCATTGATGGCTTGAGGTCCACGTTAATTAGTTTGTTTTGGGGAGGGCTGGGAAGAAGCTGGGGGCATATCCTGGAATCCTTGTGGGATATCAGAGCAGGAAGCTCAAGAAGCCTGTGGTAGTGTTGCCTGAGTGAGGTGTGACATACTGCGGGCAGATCAGGACAGGAAGGGTGCTCATTTATTAATTGTTCCTTAACATGTGTGTATTTTTTATGAAGCCTGTGTATTCATCTACCCATCTGTGTGTGTAAGGTGTGATTTTCGCACAAGCAGTGTAGCTGTTGTGCGGATGAAAACACGAAGTGACTTTAAACCGTCTCCTCTGAGATAATTTGATAAATGCTGAGAGGCTGCTTGGCATTTGGATTTCTATGAAATCCAAGCATTGATAGTTAAGTGCCTTCGAAAAGTGAAATGTGCTTCTGTTTTCATAAATAACACTTCATTTTTCTATTTCAAATTACATCCTTTGCTCCTTCCCCAGGCGACAGAAACAGACACCAAAATCAGAGTGTGCATGCGGGCATACCACCTACTCGTGAAAAAACTGGGCTTTAATCCAAATGACATCATCTTTGACCCTAACATCCTCACCATTGGTACTGGGATGGAAGAGCACAACTTGTATGCTGTTAATTTTATCCACGCAACAAAAATCATTAAAGTAAGTGTGGATATTTTCTCTCTTCTACTCAGGACACCACTCAAATTTATCTCATGGCTCCAGTGAATAGTTTGAACTGACATACCTGTTTATTGCCTGGGAATGTTGACAGTTTACTCTTAGGTAGAAAATTGGTTTTCTGAAATTTAGGGCCCATTATTATTTTTCTTTGATGTGATGTTTTATGCTATGAAGTAGAACGTAGATACTGGAGAAAAAATATTAAAAATATAGGTATAATAAATAATTATGAAACACATAATAGCTTTCTTGGGTCATGAAACAGAACATGCCTAGCGCCCCTGTGACTCTCCCTGTCAGATTACACCCTCAACTCTGAATTTTGTGTTGGAATCATCAGCCTGTTTTATGATAATGCTTTGTTTCTTTTCTTTATCATTTTATCGCTTACATACACTCTGGATTATCCATGGATTTTGTATTTGTAAATTCACCTATTTGCTAAAGTTTGTGACCCCCGAAATCAATACTCTTGGTGCTTTTGCAATCATTTGTGTACATACCCACAAGCAGACAGATGAAAATTCGAATGACCTAACCACCGTGTTCCCAGGAGAGGTCAACAGACTCCGCAGCTTGTTTTAGTTCTCAGTCTTTGAACGAGTGTCCAGTGAATGGCCTGTGTAGTGCCATGTTTTTCAGTTTTGAGCTTTTCCTTGGTAGTTTATTTTCTGTCTTAATGGCCCCCAAGTATAGTGCTCAAGTGCCTTCTGAGGTTCCTGATTGCAGGAAGGCCTGGACGAGCCTTACAGATAAAATGTTTGCGGTTATAAAAGCTTTGTTTAGACCTTAGTGGTTGAGAGCCAGTTGGCCATGAGCTTAGTACTAGTGAGTTAGTAGTATTTGTTAAACAAGATGTCTTTACACAGAAGAACACATAAAACAAGTTTCTGTATTGATGAGTAGATGAAAATTGTGTGACCAGGGGTTCACAGAAGCATAACTGTTTTTCCCCTGAGGAATGGTGGTTCTCAGTATTCGCAAGTTCATTGTTCATGGTGACTTTATACGATATAACTACCAAATACTGAGATGCGGCTGTATGAACAGTACGGCTTAGTTTGGCCAGTTTTGAGCTTCATATAAATTAGAGTCTCAAGATTCTCAGGCCTTTTTGGCTTACCCAAACTTACTTAAAAAATTCAGCTCTGTTGTAGCCTGAATTTTGTTAATTTTTATGAACATACAACATTTCATCATGTAACTCTTCCACAATTAACTGTTCTACTGTTGATAGACATTTGGTTTGTTTCCCATTCGGGACAGTATGAGCAATGCTGCCGAGATCATTCTGGTATGTGTAACTTGGGTGCACATGCCCAGGTTTCTTGATAGCATATACCCGGGACGTGGGATGGTCAGGTCACAGCAGTAGGTGTGGCAAGCTGTATCCCTAAAGCTTGAGCTGCTTTGTATCTTAGCTGACAGGAAGTTCCTTTTGTTCCCACGTGCGTGCTAATGCTGGACATTGTCGTGAGGTGTTCTGGGAACCTCAGTTTCATTCTTTCCTCTCAGAATTAGTCAAGTTTATGGTGAATTAGCGAGTTGGTTAATTTAGGCTACAGAGAAGCCTTTGACTGAATGACAGACTACTCTCTGTCTCTGCGTTGTTCTTTCTCTGTTATATATTCAGCAGATACTTTCTGGCACACTCCCTAGGTACCATGGCCTCATCAGGCCCATTGTAGAGATCAACAGAGATAAGACAGAATTTTTTTATTTTCCCTCAGGGAGATCAGAGTCTAGTAGGAAAAACTATCTGCAAGGCAGTGTTTTTGTGATGCGATAATATGGCAAGTTTTTGGTCTCTCTCTGGCTACAAGAAGCTCAGAATTATGTCAGACTGCATGTTTTTTACTTATCCCCTGATATATAAAGCTTGAGGGATGGGATTGTTGCTTTGGCAAAACAGGGAAGTCTTTTCACATTTTAAAATTTTTGCTAGGAAACCCTGCCTGGAGCCCGAGTAAGTGGAGGTCTTTCCAACTTGTCCTTCTCCTTCCGCGGCATGGAAGCCATCCGAGAGGCAATGCATGGGGTTTTCCTTTACCACGCAATCAAGGTACAGTAGAACACCTGTGTGCCCTTTGAAAGCAACTTTCACTTAAGGCAGGGAGGGGTTTGCTCACTTTGTCCTGCAAACTAAGTCTGGCCTGCTGCCAGTCTCTGTGGGTAACATCTTATTCATGCTTTGTATGTTGTTCTTCGTGGCTTTTCTGGGACAGCTGGAGAGCCGAGTAGCTGGGACAGAGACCATGGCCCAAAATATTTTCTACAGAAAATGTTTGCTGACCTCTGATGTAGCATATACCTGGAAATTCTCATTTTTTCCCTCTTTCTTGCCCTTAGTTTGGTATGGACATGGGGATAGTGAATGCTGGAAACCTGCCTGTGTATGATGATATCCACAAGGAGCTTCTCCAACTCTGTGAAGACCTCATCTGGAATAAAGACCCTGAGGCCACGGAGAAGCTCCTGCGCTATGCTCAGGTAGAGAGGAAAGTGTTCTGAAGAGTGCTTGACCTGCCTTTGAACTTTACCCCGGTAGTTACCCGACCTCTGTTGTAGAGCAGGAGCAGGCATCCAGTTCTGTTGTCGGGTCCCTGAAGATTTCTGAAGAGAGCCCAGAGAAGGCATTTTAGTTAAGGGTGAGGGAGCAGAAGCAGAGGCATACGAGCCTGCCTCAGGATCCTAATGTCAATTTTTTTTAATGTATCTGAAATTGTAAAATTAATTTTGTCCCATACTGAAGTAACACATAGTAATTCTAGAAAATTTACAAAATATAGGTAAGTTAAAAAAGGAAATAAAAGTCACTCAGAATCCTGCCACCAAAAGTTAACCACTGTTGAGATTTTGTTATGACCTTCTAGTCATGGTTTTGGTTTATTTTCAGAATGATTGTGTCCTCACAGCTGTTTGTACCCATGCTTACATACACACTCATGCTCAGATACACATTTACAAAAACAGACCTCTATTCTAGATGCTTTTTGGTAACTCTGTACTGGAACATCTTTTCATTTCATGAGATATTTTTCTACCTCATAATTTAAAAGAATTGTTTTGCATTTCCTTGTGTGGCTGTGTTATTTCCTGGTACCCATTGCAGTGTGCTTGCATTTGTTTATGTCGGGATCTGGTCCATCCATGGCAGGGTTCTGTAGGTCAAGGCTTGGGGTCTATGCACATTTGATCTATAGAAACCAGAATATGATAGTTAATTCAAAAAATCGGTTTCTTGTCTCCCCCTTTACTGTGTGTCCGTAGTTACAGGTGCATCAAGCACCTGTCATGGGACTGCTTCCTGGAATTCTCTTTCAGGAGAGATGAAATTTATACCTGAAAAGAACTTCTTAATTTATTTCAGAAAGCGATGGCAAATGAAGACATTTGTCTTCCGAAGCACATGGGAAAAATGGTAGAGCACTTTCATGGATGTTGTCCCCTTTGTTAATGTTTTCCATGCTAAAATCTGAATATAACTGGCAGAGATGTTCACTTGTCCTCTTCCATCGCAGAGTGAGTGCTAGAGTGTTCTGGAAGAAGGCTAGGACAGTTTACGATTAACCACATCAATGATTTATCAGCTTTATGGGTGACCAGATCTAAATTTCTGAAATTGCCATAGGCTCAGCAAGGCTGATGGGGATCAGACCATGCGTGTGAGCACAGGACCCTCCTCCCAGTTCCTTAAAAACTTTCCTGACTTCTCTCATGGACCCAGGACAGAATGTCTCAGGCCTTGATTATTGCAGATATAATCACATTCTGCTTCTTGGCTCATTGCATAAGAGCTGTCTCTAGAATTTTTCCCCCTCTTTCCAGGGCTGTTTCTGCTCATGACAAAGTACTTAGCCCCTGAGTGTGGAACACTACCCCATTTTCTTCTTCGCCTGTCTTCCACCCAGTGGAATAATAACTCAGGCGGGGTTCTCTTGAAGGCCTGAAGGGCATCACAGCTTTTATAAACATGAAGTCTTACTAGAGAGTTCTTAACCCGCACAGCAGAGCATGGTTTCAGTTTTCTCTCCACTCCCTCACGTAGGAAAAAATTGGACTCCTTCATTGGAAGACTGTTCTCATTTAAGGTGTTGCTGACTTTGTATTTTATGTTAGTCATTCTCTTGGGTCTTTTCGCTGTTAGCATTTTTTTTTACAAGTTTTTGTTTTTGTCTTGCTGAGCTGTCAAAAGATTTTGCCCCCAGGATGGACACAGCCAAACTGAGGGAAATCTTAATAGTGATATCGAGAGCTTAATAATCCATCATATGGGAGGTTCCTCCCTCTTAATGTAACCACAAGGACTTATTACAAACCATTGACCCCTCCATCAGTAGGCTATCCACATTCATAGTGACTTCTGTCACCATTTAGGGAATTAGTAACCCAAACAGGCATACTTCCGTAAGCCCCAGGAGGGGTCACCTCAGTAGCAGTTTCTCAGGATATTCCAAGGGCAAATGGAACATAAAAAGAAGTGAAATTAAGAGACAAATACGGGGTGAGGATTTTTTTTTTCTTTGTAAGAGAATGATTATCTCTTTTTGTTAGTAAATGCTGAAGTCTGCACCCAAGTTTCCTGTGTGATCCATATTGAAAAAGTGGAGGCGCACCTGGCTCCGTCAGTCAAGTATCTGCCTTTAGCTCAGGTCATGATCCCACTGTGGTGGGATTGAGTCCTGCATCGGGCTCCCTGCTCCACGGGGAATCTGCTTCTCCCTCTCCCTCTGTTGCTTCCCTTGCTCTCTCTCAAATAAATAAAATCTTGAAAGGTAGAAAGAATCTTGTCTCTGATCTTACTAAACTCTCTAATCCCACTTTGGGGGAGTTAATGGCTTTATTAAAAAATAATTATTTTAAATTTGGCGCAGGCTGACCTGTGATAAGTAGATTATTTTTGGTAATAAAAAGTTCCAGGTGTTATGGTACTGTATAATTTCCATGGAGTTCCATGGAAATGGAACTTTTTTTCTTTTTCTTTTTCTCCTCATGGAGTTCCTTTATTAAGCATTACCCTAATAGAGGTCATGACCCTTTTGGCCTGGAAGGATCTCTGCTCCGAATACAGTGACTCCTGAATGACCTTGAGTTGTGAGACTATTCTTGATACTTCTGTGGGAGAAAAGTTATTGGATCCTTTTTGGCCTTCATCTTCCTCATGTTCTTCTTTGTCTTTCTCTCGAGTAGTTTACTCCCCTTGGTGCCTGTCCAGCTTTTCTGTGTGTCAGAAACAAAGCACAGAGCCCCACGGGGACTCTCTGACAAGGAATCTGGTCTCAAGCAGTCGTGACAGAGACAAGGACAGCCAGATGGACATGACTGTTGGTGGGTTTGCTCCGTAGCCTTGGGTCTGACGAGCACCCAGGGTCCCCACCCCCCACCCTGGGCAGAGTTTGCAGTTCAATCGTGGAGAGCCTTCTCGCAGATAACTAGTTGGAAAGCAGGGTACTCCTGAAATAGCAGCTTTCAAATGTGCCTTTTAAGTCTTGATTTTCTGAAGCACGCTCATCAGGTGGGGAAGTTTGCATTGGTAGCAGCCACCAACATTTGGGCGAAACCTTTGGTGGCCTTCCCCAGATCCCCAGTGACCACTGTTCGTCCTCACGTAGGTCCTGACCACTCCCCACCCCAGGGTGGGCTGGGGAGCTTCCCATGAACTCGCCAGATCCTTCCTCCAAGAGTGTTTGGAAGCCTGTCCAATGTTTTCATCCTCAGACCCCATCGGGCCCGCAGGAGCTACTGGGCGCGTGGGCTAATAGGGCACACGGCTCGTCGCACATGTGGAGTCAGAGCATCATGAGCTTCGGAAGGGCTAGAAGGGCTTTTTTTCCTCCTCTCTTCTTGGTTTTCTTTTCGCAATGCCATGTGGCTCTGATTGGACTTTGTCCTTCTTTATGGCCAGATAGCATTACCTTGTATGTGTCGCTACTGCATTTCCTGAATCTGCTCGTCGCCCATGCATGTTCAGGTTGCTTCCTTTGCCCGGCTGTGGGCAGTAATGCCGCCACTCATTCTTCTAAGGTCACCAGCTTTAGTTTTGCTGGTAGGGGAGGAACCCTTGTGCCATCAGTCTTGCTGGTAGCACCCCAGCCCTGCGGTTCTGGAGGCTCTCCCCGGATCCATCCTCCTTTCTGTTCTAACACATTGTCCATTACTTAATGTCCTTATGCTTGTCGTCTTCTTTCCTTCCTGTCACCACCGCTGTGGCCCAGGCCTTGATCACCAATTACTAAAATCTCCTCCCTTTTTGGGGTGCTCTTAAAAATACTGCTTTGTCATTCTGCAGCTTCAGAATTTTGCATTTGGTCCTGCACTCCATGCTCTGCCCCCCCAAATGCCTGGAAGGTTAAATCCAAATTCGATAGCATGGATTTCTGGTGCTCTGTGACTTGGCCTCCACTATCCTGCATCAACATGGCTCTAGAAAATCGTTTTGTTCAGCATTAAACCACTCAGCTAGTATTTCCTGAAGTCTTGTTCTGTGTTGTTCACTTCACCAAGCATAGAGGATTGAACCAGTAAGAGAGATGGGCCCCTCCAGGGTCTACAGTTGAGTGAGGTGTATGAAAATGCTAGAGGCAGTTGTAACCCAGTGTGGTTGGTACTGGGGTAGGGCGAGTGCACGATGCTGTGAGAAGACATAGGAGGGCCACTGAACACAAAGGTAGAGTTGGTTGGGGGCAGCCTTCCCAGGAGGGGTGCGGGTCAGGGGAGATGTGAAAGCTAGGTGGGACTTAGCCAGGCTGGGCTCTGATGTCGGAGTGCAGAGCTGGTGGTCCTGCCGGGCCAGGGGCATTTGCATCTAGCCAGGGACAGCATGGAAGGAGGTGCTGTATTAAACATGTGTCACATGAATGAAGGTGGAAGCCCAGAGGTGAAAGGGGTGACAGTGTGGGGAATGGAAGTGTTCGTGGTGGCTGAGTTTGCTGGGTATAGCAGAAGATGAAGCAATCAGAGAAAGCCAGGTTGGGGCATCGCATGGCAGAGAGCAGCCTTGGAAAGGAGTCTATGGCATGGAAAAGTTACCTATCCTAGGAGAAACAGGACCCTTCCAGTGACTCTTGTCACATGGGGGTCGAGTGATGAGATTTGCCCCTCTGGTTTCTAGTTTAGTTTATAGTACAGAAGATACACTGCCGTTGAGGAGTGGATGGGACTGAGAGCAGCTAGTGGCTTGGACCATGTAAACGTGGAAACAGGGCAGGGAGGAGTTTAGAGGAGATGTAGTCGGTTAGGACTCGGTGAGTGGCTGTACGAGAGGAATGACGGGGTATTAAAGAATGCTCTGTAGATTTTCAGTTGGGGCGAGTGATGCCACCAGTTGACGTGGAGAGAACAGATGAGGTCATGTGGTTCACTTGGTAGGCCGTGGTCATGGCACTTTCTGTCCCTTTGCTGAGTCCATCAACTTCTTCCACGTCTCTCCACCCTGGTTTGTGATGATGACTCGTGCTCAAGGTTCCGGGTCCAGTTTGGATCACGCAGTATAGTCTGTGGTGTCTGCTCATTCGGCCCCTGGCATGTGCCTTCTCTGGTGTCTAGCCCCTCCACCTCCCCCAGGAAGTGCCAAGTACTTGAGGGCGTAGGCGTGTCCTGCAACTCTTGGATGCCCACCCTCCCATGCCGTCTGACTCCGGCCACCAGCTCTCTGTGTGTATTTCTGGGTGATGATGCCGTGTGTGGTGGGCCCTCGAGGTCCTTCTCATGGGGGGAAGAGCTTCTCTTACTGCCCTTGAAATCCTTTGTTTGATGTTGTTAACTTATGGGAAAGAAGAACAGGGTCTTGCTGTGTCCTTCTACTACAAGGTCAAATCCTGAAATACCTCTCCTTGTCTCTGCTTCCCGCAAACATTTATTGAGACCTTAATTCATGCTGGATGCTCAGCTATGCGCTGGCCGTATAGGAGAAGAATGAGGCATAGGATTTTGCTGCTACATAGTTCAATGAGGGCCTGTTAATACCCGTCTGTCCTAATTTCAACTCAGACACATGGCAAAGGAGGGAAGAAAGTTGTCCAGACTGATGAGTGGAGGAATGGCCCCATCGAAGAACGCCTGGAGTATGCCCTTGTAAAGGTGAGTTGTGGGAGCGCTGAGGGAGTGTGAAGTGACGGCTGGAGGCACCTCGTGCTTGCCTCGTGTGGTGGCTGGAGGGGGCAGTCACTCGAGCAGCCCCAAGGCACCGTGGGCCAAGTCTGGAGATATTTTTGGTTGTCACAGTAAGGGGTGGGAGGTGTTCCTGGCATCCAGTGGCTGGGGATGCTGTGGCATCCCATAGCGTATGGGAGAGGCCCCACATGACAGTTGTTCAGCTCACAATGTCCTTAGTGCCGAAGTTGAAAAACGCTCTCCTGGACCAAGTTGCTGTCTTTTGATCAACAGGCAAGTCCTGGCTCTTCTGCTGATAATTGGGATTTTTTTTTTTTAAGATTTTATTTATTTGTCAGAGTGAGAGAGCAAGCACAAGTGGGGGAGGGGAAGAAGGAGAGGGAGAAGCACACTTCCCACTGAGCAGGGAGCCGGACACGGAACTCGATCCCAGGAACCTGAGATCATGACCTGAGCCACAGGTGCTTCACTGACTTAGCCACCCAGGCACCCTGATAATTGGGATTTTAGACAACATAATCTCTTAGCTTCAGTGTCCTTATTTGTGGTCTGGAAAATTTCAGACTTCTCTTTTTTTGGCTCTCAAATTTAACTTTTAACTTCTTGAAACTTTTGAGATTCACATATTTGAAGTTGTGCAATGTCAGCCACATCCAGGGGTCCTTGAACTGGGGACACGGGGGATTAGGGCTTGATCACTAAAGGCTGGAGAAGTCCGCAGAGGCTTCATGGGTTTGAACTTCATGTCAGAGTCCTGGCCATTGTCATCCTCCCACCCGCCCCCACCCCCACTGCCGCCTTGGAGCTTCATAGTGACAAAACGTGCTGATGTCACCGGAGATCTTTAATAACGTATACTCTGCTAAACCACTAAGATGCAAAAAGTGTATTTTATGATGAATTTGAACTTTACTTACTGGTATTCCTTCTCTCTCAGATAACTCATTTTTACTGAGTACTTAACGTTTTATCGTTCCCCTGGCTAAGCATTTTACATAGGGCATTTCATTTAATCCTCAAAATAACCACCTGAGGCAGGAAATATGTGACATTTTAATTTAGGAAACTGAGGCTTGATTAATTGCTTAGATTACTGATAGGAACCAGGATTTGAACCCATGCAGTCTGATTCCAAAACCTGTACTCTTAAACATTTCCATGATTCATTCTTGATTGGCTATTTGGATGTAAGCCGATTTTTAATGTGATTTTTTTTCTAACTTTTTTTTTTTAATAGGGTATCGAAAAACACATTATTGAAGACACTGAGGAAGCCAGATTAAACCAGGAAAAATATCCCCGGCCTCTGAATATAATCGAAGGGCCTCTGATGAATGGCATGAAAGTTGTTGGTGACCTTTTTGGAGCTGGAAAAATGTTTCTACCTCAGGTTGGCAAAAGATGGGGAAGGGGAGGGGTAGTTTTTACAACCTAAAAAAGAAGACTTTGTCTTTTAATAGTAAGTTCGGGTGTATTTCTCAAGTTTTGATTTTGATAAGAGCTCGTGGACATTTGAGATCAGGTCATTCTTTCTCTAAATGTGTCAGGAGGAGTGTCTGGAAGGTCCGTCTTGAGGGTGAGTGCTGGCTCTAGGTCATCTAGAAACTGTTAGCATTCTGATCTGCATGATAGATCTGTGTCCCATCTCCTAAGTCCCAACACCCATCTGCTCTTCCCTCAAGTTACAGTAAAACCCAAGATGTGTGTGAAGTTCATAGCATTCACTTTTGATTCACCAGCTAGTATCATCTTTAAGGATACGTATTTTGAACAAATCATCACCATTTGAAATAGTGATATACATTACGTCTTATCTTTCGAGAAAGCCAGAACTCTCATTTTGATTTATAGGAGCAACTGGCCATATCGGTGAACAAGCTTCTCTTGAGTCGTCAGGGTTAGGACTGTGAGGCAAACACAAAACGTGAAGGCCCTAGTTTGGTTTCTGTTTGTTTTAATTACTCATTCTATACTTAGTTAATTGCCTGTTTCCTTCATAACATTCACCCCCTTTTTAAAACAGCTTTATTGTTTTATAATAAGCATATGACAAAGTTCACATATGTAGAGGATACAGCTTGATGAGTTTTAACATGCATGCACCAGTGAAATCCTCCCCACACTCGAGATAGGAACGTTTCGTTGTCACGCCCTCGTAATTTCCTCCAGCCCATGGCAATTCCTCAGTCTTAGTTCTTGATGGTGTTGACTTATTTTTCACTTGGTGTTTTTGAGTTAACATCAGGCATAGAGACAGTTTGCAAATGTGGTTTGAAAAATGTCTTGAATCCCTCCCCCAACCTCTACCCCTCACCTGAGCATTTTTACTGGAGCCTCGTGTAGTTAGCAGCCCTTGGAAGTTGACATGGATGTAATGCTGTTAGAGAAGGACTTCATTTGGACTTCACCGGTTTTCCCACTACTGTTTTCTTTGTATTCCAAGATCCCATGATGCTTTTTTATCCTGCCTTCCTCAGTACAGTACAGTTATTATGGACACTGTCCCTGAGATTGAGTTTGTCTGATGTTTGCTCATTTTTTGGCAAGAATAAAAGTGATCCTGTGCCCTTCTCCATGGATCATATCAGGAGTTCCAGAATGTTGCTGTGTCTCATTACTGGTTATATGAACTCTGCTCATTTGGTTAACAGTGTCTGCTAGGTTTCCTGCGCTCTGAATTTACTTGTAGAGAGAAACTTGGGAGACTGTGCAAATATCCTGTTTCCCATCATACTTCCACCTGTGAATTTTAGCATACATTGATGAATTTTGTAAAAGGCCCTATTCTTGCTTAAGCAGGAACCTTAATTATAAGTGGATTATAATACTAGGGATCGAGAAGAGAAGGCTGAAAAAGGACTCATGGTAGACAAGAATACCTAGAACTTGGAGAAATGATAGACAGCCTTCAAGGCTGAGAAAAAATAAGTAAGAAAGACAGAAAGACAAAATTAAGAAGACAGAAATCACAGTGTGCAGTTCCTAGTCTTATTTTCCTTCTGCTATACCCTGTTCATTGTCTTTCTCCACAAGGAACTTGTTCCTTATCTCATCTGCTGTCAAAAGTGGACTTCAGTGGTCAAAACTTGCATTCTTGATTGATGCTGAAATTCACAAGCGGGCATTAACAACCATTCAGGGTCAGGTAAAGATGCCTGACTCCATGTGTTTTTCCTAGGTTATAAAGTCAGCTCGAGTCATGAAGAAGGCTGTTGGCCACCTTATTCCCTTCATGGAAAAAGAAAGAGAAGAAAATAGAATGCATGCTGGCACAGAAGAAGAAGAGGCAAGTCATTTTGTCCAGGCTGCTGGGCCCTGTGAGAAATTGATCTCAGAGACTTAGGGGGTGAGATAGGGACCACGGTCTTGGCTATGCTTGTCATTGAAGGTGAAATCGAGCAATGATCTGTTTGACCAAGAATCAGAATATCCTGGGATTTTCCTTTGAGTGTGGCTTTATGAGTTTTTAATATGAACATAGTTTTTCAGACAGAGCCCATGATTTCAAATCAAGTTCGTTCATTCCTCTCCTCACCATTTACAGAACTCCTGCTATGTGCTGGGCACTGTGCTCCATACTATAGCTACAGAGCCAGGCCCCTACCCTTGAGGTAATTGAGTGATATTTGGCTTTGGAAAACCTCTTCCCTGATTTGTCTCTGCATACTGGTAATGTCCTTGGCACTGCCTCTGGATCCAACTTAATTCCTGTTGGCTGTACCACCAAAGTAAATCATTAAGCTTTGACCTTGTTTAGCTGCCTGTGAGGCTCAGCCAGCTTTGGCCTGTAGGATTCTGAATTCTCATATTGATGTGAGCTTGTGAATGGCTCCAACATGGAATCCCACTTGCCTTGTGTGCTTTTTCTTTTCTTTTTTTTTCTTTTGAAAAAAATGATTTATTCTTTCATTCATTTATTTATTTGAGGGAAGGGATGCCCACAGTGCATAGCACAATGGTATTGAAAAAATAAACTATGATAAAATGCCCCTGCCCTGGGCTGTTGAGATGGTGGTTTGGGTTCTGATGGGACCTGTGTACTCACCAGCTTCTCCCTCTGTTCCCTCCGTCTCCCCTTACTGCTCACCTAAATACTTGTCAGACAGCGTTTTTGCAGTTAAGGATTATGTTCTTCAGCTATAGGACTGTTTTGTAGTTGACATAACCTGTTCCTTGAGGTGATGGAAGCCCCGGTTGACGCTCCCTGGGCTAACCAGCGAGGCAGGCCTCCTTCAAACAGCTAGGGCCAGCAGCTTTCTACTGACAGAGCACATGACCTAGGTTCTAGGTCTGTTTTTGAGGTTGTCTCGCTTGTACGACAGGGCTTTTCGTGCCAACACCTGTCTGGCTGCAGGAAATTAGGGGATCTGCTATAAGGTGAGCGTGGCGATGCTCAGCTGTGTGGCTTTCTCCCTAGGACCCTTATCAGGGCACCATCGTGTTGGCTACCGTGAAAGGCGATGTGCATGACATAGGCAAGAACATAGTCGGTGTGGTCCTTGGCTGCAATAACTTCAGGTGAGTTAACACTGACCTCTTTCAAACCCCTTTCATATTTAAAAATAAAAGCATTAACAGGCTGATTCTTTGTTGGTCAGAAAGGGTAGGGTATGGCCGTGGATATTGTAGGTGATTTTTAATTTCTGTTTCCTGTTTTTTACATTTTCTGTGTTGAACCGCCTTTTCAGATGAAAGAAGGTAGTAATTAATCTGTGATCTGTGTGGTAAGTACAAAAAGGACAGTAAAAGCTATTCCAGCAGGGTCAGAACAACCAAGAGCTTCTTGAGGATTGACCTTGGGCTAAGACTCTAATGAACATCGGGCTCCTGCCCATAGCCAGTGGCATGGAGCATATTCTGTTTTTCTTCTCAATAAACTGCCATGTTTTAGAGCCGAGATCCTACAAGACTTCGGCTCGGTGGGGTTTATAAGAAGGCTTTGACTGTACAATTCTCTCTTCCCTCTGCTTAGAGCAGGACCATGCATCCCTCTTGGAAATGATGAAGCTAGATTTTGAAATGTTGTATAGAAGAAAAGCCTCTGGGTGATATATCTCATTGTAGTGAATAGTCAGCCCTCAGTTACTTCTGTGTGAGAGCTGATGACCTATTATAAGTGTATGTTTTGCCCAGATTTTAGCATATTCTTTGTGAACAGAAACCTAATAGAACTAACACCTTCTCTGGTCCATGTCCGGCCACCAGTTCCTTTGAATCCAATGGACTTCTTTCCGATGTGCTATTTTATCTCTGAAGCAGGGAGCCGTGACTGCAGGGCATCTGTGCCCTTCATAGGCGTCCCCTGCTGTCTTGTAACAAGTCCCCATTGGGCCCTTCCCTCCTCTCAACTTGGTTAACCACCTCTGCTTTCCAGGCCAATTGAATGCATCCAGGCACTCTGGAAGGCTGGGGTTGGAGGCGCTGGGTCAGGATCACACCTTTTGGCCTCTGTCTTCACAGGTGTTTCCCTTAGCTGCCTGCCCGCTGTCAGAACACTTAGCACTATCTTCTCTATTCCTATTCTAGGAATATTGTTCTTGGAATGTATTATTTTTTCAATGATAAATGTATTGGAGATACCAGGGAGGTGGTTGTAATGAGATTTCACCCATAAAACAGGCATTTGGATAAGGTGTTTGCTTCCTGAAATCTACAAGACACCTCCACTCTTGTCTCACGGTTTCAAATCCCATGTCGTTGGCTTTGGTTTGCATTCATTGCAGTTAGTTAAAATTGAATTCAGCTCGCGAACGTCTGTAGATCGTCTCCTACACACCACACATTGTACTAGTGACACCAAAATGGTTTAGTTGACTTTTCTCAAGAATTCAAGGAATTTGCTGTTTATAAGGCTAAATAGCCAAGTACATAGTCAGCTGTGATCATGGGACAGCAGCTGTTCAAAAAAGTAGTTTGTAGGTAAACCTTCTAAAGCAATTTATAAATTTTTTTTTGTATTTGTAATTTTTTATTTTGAAAAATGGGTAAGTAGCTAGGAGAGTCACACTAGGAATGTGTTTTCCTCCAGTAGAGACATCATAAGAGGCCAGGGAAAACTGTGGCGTTTCTCCAGGGTGCTCTGAGTATAGAATGTCAGCATTCGTGAAAGCCTGCTTATTAAACCCGAGGCTTTCCTCCAGCACATCCAGTCCTCTGTCTTGTGCATTGGAAGTCTGCTTATCTTCGCTCATAAGTCCAACTGGAGAAGTATCTTCTGGTGAAACTGTAGTTATTCCTCATATAAAAACACAAGTGAATGTGCAGTTGTTTTCTATCCTGTCAGACACCTTTGGGGTCTTGTGTCTCCTAACATGTGGCCTCCTGGTCAGTTTAATTTTATGGCGTCAGCTAGCAGAAAAGTGCCCGGATAATCTCCCTTATGTAGTTAATTGTATGCTTTTGCTGAGCATCAGGGTTCTAGATGGATCTGGGGTGGAGTGTGTGGTTCTGGATCTGGGATGAACTACCCAGCTAGTGAGTGAGTCTAGCAAACGATCCAGTATCAAATCCTCGTGCAACTTTCTAGTTCCTGGCTCTTTGCCATTGATGCACTAAATTTCATAAAATGTAAGAACTTTCTTCTTTGTGAAGGAAAAAAGAGTAAAGAGAACTCAAGATGATCGTTCTGTCTAGACAGAGGACGTTTTTGTGGAGATGACGCATTAGATTCTGTGTTACAGTAGCGTGTATAAATTTGAGAATTTGAATAGACCTCAGGGACGGATCCACTGAGAGTCTAGCAACACCTAACATTTGTTTACCACTGCACAAATTAGACAGTGCTTTCATAGCATTGTTTTGGTTTTTTTTTTTCTGTCTTCTTTTCCTGGTGTTTTTCTTTTCCTTTCTTTTCTTTCATCCTTCCTTCCATTTTATGGTCTTAATCCTGCTCTGCTTGCTTCAGTTACTGTCTTTCTCACTTTACAGACGAGGAAACTGAGGTGTCGAGAAGTTAAGTGTTTGCTTCATGGTCACACAGCCAACAAGGGGCAGACCATAATGTGCTCAGGGCTTCTGACTCCAAAAGTCAGGACTCTGCTCTGTCCGTTTATCTTAAGGTATTGATTCTAGTTCAAAAGTTCAACAACTTTAACTGTACTGTTTAATGTTGATATTCCAGTTAACATTCCTCTTACATAATTTAAAATATTCAAAAATGCTTTCTGATCAAATCGTACATGAGAATGGATTTTAAATATACTCCTCACTAATTATTACATAGAAAATGTGGATTTTTTTTTCCCCACGAAAAACTGGGATATGTCGAAAGTAATTTTAAAATTGGATATCCTGTATCTAGTACTTTAAAAATATGGATCTGGTGAAACAATAACAGAGGCCTGTTTATATTTTAATAAGTGGTTGTTAATGTACATGTAGAGTATGAGTGAAAATTAAGCAGCGTATAGCTGTGAGTGAATGGAATCACGTTAGCACATTTAGCTGTACTAAGTCAGGGGCACACTAATCCAGTCTCCTGTCCACCACACATGCTCACTTGATGATTATTCATAGGCTTTCATCCTGGGGTCTGTGGGGGTGGGAGGTGTGTATGGGCCTGTGTGTTTTCTGGTTTTTCAGCTTTACTGAGATGTAACTGACCTGTAACACTGTGTAAGTGTAAGATACTGACTTGCTATACCATGTTGCAATTTGATGACCACCATATGATGATGATGACCACCATATGATGACCACCAGCTTCACATAATTAATTCTTTCTTGTGGTGAGAACGTTTTCTCCACCTCTTGGCTAACCCATGTTACCACTTACCTTTTTTTTTTTTTTTTAAGATTTTATTTATTTGTCAGAGAGAGAGTGAACACAGGCAGACAGAGTGGTAGGCAGAGGCAGAGGGAGAAGCAGGCTTCCTGCTGTGCCAGGAACCCGATGTGGGACTTGATCCCAGGATGCCGGGATCATGACCTGAGCCGAAGGCAGCCGCTTAACCAACTGAGCCACCCAGGCATCCCTACTGCTTATCTTTTTGATAAGAGCCCTTCAAACAGATTTAAGGTGATACCCCATTATGAGTTTGATTGGCATTTCCCTGCTCCTTAGTGATGCTGAGCATCTTCTCATATACAGGTTGGTCTCTTATGTCTCCTTTGGAAAAAATAGCTATCCAGTTTCTCTGCCCAACTTACTACTTTTCAAAGGGAGACTTTCCAGAATTAATTAATTAATTAAAAGATTTTATTTACTTATATGACAGAGAGATCACAAGTAGGCAGAAAGAGAGGGAGAAGCAGGCTCCCTGCTGAAGAGAGTGCCCGATGTGGGGCTCGATCCCAGGACCCTGAGATCATGACCTGAGCTGGAGGCAGAGGCTTAACCCACTGAGCCACCCAGGTGCCCTTTAAGGAGAAATGGAAACAGACTGTTAGTTCCGCTTAAGCTGATTGGAAAAGGTCCATGGGGACTGCAGAGTGGTAGGGTACTGCCATCTGGGGGTAGCACCTGTGAATTGCAGGGTCAGAAACGAAATTCTTTGTTCAGTTCATTTCCAGGGACCGCAGACAGGAGGCACCCGGAATGGATGTGGATACATGGCTCTGATTTTCCCTTTTAATTCTTCCAGAGAGGAAAAGGGACTTTATTTATTACAGTATTTTTAAAATTGTATATATTCTTAGATCGTATTGGATGCCTTTGCTAAAACAGCGAGGGCAGCTTACATTTTTTTCTGAATTAAAAGCCCAAATTAGGGGCTTCTTGGTGGCTCAGTGGGTTAAACCGCTGCCTTCGGCTAGGTCATGATCTCAGGGTCCTGGGATCGAGTCCCACATCGGGCTCTCTGCTCTGCGGGGAGCCTGCTTCCCTCTCACTCTCTCTGCCTGCCTCTCTGCCTACTTGTGAACTCTCTCTGTCAAATAAATAAAATCTTTAAAAATAAAAAATAAAAGCCCAAATTAAATGCTTGTGTCCAGAGCTGTTATAAGCATTCTAGAAAGATGATTTTAAAACCAGCATTTTCTCATAACATTTATTTTTATTCTCTTTAATTTCTCATGTGGCATAATATAAGGATGTATGTAAGACGTGGCCTGTGGACATGGGGCATCAGGCTCTAGGTGAAGAAGGGAGACAAGGGAAAGCCCAGGGGAACAGAAAATGGAGCTGTGGTGGAATCAGGACGTGGCAGGGAAGGTGAGGGACAATGGCAAGGGACAATGGGAAGCAGGGCCACAGCCACGGAAGGCAGGGATGGCCAGAGTTCCTCAGGGCCAGCTGGGTCCTCATTCTGGACCCTTAGTGCTAGTCTCTTCCTGGCCTGCCTTCTTTCTTCCTTCATCTAGCTGATACCTACTTATTCTTTCAAAATTCAGCTCAAGTATCACCGTCCTGGGGTGCTTCAAGCTCCATTTGGATAGCTTAAGAATAGGGGGCCCATGGGTGTCTCAGTTGGCTAAGTGGCTGACTCCTGACTTCAGCTCAGGTCATGATCTCAGGGTCATGAGATCAAGCCCCATGTTGGGCTCCACACTGGGCGCAGAGCTTGGTTAACATTCTCTCTCTCCCTTTCCCGTTCCCCATCCCCAATTACTCTCTCTCTCTTAGAGAGAATGAAAGAAAGAAAGAAATCTTAAACTTAATATTCTGAAAATTGAACTAGTAGTGGCCATTAAGATGCTGACTCCTCCCCCTCTGACCTCTCTGCCTACCGTTTCCTTCTTTCCCCCATTCTGTCCAGCAACAAGCTCTCCTCACTGTCCTCAAACCAAGCAAGCATGCATGAGATGTTCCTGAAAGAGACATTGCTTAAAACAAGAAAATGAGAGCAAGTTGATTCTTACTATCATACTGATGATTTTTAATGGAATTTTTAAAAGTATATATACAATGTTGAATACAGTGGGCTTTGAAAGGTATGCCTTTTCGTCTTGATTTAAAGGCAATACACTAATTGAATTTAAATTTAAAAATGTAATATACTGTTTTGCTTAGTTTTATATGCAACAGTCTATACTTAGTCATAGCTTCACAAAAGATCCAATTACCAGAGTTTTTCAGTGTGCAAAAAAAAAGAAAATGGTGTGTTCTGATTCTTCTTATAACCTCTGGTGCCACAGCATTAAAACCTGCAGCATTTCCTCTAACAGGTCACTAGTCACATACTGAAGGTAGTTACCGTTTGATCTAAAATTGTCTTGGTTTTTACTGAGGAGTCTGCATGTGCTGATTTATTTGTCAAAAAAAAAATTTAAGTGATACGGGAGCAAACAAGTCAGTATAAGACGTATATAGCAAGAAGCAAAGCTCCTTCCTGCCCAGCAGCTACTGTTACCAGATGATACCATGTCAAATAGTAATTGTTAAGCATTAATTTTTTTTTATTAAAAATTATTTGGTGCACCTGGGTGGCTTAGTGGGTTAAAGCATCTGCCTTTGCTTAGGTCACGATCTTGGGGTCCTGGGATCGAGCCCCACATCGGGCTCTCTCTTCAGCAGGGAGCCTGCTTCTCCCTCTCTCTGTCTGCCTCTCTGCCTCCTCTCTGCCTACTTGTGATCTCTCTATCTCTGTCAAATAAATAAATAAAACCTTAAAAAAAGTTGTTTTGCCTATTTTAATGACATTGTGAAAGAAGTGAAAGTGCATGCTATGAAGTGCATACTCATGATAAACTTAAATTTTAAAAATGACTGGCATGGTGGGGGCTTTCTCGGTCTTGATGACAGGGGAACAGTCTTAACTTACCAGTTAACGGGCAGATGAAGTTTTATATGTTTTACCAGAGCTTAAAAAAAAAATGTCATATGCCAAAAATGACTGAATTGTATACTTAGAATGAGTGAATTTTATGCCATGTGAATTCTGTATCAATAAAGCTGCTTTAAAAGTCTTAGCATAGCACCTGGCATGTGGTAAGGACTTCATATGTGGTCATTATGGTTGTGATGGTTGTCACTGCTTCGTGAGCATGTCCTGGGGATTCCGGTTGCCATTAGATGAGTGTTTGGCAGCTAAGTAAACGTTCCTTTCTGCTCTGTCTCTGATGGGTTCTCATTAATTTCTTCACGTCTCTTTTCTGTCTCTCAGAGTTATTGATTTAGGAGTCATGACTCCCTGTGACAAGATCCTGAAAGCTGCTCTTGATCACAAAGCAGGTACTGTCCACCTGTGCTTCTGGGCTTTCCACTGGATGTCCTCAACCCCGGGGTGTGTCTGTCAGCGTATGAGGATGCCCCAGTCCACGTGGGACCGCTGGAGCATTTGGACTGTCAGGGGCCAGCTCCTGGGTGGGGGGCTTCCACTGTCGTTTGTAGTGGGGGTTGAATTGGTGAATAGGTACCCATGAAACTCCTCCTAGCTCTGAAGATGGGAAAAGGGAACAGGATTCTTATTACAGGGTCACATTAGATTTTTCTCTGGGTATCGTCATTTCTGTGTTTCTTCAGACACTGTGACATGTTCAAGTCTGGGAAATCATAAACAATATATTTTATTTGTGTGACTTCTGCAAACCGTGGCAAGCCCATTATTACAACTTGAAACTACAAATCGTATTTCCTACCGAAAGCCAAACAAATAAATGGAAACTCCCCAGAAAAGAGGTCATACAATTAGAAATTGGGAATTCAGATGAGGTCTTATGGTCTTTATTACAAAGGCTTTAAAGTGAATCTTGCATACTTTTCTACATTTTTTTCTCATTCTCCTTCTTGCTGTCCTTTTTTCTTTTTTGAAATAATAGATATAATTGGCCTATCAGGACTCATTACTCCTTCCCTGGATGAAATGATTTTTGTTGCCAAGGAAATGGAGAGGTTGGCTATAAAGATTCCACTGTTGATTGGAGGAGCAACCACATCAAGGTAAGTCATGCTAATGAACTTTTTGCTTTCCTTTAAATTCATTTAAATGCCAGTGTTTAAAAACAGTGATAAAAACAGTGATAAACCCTGTGTTTTGTTGTTGTTTTGTTTTTTATATTATGCTTAGCACATTGGCTCCTTCTGTATAAGCCCATGAACGTTTAGTCTCCCCCTGGACAAGAGTGACTGTACTTTTGGAGCATGGTCTAAGAAACGCCTTTGTGATCTCCCCAACCCTTGCCTTTTTTTTTTATTTCTTTGGCTTGTCATTGTCCTTTCCTTAATCCTCTCATCTCCCATTCTGTTCCTGAGATTTCTGATAAATACTCCTCTTGAAATCAAACCAACTGGAGAAAAGTGTGTCTTTTGGCACAAAGACATTGCTTGAACTGCAGCCTACTCTCTGTCTGGAGGCAGGTGTCTGATTGAGTAATTACAGGTTCCCTTGAAAAAACTCCAGCTTTATAATAGTTGAGGCAGGAGGCCAAGCTATCAAGAGTGAACCAGAAGATCACCTTGGGAAGTTGTTTTTGAAAGGGGGAACATTTGGAGAAACTTTCCGTTAAGCAAGAGAGAGTTTTAAGTTGGTCGCGTGACTGTTAATCAGTTTGTCACATTTTTCCTGGGGTCGTGATATTTGGTGAGAAATATGTTAATTATGGGTACCGTTGGGCTTCTTCTGACATGTTCCTTATGCTCTATGTCATTTACTTTGGCAGGGAATAATGCCCAGGTGGGACATTGAGCTTGGTCACCTGCTAGAATGCAGCTTATTGTTTTTCTTTTCTTTTCTTTTTTTTTTTTTTTATTTGTTTATTTGACAGACAGAGATCACAAGTAGAGAGGCAGGCAGAGAGAGAGAGAGGGAAGCAGGCTCCCTGCCGAGCAGAGAGCCCCATGCGGGACTCGATCCCAGGACCCTGAGATCCTGACCTGAGCCGAAGGCAGCAGCTTAACCCACTGAGCCACCCAGGCGCCTGCTTATTGTTTTTCTGATGCAAAAATGCAATGGAGTCCAGTCGAAGATATTCCAAAGTTCCTTTCACACTATAAGCCATTCATCTTAATTGGGTTTTCCAGAGAAACAGAATCAGTGGGGTGGATATATATACATTTACTTTATGTACATTGTATATGTTTACTCTGTATTGTATTATTAATGTATACTGTATATTATATATACAGAGAGGTTTATTTTAAGGAGTTGGCCATGTCATTTTGGGGTCTGGTAAGACTGAAATCTGTAGGGAAAGTCCACAGGCTGGAGACCAGGCAGGAGTTGATGTTGCAGTCTTCCTTCCAAAGGCCATCTGGAGGCAGGATTCCTTCCTCATTGGCGCACCTCTTCTTTTATCTTAATCTTCAACTGATTGGATAAGGCCCAGCCAAGGAGGAGTAGTCTGCTTCACCCAGAGTCTACTGATTCAAATGCTCATCACATCTAAGGAATAACCTTCACAGAAACATCTAGAATGATATTGACCTAGCTCCCATGGTGTGGCCAAATTGACGCATAAAATGAACCATCATCCCATGTATAACCTGAGTGGATCATTTTCACAAGTAGTAACAGTGTTGTGGGTCATTTATTCACTAACTGCTTTTCATCCTTGAAGGACTCTATAATATGTCCATTGTTGCTCACCTTACAAAACTGGGTTTGTTTTTCCGCCCAGGACTTACCCACTAGAATATGGGGCAGATTATTCTTCAGGGGTTTGACTACCCATTGAGAACTGGGGTTTCAGTGAGCAGGGTCTTGGGTGTTTGATAGTTGATGATTTTAATGTGAATATTCATCAGCCTAGCAGAGAGTGACCAGAGAATTTACAGACTGTTGTAAGGATGAAGTACGTTTTAAGATCATGATTGTGAAACCGAATACCTGTGACACTGGTTTCCAAATAAACTGTTTTAGAAGGCAGGACACCATACTGAGGAATTCGACTTCAGGAAACCATGCATAGCTCTTACGCAAGTTGGAATATTACAAATGGTCCGTTCTGTCATATTTCTTACCAAGTAAGAGATTAAAGAGGATTTTAAAAAACATTGGGAAGCAACATAACGAGCTCCTCTAAGATACACCATACATAAAATTAGCCACAAATGCCTCCCAATAATGAGAAACTGGCAAGTTAGAATTAAGTGGGTCAGAAGTCACCTACTGTCTCTCCATGCTCCTGCAAAACTTCGGTCCTCTTCGTCTGGGAATGGCGACATGATCCTCCCTGAAGGTGGAAATCTGGGTCCCATGACCTCGGGAAGTTCCTTCAGCTCGCCAGTGCTCTGTTAATGTATGAGCTCCGCCTTTTCTCTTGCTGTTCTCTTCATGCCTCTTGCAGTTTCTGGGAAAATAATTGGAAAATAAAAGCCAGTCACCAGATATGTGTTCCCTTCTCCAACGTGATGCTAGAACAGCCCTGGCAGGATAGATTCCTGTGCCATCTCTAAGAACCTCAGCTCGAAACTCCCCCATGCTGACTCCATTCTAAAGCAGCGACGGTGGGCGAGGCCTTATTTCATCTTCCTCAAGCCCTCTTCTTTAAGGAAACTCTTTCCCTAAAACCTAAGTCAAAAAGAAAAGTACACAAGTCAGAAATCTACAACTCGATTAATTTTTATAAAACTGTACCTCCGACGTAAGTACATCTATATAAAGACATGACGGTTATGGTGCTCAGGGCGCTGGGCTGGGTCCTCCACGGAGTCATCCATGACAAGATGGCCACTCTGCCGTCTCCCATCACTGCAGCTTGTTGTTGCCTTCGTTTCAGCTTCATAGACATGGAGTCCTGCTGTGTGTGTTCTTTTGTGTCCAGCTTGTCTTGTGCACCGCTATGCCTGGGAGGCCCAAACTGGTTGTTATCATGGTGGTTTTTCCACTGTGGTATGTGTACTATCTGTTGTATAATACACTGTGGCTTATTATCCAGGCTGCTGTTAGTGGACACTGGCTTTTTCCCAGTTTGGGGCTGTTTGGCAGAATGCTGCTGTGCTTGTATTTCTGCCCTGAAAGCAAACTTGCTGGGTCCTGTGTATACGATCATCAGCATTCAGCATTGCTGGGTGGTTTTCCAAAGCAATTGTATTAATTTACACTCCCGCCAGCAATTAAGGGAGTTCCAGTTACTCCACACCTTTTTCAATTTTATCTATTTTCGTATGGATATAGTAGTATCTTGGAATGGTTTTCATTTGTGTTTCTCTGCTGACTAATGACATTGGCTACCTTTTCATGTGTAGGTTGACCATTTGGTTAGGCTTTCTAAGTCCTTTTTTCTTTTTTTAATTGGTTATTCTGCCTTTTTTCTTGCTGATTTATATGCGTTCATATTTATATTGGATGCAGGCTCTTTATTAGATGGCAAATAGATTCTTCCATTATGGCTTGCCTTCTGCTGTTTTAGTTGTATTTTTGGATCACAGTTTTTAATTTTCAGGAAGTCTGATTTATCTGTCTCTTCCTTTACGATTAGTGCTTTTTGCATCTCTCTAAGAATGCCCTCTACTTCTGGGAGAGTCCGTTTTGCTGGAAGGCAAGGAATAGTTGGGGTGTCTCAGAAGCCCTCTGAGAGCTCTTGCTCTAACCTCCCACAGAGCTGTGGAGAAAACAGCGTGTTCCATTTTTTTGCCTTTGTGAACTGTTATTTGAGCAGAGGACGGCTCAAGACTCCCAGGTTGTCATGAAGGAAGATGAGGGGCTGTAACATGTCCATGGCTTTTCCAGATCTCAGTGGCCTGTGGTGGCGTGATGGAATTAGAACGGTACTCCCAGGACACTTGCGATGAGCCTGACGGCTGACTGATGGATCCTGGGACGAGTTGAAAGGGCTCTACAGCCGTGGGGTCGTGTGCGCGTGGAAGCATGCCTGGAGTTCTGTTTTTAACCTGTAGCTCTGAGAGGATAGAGAACTGAATGTTCTCCTGTCTGTAACGCATATTGTTTTGTATCACAAGTGAGAAAGGACTTGCATGGAAATCTGGTCCTGTTATCTATACAGCTTCTCACAGGCACAAGTCTGGCAGTTAGCACTCAATTTTTAAATGGTTCAAAGCCAGTAACAACAGAGTGTCTTTTTCAGTTATTTTTTGTGAATAGTAGAGAATTCAAAAGGAAGTCCCATTCCTTGAAGAGAGAGGTCATTTCCCAAGTTTTTGTTTCTGTTTTTTAATGAATCGTTAGGAGGCAAGATGCTGAACCACGTAACTGGCGTTGTTTTCCTCATTGCATTGGCTCCCGGGAACCTTGGAACTTGGGCCGGGGTGGGGGGGGGGGGGGGAGGATTTCACAGACCCGACTTCTGCGTCTGACCCCACTGCTGACTGCCTCCCGTCTTTGTTTCCCCAGACTCTCATTTTTCTCATCAAATTCTGAGGGGTTTTTTTGGTCATGCTGCATTTATATAAACCATTTTAATTCTGGAAGGATAAGGCATGAAAAAAATGCTTGGATTACTTGTTCTTTTTCAGAGTTTTTAAAAAGACCTTCTAAAGTTAACACTGTCCTGCCCGTTGGGCAACCGTGGGGGGGCCGGCACTGGTGAGGGAAACAGCAGACAAAGAGCTGAGATTCAGCCTCAGGGCCCAGCCCTGTGCTGTTGGTCTGTCAGAGGGAAGGAGAGAGTCCAGTGTTTTTTATCGTTTCAGGCTTCAGAGAGAAGTCTGCTTCCCACTGGAGATGGTTGCATAATGGAAGCTTAGAAGAAAGTAGAGTCAATGTCATTGTTTTATAAGGAAACCAGAAGTGTCCTTGTTGGCCGACCCAGCTCAGATTTGTGGCTGCGCTCATTTAGCTTTGTCAGTGTGTGTGTGTGTGTGTGTGTGTTTGCATGTGTTTGCATGCGCGCACGTTTGCGCGCTCGAAAGCAGCACTTTGCTTTTATTTGTTGTTTTTGTTTTTAAATAGTGGAATTCATCCATTTCTTCTTGGTGCCCTTGTCCAGAAGATCATCAATGAGAGAATGACCAGAATTGCACTGGGAATCTTTAGATGCTTAATAAATATTGATTGTGTTGACTTAAGATTTAAAACTGCACTTGTTCCCTTTAAGAGAAACGTCAGCCAAGTCATGTCAGGCTTAATGTTCCCCGGAGAGACTTCAGGCAGAATGTACATTGAGGGATATTTGTGTGTTGGAAGAGCTGACCACCCGAGGAAGAGAACGAAAGCATGGTCTCACTTTTGTTCTGCTGAGAAGCCAGAAGCAGTTTCTTCTTTAAAACTATTCCCACTGTTTGAAAATCTTCCGCCTTGTAGAATACCGAAGATACTGTCAAATCTTTGTGCCCACAGTGGGCACCAAACAGCACATCCTTGGAAGGCAGTGGAGTTGGTTGGCTGCTTCGGGGCCATGGTCTGACTCCCCCACCCTGCTGCTCCTCACCCCCCCCCCCCCCCAGGCCCGGAGAGTGTCTGGCGCCAAGTACTTAGGCCTGTGTATCTCTTGTATCTCTCGGTTCTGTGACTCTGGGCTGTAGGCTTCTGCTTTCTGTCAGTGTGTGGAGGCACCTGTAGAGCAGGGACAGGTGAAATGTCAGGGTCTTGTCTGTCTTGGGGAATGAACTTTTAGTCATCCCTGAGGAGCCTGTTAAAAACACACTGACACATATATTGTGCCTTTAGTGTTCCCTTGGTTTTTAAAAATTACCTCAGTAATCTATGCTTGTTATTAGAACATGTCAATCACTTCAGAGGAATGGAAAGTAAAATTTAATCTCTCCCTTCCTGCCTTCGATTCTGCCTCCACCCTTCGTCTAACCAGTATTCACATCTGATGTGGATCTCTCGGGTTTTGTTCTGAATATACAGAAACTTACATACCAGGTTGGCAGGGTAGGGCAGGTGAAGAGTGGTAGTACTTGTTTATTTAAAAATCAGAATTGTAAAACAGACTTCTGTTACTTTGGTTTCTCCCCTCTACTTAGTAGCATATTCTGGACATCTTCCCAAAGGAAAGTGGGTGTTAGTGGAGGGGGAAGACTAGGAAAGCATCTGACCCTGGGAAGAGTGCTGGGGCCTTCAGGGAGAGGATGGGCTGGGAAAAGACTGGGAAGGACGGGCTGTCCTGAGGAAGCCCCAGTGGCTGCCCTTTAAATGCACCCGTGGCAAAGTGCTCATTCATGTCCCACCTTCAAGGCCCTGGTGTAACCACTGTCGGGGAGGGTGTGCAAGTGGATCTTCACCTCTTACACTAGGGTGCCATGTTCTATAAGGAAGGAGCAGCTAGGGAGCCTGTGCTAGGAGATCCAGTAATCAGAGGGCAGCTGGCGGCGCACTTTGGTCAGTTAAGTCACCTCAGGGTTAAAGAGTATTTCATCCTGGCTGCCCACATTTCCCAGTCTGGCAGTAGGCGTTCGGGGCTGAACGTTGTTGCCACTATGGCCTCTCTGTGTTACTTCGTGTTAGATTTATTTAGGGTCTGAGGTTCCTTCCTGCAGTCCAAGGTGGGCTTGGGGTATCCCTCGGGAATGGGGAGCAGCCCCTAGCGCACGCATCCCCTGCCTGGTGTCTGTTTCTCCGGGGGCCCGGAGGCTGTCCCAGCCCATTTGAAGGGGGAAATGCAGCCTGAGCTTTATGGCAGCCAAGTGCAATTGCCGGAGCTGGTTAGCAACTTGGTTCAGACAGGCTGCTAATGAGTACGAGGTCACAGTCACGGCCATGTTCACAGAGAGCTAAAGACAGTCTTCCACATTTTGTGACAGACTGTTTTTGTATTACAAGCTGACAAAGTAATGTCTTTTCCCTCGGTCTCCCCATCTTGGCGGGGTGGGGAAGGAAGTCCTCTTGTCTTGCAAGGGAAATGGGAAGTTCAATATTTGAAGTACCTTATAGCCTTTCCTGGGAAAGCGTTATCTCTAATGGTTCCAAACAAGTGTCGTGGAGGAACTTTCAGCCCTAATGGATGTGTTTTTTTTCCCAATCCCTCTTTCTAGAACCCACACGGCAGTTAAAATAGCTCCAAGATACAGTGCGCCTGTAATCCATGTCCTGGATGCGTCCAAGAGCGTAGTGGTGGTAAGTGTAGGGCCTTGCTTCCACTTTAGATATTTCATAAGGAGAGGAGAAGATACAGAGTTCAGGGCATTTCCCAAGATGATGATGATCTTCTTCTTCTTCTTCTTCTTTTTTAAAGATTTTATTTATTTATTTGACAGAGATCTCAAGTAGGCAGAGAGGCAAAGAGAGAGGAGGAAGCAGGCTCCCTGCTGGGTAGAGAGCCCGATGTGGGGCTCAATCCCAGGAACCTGGGATCATGACCTGAGCTGAAGGCAGAGGCTTAACCCACTGAGCCACCCAGGTGCCCCCCAAGATCTTCTTTTATTTTTGTGCAATTCTACTAAAAAAAATGTGGAAGAAAGCCTATGGCTTGTCATAATATCATTGTGGGGGTCTGTATTGCTAGAAGGGGGCAGCCAGGCGAGGAGTCCTGAGCTGACTACAGAATGCTGGTCTGGGTAATGTGGAACCAAGACTCTTGTGGCCTTGACACCAGCCTGGAGGGAGAGGGGTTTCAGCCATTTACATGCTCTTACAAACATGAATATATACCGTCTTAACTTTAAGCCAGAGCTAAAAACAATGTGCATTTAAAAAAAAAAAAAAAAAAAAGTCCTATGTTCAGCTATAAAGACTGCTAATGCAGCAAGGGCCGAACCAGAAGCCAGATGAGGTGTGGGCACCGGTACTCCCTTTGGTCAGGCCAGCTGGATGGCTAACAGTGGGAAGCTCTTCTCAAATACAGAGAGATGGCCACCTTCTGAAATTATTCAGACTCAGTCTTTTGATCCAGCCGCAGTGGGCATGGCCCAGGCCTGTGGTCTGGAATCGAACACTTGGAGGATTGTGAAATATGGCAACTATGTAGAGCTTTAAGACTTCAGGATGCCCTTGCTTTCTTTCTTTCTAAATAAAAGCCAAGGTGCCAATTCTTAGTTATTTCTAAATTATAAACTATATCTTCAACTTTTTCCCTCTCATTGTGTTGTTATTGTTACGAAAAATAAAGAATAAAAGCATAAAACATGTCTGAATGGTTAGCCTGGAAACCCACGACAAGCTCTGATTTTGTGGTGGAAAGTTCACAAAGATCAGCCCATATAATGGGCATGAGCTTGTTTCCACCAAGCAAGTCAGACTGGGCAGGGAGGGTCTTGTCCCAATGGCTCTGGGTGCTGGGGCCCCCGGGGGTGTGGACGGTGCCTGCAGACTGGTGTACTCTGTCTACCCAGTGGGAGCCATGTCAGAGTCCTGTTAAAAGTCCTTCAAGTGTTTAGAAAATCAGGATTTGCTTTCTCAGAGTCTAAAATCTAGTGGAATGCAGTATTTTAAATAATATTTAAAAACACCAGTTCCGTGTACTTTGGGGAGCTCAAGAGTAGGCATCCCCTTCCTGTCTTCATTAAGCCCTGCTGGCTTTCCTAAGTGAAGACTCCATTTAGCAAAGGTGGATGGAAGCCCGGGAAGTACTTTGTGGGGTGAATAGTGAATACCGTGCAGGAGCCTTTTGTTAGGCTTGTCGCAGTGCTTCTCTCTGATTAGGTTCCTTGAAGTGTTTTGGCTTTACACTAACTCTTCGGGGATTGGATTGCTATGAGAGATACTTGGAAGATTCACGTAGAATTGTAGACATTTCAAGCCAATGGGCTCCTCAGCCATCGTCCAGTCTAATTTGGTCAGTTTCACATAATGTTACTGACCTTCCAGGCCCTTGAGTTGGAGAATCCAGCTAGAGGCTGAGAGATGATGAGGCCGTGCAGGGTTTTGAGCTGATGGTCGCCAGTAGCTTTTTCTTCTTTCTTGACAATGGTATTTTGAGCTTTGCTGGGGGCTGTTCTCTCATCACCTTGATAATCCCAGTCATAGACAGGATTTAGCTCATCCTAATTTTATAACTGACTGAGTTGCCTCCCATTTCTCAGATGATGGGTTTCCTTTCTTTTCCTAGCAGAAGCTCATGGTTGACCATGGACATGAATCTCATTCCTTCAGCAGACCTTTAATGAGGAGATACCTCATCTATGCCAGGCACAGAGCTAGAAACTGGGGACACGAAGGCAGTTAAGGTGCAGTCCTGCCCTCTAAGAGCTTGTCCACTTGCCTCCAAGTGGATATGCAGACAGACACTAACAGCCTGTGGGAAGTGCAGTGAGGGAGAGATGCACCAAGTACCTTTGAAACACAGAAGAGCCGAACCTAACTAGGGTGTTGTGTGGGTCCCCAGGAGACCCTCAGTTTCAGTGATGTGCTTGAAGGACTCCCCGAACTCAGAAACACCGTTCTACTCACAGTCACACTGTATTGCTGCCAAGGGATACAGATTAAAATCAGCAGAGGCAAAAGATACAAAGGGTAGCATCCAGGAAAGGCCAGGCACCAGCTTCTAGGTGTTCCCCCCCATCCCCCGCTCTTGTGGAATCCTACGGACAGTGCTTAATCCTTCCACAAGTGACGTGGGATTCCACAGGCAGCACATTGCTGACTAGGAAAGCTCAGCCAAGCCCTGGTGTCTGCAGCTTCTTCTGGGAGTCAATCCCATAGGAATGGAATGCTAAGCACCTGACTGTTAATTACTCCAGATTCAGACAGATACAACATGAGCCAAGTCTCCCCCAAAATCATGTGGTCCAGGCTCCAGGTGGATGAACAGTCTTAGGCAGGATATAGCCAGGGCTTCGAGCTGATCTCTCGGGAGCCACCAAGAGCCACCTGTTTCTCTGGAATGTGTGACCGACCGTTGGACATCCTCGGTCCACTGAGCTAGTCTTCAACTGCGCACCCCCTGGCAGGAATTAACAAAGCTGGCAAAGGGAGAGGGAACGACAAGAATGAGGAAAGGCTTCCTGGAGGAGGCATCATCAGAACTGACCAGTGTTGCTCCTGTTTTGTCTCCTTTTGCTCCGACGTTCTTGAACGTCGATCTTGCGTGTTCAGTGCTCACAACTATTAGATGAGAATCTGAAGGATGAATATTTTGAGGAGATCATGGAGGAATATGAAGATATTAGACAGGACCATTACGAGTCTCTCAAGGTAAGTGACAAAAACACTGCTAGTTTGGCCATTAAAATGATCCTGCATTTTTTAATGTGACTTTATTGTTTTAAGGAGGGCAAAGATTTAGGATCATTTTAGAGATGCCCCGTTTCCTAGTTCAAATTGGAATTCTCTAGTGTCTAAGGTCCCAGTAATTTGGGGGCTATCCTAAAAGTAATTTCATTCATTCCATCAAACATTTATTGGGTACACAGTAGCTGTTAGGTGCTGGGCCAGATAGCAGAGTTATGAGAATGAATAAAACATACCCAGCAGGAAAACAGGAACTGAAACATTATATAGAAATGATCCTCCTGGATCCCTGTTCTTGAAATAGCAAAAGAAAATGAAGACATCAGATAGGACCATTGTCACCTCTCTCCCTCCTGCCTAGTGCAGACTGTGCAGAGCAGTGTTACAAGAACTGTCCCTCTCTAGATAAGCTTCAGGGAATCATTGGAAAGCAGACATAATCACTTGTTAGAAGTGGCTAGGATATTTCTTCCCAGTTTATCTGCCTGTTGGACCTTGTTTGTGGTGGGGCGCCCTTTGGGGGTGGCTAGGCGAATGGAAGGAGACAACAAACCGTGTGAAAACAGGTGTTTCTGAGGTGTTGACTAGCCCAAGATACTGTGCTTGGTTTTCTGTCTCTCCTTAGGTCTGCCTGCAGTTGACTGTTTCTTGGCTCTGCCTTCTGGTCCGAGGGCTGGCCAATGGCAGGCTGGTTAGCCCTGGCCTCAGGTGTTCGTTCTAGCCTTGGCCTCGGGTGTTCTAAAAGGACAGGCAGGACACCACTCTGTTGCTGTATGGTTACTGCATGGTTAAGGGATCTAATATCAATATTTAACGGATATTTACTGACTCTTTACTCTCTTGTTCTGGTGCTAATGGGAAGCCATATTGGGTGTAAAAGGAAGAGCTTTTTAGGATATGAATTTTCAGTAATAAAAAGAAGTTGTGGGTTTTGTTTCTTTCTTTCTTTTTTTTTTTTAACAGAAGTCCCAGACTAGCTTTTGGGACGCACTTTAGTAGTATCAGTTGAAAAGCTAAGAGTCTCTGACTAAAATAACTTTTCTCTTTTTCATAGGAAAGAAGATACTTAACCTTAAGTCAAGCTAGAAAAAACGGTTTCCATATTGACTGGCTGTCAGAGCCCCCTCCAGGTCTGTCTGGCTGTCAGTTAGAGAAAGGCTGTGTGATAATGAGAGCTGGAGAGGTGTTTCTATTTACTTGGCTACAGAATCCAATGGGCAGCTAGAGACTCTTAATTGTGTCTAATAATAGTGACAAAGACAATGATGATTGAAAAAATAAGTAAATAGGTACCATTTATGGTGGATCAAACCGTGTCCTGAGACTGGGCAGCTCTGGGTGCTTGACAAAACTCTGTGGTGAACGTGCTGTTGTCCCCACTCGCATGTGAAGACCCTGAGTTTCGGGTCAAGAGCCCAAAAGGTTTCTGGAGTTCTCTCTCTGGTCTGTCTTCTGACCCACACTCTTTCTTCTGTGTGGGACTCAGCGGGCCCCTCCACAGCTTGATGTAAGTTCTAGAGACCTGCCTGGGTGGTGCTGTCGCTGAGTGGCCTGGGTTGCAGGGCAGGCCCAAGTGTAGACATGGGGTGTCTGAGATTGAAGATTCCCTCACTCTGAGGAGACTTTTAGAACATCTCAGCAAAACAAGAGCTCCTATCTCTTGTTCACCCTCTCCTGTTCTCGCTCTGAATGCTTCCTTCTATGTCTTTTGTGGGGTTTTTTTCCCCCTTTCTTATTTCCAGCCACGTCTCTTGCCTTATGGGGGTGTTTATGAGGGAATAAAAGATGGAAGATGTTTTGACACGCTCAGAGAGGCATGAGGTACAAATGCAGAACTGAGACCGGTAAATAGGGGTTGTATTACTTGAATCCGTATTTCCAAGGTAATACCTCAAACCTGGTCTACTTGTTCACAACATCTGTGTTGCGCATATGCTCAGCAGAGTGGAGATCGTTAAATTGGAAATGTACGTGAGACTGGATCTGATTTCAGTCCTGCTGAGCTTAGTGTGGTTGAGTAGGAGGAATGCTGCATCGGGAGTCAGGAGGTCTGGGTTCCACTCCCAGTTTGGCTCCTGGCTCCGAATCACTGAATGACCTTGAGCGTCTCATGTCTGTGGTTCACAGTTTCTAACATGTAGAAAGGAGTTTCCCTGTGGAAGGTTGTGAGGATAAAAAAAGTTCAACTTTTGAAAAATGTAAATCACTGTATAGTCCAGCTGTTATTTTCCCTTTACCTTTCACTTTGAAGTTAGAAAAACATAACAAGGGAAAGTCCCACTTTGACCCAAACATCCAGCACGATTCAACGGAGACAGTCCTGTGAAGGCAGTGGTGGTGATACTTTTTGAATGTCCATCTGTCCCAGGGTCGGGCTGCTATGGGGGCCTGTACTTACGGCTTCAGAAGGGCCGAGGCCCTGAGGTACAGCCCGCAGAAATGTTTCTGAGGACAACCAAGTCTTCTAGTAGTTGCAGGAAGTCACTTTATAAAGGGAGAAAGAAGGGCTCTTCTCTCAAGGTCCTTGGTGGTAAAATTCCAGAAGAGCATCCTGCAGTGACTACAAGGCAAGAGTGAGCATTCATCCAGAGGAAACCTGTAGTTTCTTCTTAATGGTCCCACACATCAACACAGTAGAATATTACGAAGAAGAGATTATTCTGAATGGGAAAAAGATGACCAGCAACAAATGAGAAAGAGCTCCCGTGAGCATGTATGGGAAGATAGAGATTTCCAGGCAGAAGTAAGAAGCAGCTCTACTTTCCCTGTACTTTTCTCCCTCTCACGTCTACCTCTGACTATGTGATGACACAAAAATACTCTTTTGAGGCTCTGGTGTTAGCCCGGAGCACCTGAGATGAGTAGGAGACTGGGAGTTCTCCGATCCCTGTTGACAGAGCAGGGAACTGAGGACACAGGGGCCAGGAAGCTGGTGGTGTGGTGGTGACATCTGACTGTGGCCCGAGCCCCTGCAGGGTTGGGGGGTGGGGTGCAGGAATGCCGCCGTCTGTCTCTGAATTCTTTGTCATCAATTCACTTACAGTCTATTTTAGACTCGCAGGGAGCCGTAAAGAACAATATGTTGAAGATTCATGTATACCCACTAGCCACCTAAGAAATAACCTGGTGTAGGGGCGCCTGGGTGACTTAGTCGGTTAAGCATCTGCCTTTGGCTCAGGTCATGATCCCAGGGTTCTGGGATCAAGTCCCACATAGGGCTTTCTGCTCAGCGGGGAGTCTGTTTCTCCCTCTGCGGGCCACTCCCCCTGCTTGTGCTTTCTCTCTCAGACAAAATCTTTAAGAAAAAAAAATAGGGGCACCTTGGTGGCTCAGTGGGTTGAGCCTCTGCCTTCAGCTTGGGTCATAATCTCAGGGTCCTGGAATCGAGCCCCACATCGGGCTCTCTGCTCAGCAGGGAGCCTGCTCCCCGCCCCCCCACCAACCTCTCTGCCTGCTTGTGATCTCTCTCTCTGTCAAATAAATAAAGTCTTAAAAAAAATAATAACCTGGTACCCATTGAAAAGAAGAAAAAAAAACAAAAACAAAGCAGCACATACGTAGTGGGAGTCACCCTTGTGCTCCTCCCTCCCCTGCAGGATCCTGAATTTGATGCCTTGTTTCCATGCGTTTCCTTATATTTTGCCTGCATACGTATGTAGCAGTGGGCAGTAGAGAGGATTGATTCACATTTCTAACATTTTTCTAAGTGGGTTACTGCGTGTGACTTTCTACAGTGGCATTCATTGTAGTATTGTCTTCATTTGTGCAAGCGAAGTAGAAACTCAGGTTTCTTCTCTTGGACTGAGGGACTGAGGGAAGAATTTCCAAGGGCAGTGTAGACAGCTCCCCAGGAAGAGTGGTCTGATTTAAGATTCACTGTGCAGTTACTCCTTCTCCGTGATCTCTGAAAGTTCCGCTGTGTGTAAAACAAGTCCTATAGGTGGCAGGTGACAGGAGGGAGGGGGATGGGGAAGTCCCAGAGCAGGGAAGAGCCAGCTGGGGAGGTGTGCGTGCAGGCGGCGGCCATGTGTGCTGGGCGCTCAGCAGGTTCCAGCATCGTCCTTGATATCAGGACCTCTCTTTACAGTGAAGCCCACGTTTCTTGGGACGCGGGTCTTCGAAGACTATGACCTGCGGAAGCTGGTGGCCTACATTGACTGGAAACCCTTCTTTGATGTCTGGCAGCTCCGGGGCAAGTACCCGAATCGAAGCTTCCCCAAGATATTTAAGGACAAAACTGTAGGTTAGTTCAGGAAGCCCTCCTTTACTGCTCTGCTGTTCAGATGTAGTGTTGGGACTTTGAGGATGAGAAGGGGAGGCAAGCAGAGGGTTTGGATTCTGTCGGATATAGTTTATGGTTATAATCTAACGTATAATGTAGGCTGTTGTTTCCCTGTTCAGCTCTTCCGTGGTTTTAAACTGCTAGTTTGGTCCACGCTTATGGGATAATTGGGCATTTTGTTGATCTGTTCTTTGATAAATGCTTATTGATACCAGTTTCGAAGCAGTGTCGGGCCCTGGCAATTAATAGAAGGTAATGGGAGTACCCTTGCTCTCCAGTGCATGGCTTAGAGCTGGTATGACCACCAGCAATGGGCAGTTCCTGCACGGCCTGCCACGCTCCTGCCAAGGGGCCGAGTCCAGGGCATTTGTGAACACAAGGCAACGAGGCCTCAGACTGGGAGGTCAGGGGAGGCTTCCTGGGGGAAGTGGTATGTGAAGTGCTTTTTGAAAATGAAGTGGGAGGGACTGTGACTAGGGATGCGAGATGTCCCTGGAGAAAAGGGTGTCCTGGGCAGAGGAGACAGAGGATGGGAAAGCACAGTCACATGTGTCCATTGGGGGAAGTGCCAGGAGTCCATTGTGCCTGGAGCACAGGTGGAGGGAGGGGGTGAGAGGCTAGAGACGTGGGTGAGCTGGTAAACCACTGGCCCCGTTTCTCTGGCCCAGCCCCACCCCCAGAATCTAGCCCCAGAGGCATGGGGTCACCATGCCAAGCTGCTCAGAGGATTAGGAGAGAGCCAGAGGAGAGCAAGGTGGAGGGGTGTCCTGCTAGGAGGTTGAGGTTAGGGCCAAGAGGGGCCTGGCATGGGACAGGCACCCAAGTGCAGCCCTGGAAGCACTGCTGAGGGGCTGGGCCCACAGTTCCCTCCTCCACCTGTTCCACGGCCCCAGAGGCCACTTCGAAGTCTCTGGAGTGATGGGTGCGCAAGGAAGGTCGGTGATGGAAGGATCTGGCTGGCTTCACTTGCTGGGGGGCTCCAGTTTGGGCTCTCTGCCCTTTGTTGAACTGAGGCAATTGGGGGTGCTGCAGTCAGCCTGAACCACTAACCCCAGCCACGGACAAGCAGCAGTGAAATATTTGGGGGGAATAGGGAGAGTGGGAGAAGATGTCTGAGGAGGAGGAGTGGCTTTAAAAAGAAGTGCTTTTCTGCTGGCTCTCCTTGGCATTTTTAAGTGAGTTCTTACCATGTTCTCCTAATAGGCGAAGAGGCCAAAAAAGTCTATGATGACGCCCAGAACATGCTGGAAGTGCTGATCGATCAGAAGAAGCTCCAAGCCAGGGGCGTGGTGGGGTTCTGGCCGGCGCAGAGCGTGGAAGATGACATCCACCTGTATGCAGAGGACGCCACGCCGCAGGCTGCAGAGCCCATAGCCATCTTCCACGGGCTAAGGCAGCAGGTACGGGGAGCCATGCGCTCCTGAAAAAACCATCAGTAGCAATTACATAAGCCTGCGCTGTGTCTGCATGATAGGTCTGTACTGCCTCACCCCGGAGGACCACTCAAAGGCATTTGTGAGGATGGTGGTGAGAAGGAGCCAGTGTAGGTTGAGAGGCCAGCTCCTTGCACCAGGAGGAGGGGGTGTTCGAGGTGGTGTTGGACAGGCCGATTGGACACGCTGTTGCTGCCTTGGTGCTCACACACAGATGGACATTGCCTTAATCAAAAACATCGGTTTGCGTGCATGCATATCATTAAAATAGGCCAGTGGCTCCCTATCTCAAGGGGAAGACAGGCGGGGACACACGTTTGCTGAATGTCTGTGAGGGGCCAGGTGCTTAGCTGGGTGCTGGCCAGACTGTCATCCTTCACTTCCATGCCGCCTTGCCATAGACACTTTACGTCTCCATTCCACAGGGGTGGGGGAGGAAGGCTCGCGGAGATGGTGCTACGTCCACGGCCTCAAAGAGGGGAGCATGGCTCGTTGCACCCAGCAGCTGTTCCTTCATCGCACTGGCCTCCCTCAGTGCGAACCGGCATTTCTGAACGCGGCTGGCTCTGCTGTCTCCCCACCCGGGAGAGTGCAAATACTGTGCGCGTGTCCCTGTGGCCGCCAGGAGAAATAGTTGTCCTCCAGAGTTGGAGCCGGAACTCACCAGAGCCATTAACAAAGGGTTGCAGTAAATCATCCTGCAGAGTTCCACTGCTGTTTTCGGTCATTCAGAAGTGATAGTATTGCTTTTAATCATAAGCACCATGTAATTCATAGTGACGGGTGGCTTCACTATAACAGCATCTGACGGGATTCTGTAGTTTGGGATGTTGCTACCATAATAAGGTCGGGGAGGGCAGCTCCATCCCTCCTGCCTATGCCCAGGCTCCGACACCACAGAACACAGGCCGCTGGCTGTAGTGTTCTGTTCCCGCCCCTCCTCACTAGTCAGCTGGTGACTTTGCTCCTGCAGGTGTAACTCAGGTCACAAACCTCTGCCCTGGCCAGGTTTTTTACGTCCAGCACCAGTCATGACCAGGCAAGCTGTGGCAGGCCGTGTGACGGCAGTTAATGGAATGACTTCTCCATGTGCATATGTTATACATTCGGATAAGTCACTGACCTTTCTCCCAGCATTCTGGAAGATTCTGGCTGCAGCTTCTTACTGCCTTGAGAGGCTTCTGTCTCTGTGACTGTAGTGACTGTCTCTTCAGTGCTGTGGTGCTTTGTGACCTGTCTCTCCTTTTGGTGCCGGGAAGCTCTGTCTCCCTTGGGCTTCTGTTAGCGAAGAATGGTTGATGGACAGAGTGCAGCTGGAAAGCCGCTCCTCCCTGCATAGCGGTCTCTGTGCTCTGTGACATTTCTGGGGGCTGTGATCAAACACCTTCTGGCCGCGTAACCATTTCTGCCCAGTGTTGGTTTGTCTGTGCTTGCTTCCAGAGTCGGCAAGCAAATGATAGCTCTAGAGCCTCTGGTGTGCCGCTCATTGATTAATTGATCAGTCTTACATGCCATACAGTAGTCAGGAGCGTGGGTTGTGCTATCAAACCCCTGACCTACCACCGGCAAGCTCTATCTCTGGTTTCCTGTCTGAAATGGGCCTGATGGTATCACTTCCTTACTTCACATGGTAGTTGGCAGCATGAAATTAGCGAATTCACTGCAGTACTGACGTACAGTAAGCACTCAGTATGCACTAGTTACTGGCTGTTCATCTTCCCATAAGCACTCAGTCCATACTAGTTACTGACTATTCATCTTCCCAGCAGGTATTTCTTGGTTGTGAAATATGTATATGACTTTATCTGCCCTCTTGGTGGCAGGGGGCAGTCTGTCACCATTTGGGCATGAGAAACAGGCAAAGATGGGCACCCGGCCTGGAGGAGAGGCTCCCGAAGCGAGGCTGCTGAATTCTGGGTCTCCCGAGCCACCACCATGGCTGGCGGCACAGGGTCCTGGGCTGCTGACCGGACGTCTGCTGAACTGTGTCTGCTGATGCGAACTAGAGGCCTCTGCATTTAGCAGATCCCCTTTGGATGTAACTTTCAGATTTAATGTTGATTTTGAATTGAAAACACCTTTGGGGAAAATTTATTTGAGATGAATGCTTAGGGTTCCGGTTGCTAGCACAGTGCCTGGAGATATACGGTAAACGTGGGAAGGAGCAAACTCGGGGGTTTCTTGACTGACATGTCATGTCACATCATGTCATGTATTTTTTTAGAATCTTATCTCTCTTGTTGATTCAACAAATATTTGTTGAATACTTGCTACATATCAGGCTCTCTTCTTTTTTTTTTTTTTTTTTTTTTTTTTTTTTTTTTTTAAAGATTTTTTTTTTTTTTTTGACAGAGAAATTACAAGTAGATGGAGAGGCAGACAGAGAGAGAGAGAGGGAAGCAGGCTCCCTGCGGAGCAGAGAGCCCGATGCGGGACTCGATCCCAGGACCCTGAGATCATGACCTGAGCCGAAGGCAGCGGCTTAACCCACTGAGCCACCCAGGCGCCCATCAGGCTCTCTTCTAAGTGCTGGGGATATAACGGTGAACAAAACAGACCTCCCTGTGTGAAGCTTAGATCTGTCTGCTGAGATTAGATTGCCGTCTGTTGCACATTGTTCCCACGTCTGCGCTGACGCTCAGTCCGTCTGTCTGTTGGGTTTGAAGGCCGAGAAGGACTCTGCCAGCACGGATGCGTACCACTGCCTCTCAGACTTCATCGCTCCACTGCATTCCGGTGTCCGCGACTACCTGGGCCTGTTTGCCGTCGCCTGCTTCGGTGTGGAGGAGCTGAGCAGGGCCTATGAGCAGGAGTGTGATGACTACAGCAGCATCATGGTCAAGGCTCTGGGAGACCGACTGGCAGAGGTAGAGCGGTGGCACTGGGCATGGGATGGGGAGCGCCATGGGGCCAGGTGCTGGGCAGCCCTTGGCATCCTTATCCTGCTGTTTCATTTTTACTGAGTCAGGTGAGGCTGGCGTTAGCATCCCATGCAATTTTATTTTATTTTAATTATTATTATTATTATTTTTTTAAGATTTTATTTATTTATTTGACAGACAGAGATCACAAGTAGGCAGAGGCAGGCAGAGAGAGAGGAGGAAGCAGGCTCCCCGCTGAGCAGACAGCCCGATGTGGGACTTGATCCCAGGACTCTGAAATCATGACCTGAGCTGAAGGCAGAGGCTTTAACCCACTGAGCCACTCAGGTGCCCCTTATTATTGTTTTTTAAATTTATTTTATTTTTTCAGTGTTCCAAGATTCATTGTTTATGCACCACACCCAGTCACATGCAACTTTAAATCCGCTTTTCTTGAATTGTTCTCACACATAATGTTTTGGGCAAAGGGACACCTCCAGCAGTACCATAGTTCCTAGCTGTCCTTAAAACAACGGTGTCTTCCCTGCAGTTGTGATGTCTCCCTTTGCTTGTTGTAACATCCTTGTGAGGTGCCTGAGAAATGCAGGACAGATTTCTGTGCCAGGCCTCCTCGTTCTCCTGTTGTGATGCACTGTAGATTCCTCATCTTTCTGTGCGTGCCCAGGGTCCCCTCTCTTTTTTCCCAAGGCTGGCAGGGGAGGTACTGGCAGCTGGAATTGTCCTTGTGTCTCCTCCTGGCCACTGTCAGGGAAATGTTTTAGTTCAGGGACCTCGAATCCCCCAGGTCCTTGAAGAGGGGACGTCAGAGCCCAGGCAGAGAGCCGCTAAGGCAGCGACAGGCGAGCTGGGAATCCTGTCCCGCCCCTCTCGCCCGCTTCCTCCCGCTTGCAGTGCAGGCGAGGGGGGTACCCTGGTGGGCTTTGAGGGCAGGTGGGCCGGGGGGACGGGAGCTCCTGCCTCACCCGCGCATGCCTTGTTCCCTGCTGCAGGCCTTCGCGGAGGAGCTGCATGAGCGGGTCCGCAGGGAGCTGTGGGCCTACTGCCGCTGTGAGCAGCTGGACGTGGCCGACCTGCGGCGGCTGCGCTACGAGGGCATCCGGCCAGCCCCCGGCTACCCCAGCCAGCCTGACCACAGTGAGAAGCTCACCATGTGGAAGCTGGCCGACGTGGAGCGGTGCACGGGTGCGCGCGGGGACCGGGGGGGGGGGGGGCGCCCTCCCGCTCTGTGCGGGTCACGGGTGTGCTCCTGTCACAGCAGCACACATGGGGCCACACGTGTCAACACGTGGAAGGGCTTACAATGAAATCCCACCCTTTCCACGTCTGGGTGCTCATCACACTATTTTATGTCTACATTATTGAATAGTCATCCCACTTTCAGATTGATCGACTTCCGTTACTTTCTCTTAACGTGTAACAGATGAGAATTGAGCTTATCATACTGCCCACCCATCTCCCGTCGTGATTCCCCGCTACAGGGCTTGTCACTGCTTCTCACCTCTCCATTAGTGACCTTCATAGCCGTCAGTAGTTCACATCTCTCACAGACTGTGTGTCTGGACACAACTCCTGTCCTCACCTCTTCCCTCTCCTGGCTTTTACCCTTTATTGACACAGTTAACAGTGTCAGTGAATGAATCAGAAGCCATCAGTGTCGATCAGGTGAGGGGGACTTGGGTTCTGGTGAGGGACTGAGGCATTTGGGTATACACTGGCAGGAATAGCGTGGACTCCTGGAGCCATAAGATACCGATTCGAGTCCTTCCCTGCTGTAAGCTACCCGGTGCTCTCCGGCAGTGTTTAGGTTTCATGCTGCTCTGTTCCTCGTCCGTAAGATGAGTGGCTTAGATGGGACAGCCTGGGACTCCCTCTGAGTACTGCTGTGGGCTCGTTCTCGGGGCCCGACTCTTGGTCATCCCAAGAGGTCCACATGGTGCCTTCTTCCCAGGGTTGGCGCTCCTTCTTTGAGAGGCCCAGGCTTAGGGGCAAGAGGCCTCTGTCTCTGATAGTGGAGGACTGGCGGTGGGAGGGTACAGACAGTCTTTTCCAGGCCTGTCCCCTTGAGTTAGAGGAGACTGGCCTGAATTTCGTGCTGTGTCATGTGTCCGCCTCGATGGCATGAGCTCACTTTCCTTCACCTCTTCTTCCTCAACGAGGGTTAATTGGGTGCTGCCAACCACCAGGCCCTGTGCTAGGCACTGGAGAAATCAGCATTTCCCCTCTGTGTTGCTTTCTCCAGGCATTAAGTTAACGGAATCCCTAGCGATGGCACCTGCTTCAGCAGTATCCGGCCTTTACTTCTCTAATTTGAAGTCCAAATACTTCTCAGTGGGGAAAATTTCCAAGGATCAGGTAAGTTAGCTGTTTCATTGTGTGTGGCTTCCCTAGATACCTGTCTTGTCTTACATGGAACCGAAGAACCTATTTTATTTTACATGTGAATGAGAATAAAAAGGAAGGGAAAGTGTGACAAAATTCACCCCCAGCTAATGTCTTCATTTGGTATCAGCTCATGACCCCGATCCTTCCCCTCCCATCTACGCACCTGCGCCCCCAACGCCCCCAACGCCCCCAACGCTCACGCACTCCAGCCTCATCTCAGCACCAAAGACTTACTGTGTGTTGTTTCGTGCCCAGAGAACAAGGAGACTTGGTGACTAGACAAATATCCGTCTCCATCTAGCTTAGTAGATTGCTATAAGACAAGACATGGAAGGCTTCCACGTTTTCTAGCAAGTCCTGTGTCAGCTTCACTTCAGAAAGCCTTAACCATTTGGGTTCAGTGTGCTGCTTTTAATCTTTTGCAGATTGAGGATTATGCTCTGCGGAAGAACATGTCTGTGGCTGAGGTTGAGAAATGGCTGGGACCCATTTTGGGATACGACACAGAGTAACTTTTTTTTTTTTTTTAATTCTTTTCTCTGCTTGAGGATCCTCAAGGAAGCGTAGTGTAGAGTGCCTTTAAAATGAACGGCAACAGCAGACCCAGCAGCCCAGCTGCCCCTGGGCGACATTCGTTCTGCTTCAGGCTTTGGAAGACTGTTTGGTGGATGGAACCTCCCTGTGTCCTTGGAAAGCAAGTGGTTCCTTTCTAGGGGACCTTGAACCAAGAGCAGCACGCACAGCTCTGGGGGTTTTCCTGGTCCCTCTGGACGGGACAGGCTAGAGATAGAGGTCTTTTGCATTTCAAAGCAAGTCAGCTTGCTTTTTTCATTTTTACTTTGCATCTAGGAGGCCACTTGTTATCTTTTTTTTTTCCCCTTTCTCTTGCTCTTAAGAAGAAAAAGGCCCGAGACTTAGCTGAATAGAGAAATATAGGGAAAAAATGTGACCCCTGGCAAAATCACTGTGTGTGCAGTGGGGCATTTTAATCTGAATGATTGCAATAGTAGACTCTGACAGGGAAGAAGGTGTAAGTTTGCTCTCCCTCTGGAAGACCTCATTTTCATTTTCTGAAGTCCCGATTACATGGGACAGAAGGCCCGCTCTCACCGTTGACTGCTCAGAAATGCTCAGGCTGTTTACCCCAGTGTGGCCAAACACTGGTGTTCTCATAGGATTTCATGCTCCCTGCCCTGACGGGGGAGAAGGAGGTGGGGCGAGGTGGCTGCTCGGCGTGGTTAGCGTCTTTTGGCTGTTTTCGGGAATTGAGAGGCCCTCCGCTGAGCTGGGGTGTCCCGTGCGGAGTTGGACGGATGAGCAGCGTGACTCCACTCAATCCCCCCGTTTCTGCACCAACCCAGCTGCGGGTTCCCGCAGTGTAGGAACAGCACAGTGAAGTGTTATCAGTTGTTTCGGGGGAAACGGCGAAGAACATGAACTTTGAAGGGAGACCTACCTGGATTCACATTCCATCCTCGCCACTGCCTATGCGACGCAGGCAAATTGCCTCCACTCTCCAGCACTGTCTTCTCATCTGTTAAAGCAGGAGCAGCGATTCCAGTTCCTCCGTCAGGGGCCTGAGGGGCGGGTAGATGAGGTGATGCGCAGAGGGCACGTGGCAGGGGCTCTGACTCATGGTGGCTCCTGTGGGGCTCAGTGGGTAGCGCCTCCAAGCACATGGTTAGTCTTCCTGGCAAGGGAATAGACTAACAGGCAAGACGTTACCAGGGGATGCGGTTGATAATGACCGGTCTGACTGCCCTTGGTGCCCTTTCCTGAGATTAGATCCCTGTTTACACTGTGACTGGGTCAGGGCAGCTGCCTCTGTGTCCTGTGAACCGGGAGTACTCAAGTTTGGTGTGACAGCACTCTCCCTTGGCTCTCGTAGCTGGCCTTGCTTCCCAGAGCAGTTCTAGCAAGTGTACGTTCAAGTGCATTGGAGGCAAAGGGAGAATGTCTTAGGAGAAGGAGAAGCCTCCGCATCTGCGTTGTATCCATGTGGACTTAGCGTGTGACGGGCCTTCAGCCGTCACTGGCTCTTGAAGCAAACACAGCTGTGTGCTTCTGTGGGTACCGTTAGTCTGTGCCTGACTGAGAACGGGACTCAGCTTCCCGGGACACTTAGTTGGAAGACTTACCTTCTGGTCCATAACAGGTGTGTTATTCTTGGTACCTTCCTCCATGAGAAAGAGTGATCTCCTCCGAATATTTTGAGTGTATTTCGTCAGAATTAGAGTTGCTTAGAGTCTCCTGATGGCACTGAGTATTTACCATCTCTTCCCTCAGCTGGTGATGTGACAGAAAGGCTTGCTTAAATGTATCATTCATCTGATCCCACGAGGGATGCCTTTTTTTTTTCTCCAAAGACAAAAACAGCCAAGAAGTTTGAGCGCCAGCATATTCATGAAAGAATGTAAAATGCAAATTGAAAACCCCTCCCTTGTACATGTCACACCCTAGGAAGGCAGGTAGGTGGCTGTGCTGAATGCAGGGTCCCTTCTGTTTCGGAGCCTATCCACTCAGAACCTCTTCAGGTCATCACCGTCAATGGCTGTCCCGTGAACCCACTTGCTGTCACCATTTCACCAAAGATGCCACATTATTTTTCCCTCTAAAGAGGTGCTTGTTCAGGATCTTCCTCTCTCTGCTGCTTGCTGTGCTGTCCGCACTGAGGAGCCTGGTTTGTGGGGTAGTGGAGAGATTGGGTGTAGGACAACCCATTTCTCTTTGGAGATGTTCTCCTCTGTCCTCCCTGCACTCACAGCCAAACTCACGCAGAAAACAGTCCACCCTCTTTTTGTTTCTTTTTGGCACACCCTCAACAGATACTAAGTATCTACTGCTCCCTCTTTCTCTCCTGAACCCAGTGAAGTTGGGTTTTTACCTGCCTCTTCTGGCATCAGTGACCCCTCAGAGGTTAGACCCAGTGGCCTTCCCAGTGATTGTCATCTGCTTGGGCTTGGACAATACTGACCCACTTTTTCAAAACTCACCTTTCCCTACTTTTCCCCTTGGCATCACTCTCTGGTTATCCTTCTGTGTTTTGGTCATTTCTCAGCCATTTTTATACTTTTTTTTCTTCCTCTGCCCATTTAAATCCTGGTGTGCTCTAGGGCCTGTCATTGGTGACCTCCTTAGCACGTGTAGTTTCACTGGGCGATCTCATGGACTCAGTATTCCCATCTGAGCTCCATCCTGAAGAGCACAGCATATATCCAACAGCCCCGGACAGATGGACACCTCAAACCCCATGTGTCTTGTCTCATTCCTCTGCAATTATAAAATTCAGTCGTGAAGAATGGTGCTACCACTCCAGGACCAAACCTCACAGCCTGTATCACCTTTGGCTTGGACTGTTCCAGGGATTTGGAAAGTGAGCATGGGAAACACACACTTAGCCTACTTTAGTCGGGACAGCAGTTGAGGCACTTTGGGAAGGCAATGCTTAGATGAAGGCCGACTTGGGACTTGAAGAATAAAGATAAAGCAAGGTAGGAACAAAAGAAGAGCTGTCTCTGTTCACGAGCAGGGATATGAAGGATTGTAAAGGTATCCGGTCTCCCCAAATTGATCAGTAGGTTCAGTGCCATTTCCAACAGAAATTATAATAGAGGCTATGTTCAGGGTGACAAGCAGATACTTAAATTTTACAGAAAAGGAAAGGATTAAGAATAGCTGAGTGCTTCCAGATATGAAGACAGGGTTATGAGTCAGTAGTTTTGTGTGTGGTGCAGAGGTGGGCATTCCAAGCAGGGCTGTGAAATGGGGAGCCACAGGATAACCATGTGCGTCTTGACCTTTATGACATGGCGGAGGTGGCTTGGCACATCCGGGAGGACAGGCAGGGTGACCACACAGGGTGCTGTGATGATGCTTATCTGAAGGAAAAAGATGAGATCTGGTTTATGCCACACAAGTTATCCAGCCATCAATTCCAAATATATTAAGGTCTTAAATAAAAAAATATGTATGTTTCAGTGTTTGCATGAACAAGCCTTAGGGCAGGAAAGAATCCCTCGAGACATAAAGCACTAACCACAAAAGGAAAAGATGGTTACATCAACCTTTTTTTTTTTTTTAAAGACTGATGTTAAGGTAATAAACAATGGAAAGGAGCAAAAAGACAAGCCATGACTTGAGATGTTTGTATTACACTTAAACTGACAAAGGATTAGTAAGCAGAATAGATAGAGGGTTCCTATTTAAGAAAAAAAGAAACTGGGCAGAATTAGACCAGAAAAGGCATTTCCCAGAAGAGGAAATACACGTGGCTTACAAAAACATGTTGCACAGCATCGGAGATCAGAAATACGAATGAACACAACAATGAGATCTCATTTTACACCCATGAGGTTTGAGGAAGTTCAGGAGCCTGATGATCTGGGATGCCGAAACAGTTGCGGCCAGTGACCAGGCACCTGTGCCTTAGAAAACTACGCTCCCCCGCCAGAGTGGAACTCGTGCAGTGCCTTAGGATCTGGCTTCCAACTCAGACTCCCTCTTGGGGATCTAACAGATTTGCACACCTGCACCCGGAGGTGTGGGCGAGAACGTTCATGGTAACATCTTCATAAGAATCAAGAACTGAAAAACCCAAAATGTCCATCTGTCTCTAGGGAGGTGGATACATAAGCGAGGTATATTCACGCTGAGGGGTATTAAATTCAGTGGTGGGAATGAATGAACCGCAGCTGTATGGGACAATAAGAGTGAATCTCAGAAAATAAGCAACCAAAGCAGATTCCAGAAGACCACATGTTATGATGCTATTTTTATGGAGCCCCCAAACAAGCAAAACCAAAGAATATACTGTCTAACCATATGTAAACAGTAAAACTGTGTTGTGTTTAAAAAAAAAAAAAGTAAAAACAATAAACCAAAATTTAGCAGCATAATTGACCCTGAGGGGGGAAGCGGAGCGGATTGTAGAGGGATACGTGGGTGGATGCAGTTATTAGTAATACTCAGTTCTTGGGTTGAGTGATAGGTTTATGTATGCCTTGTAACAGAGTTTTATGTGTTAAATGTATTTGATGCATGTATTAAGTGTATTTTAAATAAAGACAGAATAATAAGTGGGAAATCTGAGTTGATGACTTTGTATATAATGTTGTATATGCATTAAGTAGATGTTTTTTGGAAAGGAAGGCCATGTCTACCAGAGTGAACAGTGCAGAGGTGGGGGCAGAAGGGTGCTATGGGCGGGGGCCATGGTGCCCCGGGCTGAGGGCCAGCGTGGTTCCTGCCTGTCAGGCTTTGGTGAATGAGTGCACGCAGTACTGCTTGCTATGGCACAGGATGTAGGAGGGAAGAATAGATGACTTTGGGACAGGTTTGATGAGACTGAATATGGACAGTCAGAAAAGTGACTTTGGAATTTTAGAAGACTGGCCTTAGGATCAGGGAGGTCAGATGGAGGTCAGGTTACAAGGGTGGACAGGACAGCTTGTAGAGAGTGTGAGGAGGAGGGAGCCCAGGACAGAGCTGGATTCCAGGAATGGGGTGGGGTGGGCAGCTCTCTGGGAGAGTCCACATCCGGAGGTCCAGGAGAGGGGGCGTTGCTGCAGCATCGTTGGGGGATGTGGGGACCATTGGCGGACAGTGGTGGGTTGAAGGTTGAATGGGTGGTGAAGAAATTGTCTGTTACTTAAAGAACATTGGGTGTTGAGTTTGATTAGTCTGTTACAGATTTTGGATACTAAACCTTTATCAGATATGTTATTTGCAAGTATCTTCTCCCATTCCGAAGATTGCCTTTTAGTTTTGTTGATTGTTTACTTGGCTCTGTGGAAGCTTTTTATTTTGCTGTAGTCCCAAAAGTTTGTTTTTGCTTTTGTTTTCCTTACCTCAGGAGAGAGAATCCTTAGTAAGAAGTTGCAATGACAGATGTCAAAGAGGTTACTGCGTGTGTTCTTCTCTAGGATTTTGATGGATTCCTGTCTCACATTTAGGTCTTTCACCCATTTTTAATTTATCTTTGCATGTGGTGTGATAAAGTCATCCAGTTTCATTCTTTTGCATGTTGCTCTCCAGTTTTCCAACACCATTTGTTGAAACTCAACACCCAAAAAACAAATAATCCAATCAAGAAATGGGAAGAAGATATGAGTAGATGTTTTTCCAAAGAAGACATCCAGATGGCCAACAGACACGTGAAAAGATGTTCAACATCACTCATCCTCAGGGAAATGTAAATCAAAACCACAGTGAGATACCACCTCACACCTGTCACAATGGCTAAAATTAACACAGGAAACAGCAGATGTTGGTGAGGATGCACAGAAAGGGAACCCTTTTACACAGTTGGTGGGAATGTAAGCTGGTGCAGCCACTCTGGAAAACAGTATGGAGGTTCCTCAGAAAGTTAAAAGTAGAACTACCCTACAACCCAGCAATTACACTACTGGGTATTTACCCAAAGGTTACAAAAATACTTATTTAAAGGGGCACTTGTACACCAATGTTTGTAGCAGCATTGTTAACAAGAGCCAAACTACAGAAAGAATCCAGATGTCTATTGACAGGTGAGTGAAGAAAATGTATGTGTGTGTACGTACACACACACAGAGACACCGGAATATTACTCAGCCATCAAAAAGAATGAAATCTTAACCATTTGCAATGATGTGGATAGAGCTAGAGTGTTGTACACTAAGCAAAATAAGCCAAAGAAAGATGAATAACATGATTTCACTCGTGTGGAATTTAAGAAGAAACAGGTAAACATGTATGGGGGAGGAGAGGCAAACCAAGAAACAGACTTCATTATAGAGAACAAACTGAAGGTTGCTGGAGGAGAGATGGGTGGGGGGATGGGTTAAACGGGTGATGGATATTCAGGAGGGCACTTGCAATGATCACTGGGTATTGAATTTAAGTGGTGAATTACTATGTTTTGCTCCTGAAATTAATACTGCACTATATGTTAACTAGAATCTAAATAAAAAATTGAAACAAAACGTTGGAGTGGTAGGTAGAAAGGAGAGAGTATTTTAAGATAGAAAAGGATTTTTATGCCAGGAAGAAATATAATTAAGAGGGTTACAGATAGTGCAAAAGTAAACAAAACAAAACAAAACAAAACAAAAAACATATGTTTTCACCTAAGTCCAGAGAGACTGGACTTCCATCTACCAGTCCCCCACATTTTAAACCTGAGAGTTGTCCCTACCCTCCCTCTTTCTGGAATGTCATGTCCAGTTGGTGGCCATACTGTGACTGTTTTATGCACTAAATACCTCTTCAGTTCCTGTCTTCTACCCTGCCCAGGCTTAGAGTCTCATTTCTTCTCTGGTCTCGGTCCCCGGGGTGGGTTTCCTGGCTGCTGTAGCTGTAACCAGAGAGCTCTCTGAACCTTCGCACTCGCCCCTACCCTGCTCTCCAGACCAGTAATACCCAGCTTGCCTAGGATTTGTCCAAAGTGCTTACACACTTGCAAAGCTATCCTTCCACCTTCTCTCTCTGCAGGCCCTGAAGGAGGTTTCTGCTCACCTTGTCTCCGCCGCCTGATGTAACCTGGCCCCCAGCTCCACCCAGGCCTCAGGAAACCTTTCCAACCCTCCAGTCCCTGAAAAGCTATGTGATCCCTCTTCCTGCTAGGCGTTAGAACCATGCAGATCTCCCACTGCTGTCATGGTGGAAGAAGAAGCTATTTCCCCATCAGACTGTGATTCTTCAGGACAGGTTTGAAACCTTGTTCATCTTTGTATTGACATGTTTAAAATAAGAACTCGGTTCCTGATACCTGCTCAGTAAATGTTGGCTTGAGTTGATGAGCAGATTCTCTCATGGGACAGTGGTTTGTAGGGAGAACATTCTGTGAAGCTCTACGAGGGCAGGGCACAGTCTCGCTGATGGGGCTCAGAACCCCCAGAGCCTAGGTCGGTACCTGCCATGTAGTTCACTGCATAAAGTATTTTCTAAGTGAGTGGGGACAGAGCCATGATGATTTTTTCTTGCTCAGAAGACTGGGACTTGAATAAGCCCTAGCACCCTGAACATCCATCTTCAGGATTTCATATTGGAAGGAACAACCCCGTCCCTACTTTCTATACTGCCCCGTGAAGACAGCATATTGACAGCCCTGCAGAAAAGCCTCACTTCATAGCTTCCTTGATACAGATCAGCTGGATGGATGGTGAGATTACAGGACACAGAGTATTTTTTTTTAAGATTTTATTTATTTATGAGAGAGAGAGCATGAGCTGGAGTGGGGGCAGGGGGAGAAGCAGGCTCCCCACTGAGCAGGGAGCCCAGTGAGGGACTTGATCCCAGGACCCTGGGATCATGACCTGAGCTGAAGGCAGGCGCTTAACTGACTGAACCACCCAGATGTCCCGAGGACACAGAGTATATGTTAATTCCATATGTGTATGTGAAAAACACTAGTATATGCAGTAAAAATGTCTGGAAGGGTACACAGGAAATTCTTAAGCGGTTACTGCTGGGCAATGGGACTGGGTCCCAGAGGCGAGGGACTTGTGGTGGGGACATGGCTCATTCTGCACTGCTTCAGAGTTCTACAACAATCTATTGCTGTACTTTAAAAAAAAAAAAAAATAGATTAGCTTGGCAACAAACTCAGCTTGAAATAGATGCTATTTTGAATAATCTGAGTGAAAAGTTAGGATTTAAATCAATTAAGCCCCAAACTTGGTCCCATTTCTCAACACATGGAATATCTAATTTCACTTACATTCTCTCTTCTTCGAATGTGATTTTCAAGGCTATTTTTTGCCTTGTCCTTTGCTTTTAAGTATTATTACAGCCTTTTGGCGAGACAAAACAAGTGATTTCGGTAATTGTTGCCTAGAAAAGGATTGAGTTAAATGATTTTTGAGAACCTTAAGATTAGATATCGTGTGGAATGGAAGAAACAAAAACCAGACAGACTGAGGAATGATGTTTATCACAGTCTCTGCCTTCTATAATGGGACACGTACGGCAGCCTGAGTGTGTGAAGCTCATGGCCTCTGAGAAAGGAGCTTTGAACTTTCTACAATCCTGTTTGTTCTTTTACCCAGACAGAAACTCAGAGAGAAAAGTGACATTTCCTCCCAAATTATCTGACGGATTTCAGTGCTTACCTGTGTTCAGTCATGCAGCATTGTTTATCCTATTATAGGAAAGAGGATCCATTTATTTCATGCATGTCTTCAGTAAAAACAGGTGAAATCTAGCCGTCCTGGTGGATAGTGCTTAATGTCACTAATTAAAAATATTCTTACCTGATATGATAGATTGCTTTTTAATTCTGTTAAAATGAGCACATCAATAAAATGTGAAGAATTTCAGTGAAAAGCATCTGAGTGTCACAAGTGGCTTGGTTATTTTTTAAATACAGCAACTCTTTTGAGAAAAGGCAGCAGTCAACTCCGAGCCCTTTTTCAGTGGCTTGTTGTATAGAAAGCCTTCTGTTCAGCTGTCTGCTTGCTCCTTGAATTGCTCCGGGCAGGTTATAATGTACCTGCTTTAACACTGTTCAGGAAGTTGAAATACAGAAAAGCCTAGTGAGAGCTTCAGCATTAGCAGAACCAGTATTGAATCCTGGATTGCAGAATCCTGTTTCCCTCCAGTGTGCCTTCAAATTAATTAAATTTTGAATAAAGCTAGGCATCAAATACCAGTGAGTGAATATATTCCTCACCACTCCCCACCCAAAACTGGTGAGTTATAATAAAAGGAAGGAGATTGATAAAGTTAATAAGTGTTTGAGCACATCTCATCTTGACATAGGGATGAGTTTGGGTACAGTTCTCTTTTATGATTAGAAAAATGGGGACACGTGGGTGGCTCCATTGGTTAAGCATCTGCCTTCAGCTCAGGTCAAGATCCCAGCGTCCTGGGATCGAGTCCACATCGGGCTCCCCACCCAGCGGGGAGCCTGCTTCTCCCTCCCTCTCTGCCCCTCGCCCTGCTCATGCTCTCTCTCTCTCTCTCTCTCTCTCAAATAAATAAATAAATAATCTTTCTTAAAAAAAAGAAAAGAAAAGAAAAATGGTCAATAAACTGAAAATAATTTAAAAACCTGTTCATGTTTCATGCTCTGCACCTGTTTACTAGTCAGACCGGAGTAGCCAAGAGAAGAGCCTTACAAAACTTCTCTGTCTCCCATAATTGACCATCATGAAGAAAATGGGCAAAAGCAAACCTGCCTTCACCAGAAAGCTGGAGATACCTCTCCTACTTGATGAAGTACTCAAGGAAGGAGAACATTTGCAGTAGTTAACACCAGAACCAAAAGTTTAGAAATCATGTCCGGTGCATAGGGGGAACTTTATTTGTTCGATGGATGAGCTCATACCAGAGGCTTGAGCACCAAGAAACCAGCTAGGAAGGGAGATAAGTCAGAGAAAGACAAATACTGTATGATCTCACTTGTATGTAGAATCTAAAAAAGCCTGAACTTGTAAAAACAGTAGAATGAACTGGGGCTCGGGGTTGGGGTGTACTGGGGAGATGCTGTTTAGGATATAAGTTTACAGCTAGTAGACAAGTTTCAGAGATTGAAAACACGGCATAGTGATTATAGTCAATAACACTGTATTAGAAACTTCTAAGTTGGTAAGAGACTATCTTGTAACTGTTCTCAAAGTAAAAAAGAAATGATATGTGACTGGGTAAAGGTGCAAGCTCAGCTTAATAATCACATTGTAATATATAAATGTATCAAACAACACATTGTGGGTCTTAAGCTTATACAGTGTTACATGTCAGTTATATTTCCATAATAATAACAAAAACAGCTAGGACTCCCTAGAGCGTTTCCAGGCACATTTGGAGATTTGCTGCATCTGTTCAATGCAAAGAAATAATTGAGCCAAAACAAGTCTGATGCATCTGTCAGTGGCCTTTCCGAATCCTACTACTCCGTGATCACTGATATTCAGAAGGTTGAGTCACAAGTATTGTAGTATTCCCGCAGTGCCTTCTGAATCATCAAAGATGTTAAAATTTAGTATAACTCCAGCATGAAGTACATTTTCCTGTGCGAATTACTATATTTGAAGGTTGGCCACCCAAGTACGAGAAGCGTGATCCCTCTCCCTTAACCAGAACAGAGACTAAGAAGAATTCTTCCTTCCACCATGATGACAGATACCAGAGTATCTTCTGCCGTTATCACTTGTGGCCAAAGAGCCCAGCCTTACAGACGGTGTGTAAACCAGACAGAGGGGTGCCGAAGGGCAGGGGGTCCATCAGGGTAAAGATGCAGAAAAAATGCAGTTAGAGAATGAAGGAGTGTGTCCCGATAAGGATGTCAGCGCATACCCTTGGGGGAGGGGGTGAGTCATTGAGAGCCGTTAGCACTGAGGGGGAAGGAAGATGCTAATTTTGGATGGTCCTATCTGATTAGCAGCAGTATCTGACTTTAGAAAGCAGACTAATTATTGGATTTTGTTTCATAAGGAATTTATAGGGTTTGGATGCCGCCTTTAAATTTTTACGCACAAACTGTGTGAGGTCCAAGGGGATGTGGAAAGTTGAGATTTCTAGAAGGTGGGGAGTGAGGGTAAATTTTTCAAAGGGTCTGGGAATAAAAGTAGCAAATACTTGTGGGCGTCATTGGGAGGGGGCAGAAGGGAATTTACCCAAATATTTTCCTTCCAGCATTCGAGGGATAAAGCCTGCCTTTCTTAGGGAAAAAATGTAGGTGGGTGTGTTGTTGCCAGTTGTTTTGGTATTATGAATATAGTAATTTCTCTTACTCCTTTCAGATAAAAATCTGAAAAACTTCTATTATTTTGTAGATTTGGTTGGTACCTGGTGGTCAGGGCCTTGCTAAGATTTGCAGCCATAGGGGACAAACACCTTTTTCTTTTGAATGAGCTCAAACAGTGCTCATGATCCTACAGAGCGGAAATGCTGGCTGGGAAAGTTACCTCTCTTCCGCTCTGCCTGAGATCCCCAGGAGGGGGAATGCATGCCGTAAGATGACATGGGCGCATTGTCTCGTCCTCATTCGATTCATTCATGTCTGTCCTCGTTCATCACTTATTTATTGGGCCAGGCCGTGTCCAAGGGCTGGGAATAGCAAGTGAGGCAGATTGTCTGGGCTCAGGGAGAGTATCATTTCTGCAGTTTGTAGTGAGCACCTTGTGTCATTCAAGTCTTAAACCTGTCCTCCGCTGCAGCTTTAAAAACAGATGAGGCCTCTGTCCCATCTCTCGGGCCCGGGAGTATGGGTTTGGAGGAATAGTGCATGTAGATTTCAGACCTGTTCCCCAAGATTTTGCTGGTGCTTCTGAGCACAACCTCTGGTGGTTAGGAAATGTTGTTGATCTTTTTGCTTTGTCCCCTCATCCGCCCCAGCTGAAGACTTCATCAAGTAAGCTTGGTTGCCTTTCTTCTTCCTTACCCCAGATTGAAACCCGTGTGCTGTGTAGTAGCATCAGAAACACTGGTGTCCAACAATAGACCTCTTTGAGATTGTTAATCTCCTTGTTCCTCTCCCAGAATCATATACAGTGGGTGTGTGTGCGTGTGTGTCTGTCTGCACACACATGTATGCACAAGCACCTCCAGCCTCTATCTTAGCAGGAGAGGTCTGTGATCAGCCATGAGCAGAAACACGGCTCGTGAATCCAGATCCAAGAGCAGCTGTCAAGCTTCCCTCTGCCTTATCTCCCCCTGGCCTCTGGGGAACAAAAGTGCCCAGACATTTCCCCCTTCAGATTAACAAACTGCGCGTCCAAGGAGTATTTACTGATAAACATCTGCCTTCCAGAGAGAAACCATTTATTTAACAAACTGCTCTTGAGAGATTTATTGATGCAACTTGCAACATTGCTCTAAATCACAGTCCCTTATTTTCTCCCTTCTTTACGTGTCTTTCCTAAAAATTTGCTTTTTGAGCCTTGATAAACGAGGAGATAGGAGTTTCACGGTATTGTAAATTTTTTAAAAAGCCCCCACCTGGCGCACCTGGGTGGCTCAGTGGGTTAAAGCCTCTGCCTTCGGCTCAGGTCATGATTCCATGGTCCTGGGATCGAGCCCCGCATCAGGCTCTCTGCTCAGCAGGGAGCCTGCTTCCCTCCCCCCACTCTCTCTGCCTGCCTCTGCCTACTTGTGATCTCTGTCTGTCAAATAAATAAATAAAATCTTAAAAAAAAAAAAAAAAGTCCCCACCTTACCCTATAACATCTTTTCTGTTCTGTCATTAAAGGGTATTTATGGTGAGTAAAATTTATAGAACCCTGGTTTATCATGTTAAACAAGTCTGCCCTCAAGTGCCTAGTAAAGATAAATGATCTTAACCAGCAAAATACCCTTCTCTGATGAATGCCAGCCTTATGGGTCCCTCAGTTCGTAAGTCTTAGCCCTTTGTCCGTCACTCACTTGTGGCTCTCTTGAGATTCTGTATTGCTTTGTAACTCTATTTACATCATAGGCTATAATGTCTTAGCTCCCAAATTAGATTAGAGGATATTTATTTATTTATTTATTTTAATACTTTTTTTTTTAAAGAATTTATTTATTTATTTGACAGAGATCACAAGTAGACAGAGAGACAGGCAGAGAGAGAAGGAAGCAGGCTCCCTGCCGAGCAGAGAGCCTGATGCAGGGCTCGATCCCAGGACCCTGAGATCATGACCTGAGCCGAAGGCAGAGGCTTTAACCCACTGAGCCACCCAGGCGCCCAGATTAGAGGATATTTAAAAGGGCAAAAACTGTCTTTTCTGCTTCCTTTTTATGTTTTGAACTTTGAAGAGAGCAGATACTTAGGCATTTGTTACTGAGGAATCCGACCTGAGATGACCAGTTTCTGGTCATCTGAGATGACCAGTATGACCAGTATGAGGGGACTCAGGTCAGACTGTTGATCTCAGTGGACAGGTGTGTGATCAGCCATGGTGTATGTTCTGTGTGACTTCATAGATGCCCCCCCCCAACTCATGCCTCCAACAACTACTAGCTTGGGTGCCCTTGGTCAAGTTACACGGCCTCTGAAAGCTGCAGCTTCTCCATCTAAGAAAGGACCATGATGCTAGTGTAAGAACTCAAATGTGGTACTCTACAGAAAACACCCAGCAATGTGGTATGTGCTGGAAGGCTGGCTTCTGCAAGCTTACCATGAATGCCCATGAATCACCATCTTGGTAAAAGAGATCCTGTCCTTCCTCTATATTCCCATCAAGCAGAGTATATGGAAGAGCATGTGGTTCAGCATTCAAGGTCAGGGACTCCAGGGATGGTCACCTTGAAGCATCTCCTTTGTAATGAAGAGTGTCTGGATGGCAGGCCTTGATCCCCTTGGAATGCTGGCTGTTTAAAGAGTCTACAGATAGTTGCTGGGCTAGTTGTCACATCATAAGAGCTTGCTGCTTATAGATCCCAGAGCAGATGCATTGTCCAATAGGCTGCTCCTAGACGCCCCTTATGTTAAGTTTCCCCAATACACCTATGTCTTGATCTCTGTCTTGTGTCCGTTTTCTCTGGACCATTACCCACCTTTGGCTGAGAGTCCACTGGGATGTGGCTGCACGCTTGGCACAGTGCTTCACTTAAAAAAAGTCTTCACTAGCTGAAGAATGACAGTGAAGACCCTTGGGAGATATTTAATTTTATCAGTTTTTCATCATGCTACCAAAGTAATGAATGCAACACCACATCAAATATACTTCATTTACAGACAATGTATATAAATCTAATTATGAATGCTAGTGGCACAAGAGTTTAGGGACAAGAGACCTGACTGTGGCGAGACTGGAAAATTTCCAGAAGGAGCCATAAATATTACAGAGGAGCCAACTGGGTGAAAACCAAGGCCATGCTGGGAATTCAGAGCTGGGTTTTATGAAATGACTTTTAACTGTAGCATCACATTTTTTTAAAAATTAACCTTTCTCTGTATAGGAAATTCATTTTAATTTTGACTGGGTTCATTCCTCAACAAAGTCATAAGTGGGTAACTCATTTGGTTCTACATAATAGACAGCATCCCTGTTACAGGATTGACATCTACAGATGAATTACTGTGGTCATCAGGAGAGTTATACAAGATTTAATGAAATCCTTCATCCCACACCTGGAAAAGCACCCCAAATACACTGAGCTATATTTGCATTTTAAGTAGTATTTTTTTAATATAGAACTCGTTCTTTGCAAAAAGTTTATAAACTATATAAAAGTTTACAGAGGAAAACAGTTTATGATTCTAGAATCCACATTTAGCTATTATTAATGCTTTGTGACATTTCCTTCTGTTGTCTTTCCTTCTTTCCATCCATGTGTTAGTAGGCTGAATAATGGCCCCCAAATATAGCCATATCTTAATCCCCAGAACCTGTGAATATTACTTTCTATGGCTAAAGGATGACTTTTACCTTCTGCGATGAAAGGTGGCCTTAAATTAAGATTATTGAAATGGGGAGATTATTCTGTATAATCCAGTGGGGCCTAATGCAGTCACAAGTCTCCTTAGAAGAGGGAAACGGGGAGATTTGACACAGAATAAGACGAAGTCACCATTAAAGCAAGGTGTCGCTGGCTTTGAAGATGGAGGAAAGGGCCATGAGCCAAGGAATGCAGGCAGCTTCTAGAAGCTGCAAAAGCAAGAAAATGGATTCTCCCTTAGAGCCTCTGGAAAGAGCCCAGCTTTGCTGACACCTTGATTTTGGCCTAGTGATACGGATTTTCGATTTCCAACCCCAGAACTGTAAAAGACTGTAACCGTAAACACCAAATTTATGGTAATTTGCTATAGCAGTGATAGGAAGTGAATATGCAATGAATCTTACCAGTTTTTCTACCTACTAACCCATTTACTACATACTGTCTTTTTTATATAACTTATATGTTACTATATACATATATACATAATTATATATGTAATATGTATATTGTACATTAGATGTTAGTATATATTTTATACATATTATATGTATTCATGTACATGAATACATGATATTCATATATGAAGTTACATGTGATAGAGGTTATCATTTACGGGTATATTTCTGTGGCATCAAGTCCACTCGTGTCGTGCAGCCGTCAGCACCATCCATCTCCAGAACTTTTCATTTCCCCCAACCAAAACCCTGTCCTCATTAAACACTAACTCCCTTTTTCCTCTCCTCCCATTCCCAGCCCTTGACAACCACTATTCCACTTTCTGTGCTTATAGATTTGACTCCTCTAGGGACCTCATGTATTTGGAATTGTATGGCATTTATGGGCTTATTTCACTCAGCATAATGTCTTCAAGATTCATTCATTTGGTAGCATGTGTCAGAATTCCCTTCCTTTTTTTTTTTTATAAATTAATTTATTTATTTTCAGAAAAACAGTATTCATTATTTTTTCACCACACCCAGTGCTCCATGCAATCTGTGCCCTCCATAATACCCACCACCCGGTACCCCAACCTCCCAACCCCCCGCCACTTCAAACCCCTCAGATTGTTTTTCAGAGTCCATAGTCTCTCATGGTTCACCTCCCCTTACAATTTCTCCCAACTCCATTCTCCTCTATAACACCCCCTGTCCTCCATGCGATAATTGACTCTCTCTGCTTGACTTATTTCACTCAGCATAATCTCTTCCAGTCCCATCCATGTTGCTACAAAAGTTGGGTATTCATCCTTTCTGATGGAGGCATAAAACTCCATAGTGTATATGGACCACATCTTCCTTATCCATTCATCCGTTGAGGGGCATCTTGGTTCTTTCCACAGTTTGGCGACTGTGGCCATTACTGCCATAAACATTGGGGTACAGATGGCCCTTCTTTTCACAACATCTGTATCTTTGGGGTAAATACCCAGGAGTGCAATGGCAGGGTCATAGGGAAGCTCTATTTTTAATTTCTTGAGGAATCTCCACACTGTTCTCCAAAGAGGCTGCACCAACTTGCATTCCCACCAACAGTGTAAGAGGGTTCCCCTTTCTCCACATCCTCTCCAACACATGTTGTTTCCTGTTTTGTTAATTTTGGCCATTCTAACTGGTATAAGGTGATATCTCAATGTGGTTTTAATTTGAATCTCCCTGAGGGCTAGTGATGATGAACATTTTTTCATGTGTCTGATAGCCATTTGTATGTCTTGATTGGAGAAGTGTCTGTTCATATCTTCTGCCCATTTTTTTTATATGTTTGCCTGTTTCGTGTGTGTTGAGTTTGAGGAGTTCATTATACATCCTGGATATCAACCTTTTGTCTGTACTGTCATTTGCAAATATCTTCTCCCATTCCGTGGGTTGCCTCTTTGTTTTCTTGACTGTTTCCTTTGCTGTGCAGAAGCTTTTGATTTTGATGAAGTCCCAACAGTTTATTTTCGCATTTGTTTCCTTTGCCTTTGGAGACATATCTTGAAAGAAGTTGCTGCGGCTGATATTGAAGAGATTACTGCCTATGTTCTCCTCTAGGATTTTGATGCATTCCTGTCTCACGTTGAGGTCTTTTATCCATTTTGAGTTTATCTTTCTGTACGGTGTAAGAGAATGGTCGAGTTTCATTCTTCTACTTATAGCTGCCCAGTTTTCCCAGCACCATTTATTGAAGACACTGTCTTTTTTCCACTGTATATTTTTTCCTGTTTTGTTGAAGATTAATTGACCATAGAGTTGAGGGTCCATATCTGGGCTCTCTACTCTGTTCCACTGGTCTATGTGTCTGTTTTTATGCCAGTACCATGCTGTCTTGGTGATCACAGCTTTGTAATAAAGCTTGAAATCAGGTAACGTGATGCCCCCACCTTTATTTTTGTTTTTCAACATTTCCTTAGCAATTCGGGGTCTCTTCCAATTCCATACAAATTTTTGGATTATTTGCTCCAGCTCTTTGAAGAATACCGGTGGAATTTTGATCAGAATGGCATTAAAAGTATAGATTGCTCTAGGCAGTATAGACATTTTAACAATGTTTATTCTTCTGATCCAACAGCATGGAATGGTCTTCCATCTTTTTGTGTCTTCTTCAATTTCTTTCATGAGAGTTCTGTAGTTCCTCGAGTACAGATCCTTTACCTCTTTGGTTAGGTTTATTCCCAGGTATCTTGTGGTTCTTGGTGCTATAGTAAATGGAATCGATTCTCTAATTTCCCTTTCTGTATTTTCATTGTTAGTGTATAAGAAAGCCACTGATTTCTGCACATTGGCTTTTTATCCTGCCATGTTGCTGAATTGCTGTATGAGTTCTAGTAGTTTGGGGTGGAGTCTTTTAGGTTTTCCATATGAAGCATGATGTCATCTGCGAAGAGAGAGAGTTTGACTTCTTCATTGCCAATTTGGATACCTTTTATTTCTCTTTGTTGTCTGATTGCTGTTGCTAGGACTTCTAATACTATGTTGAACAAGAGTGGTGAAAGTGGGCATCCTTGTCTTGTTCCTGATCTCAACGGGAAGGCTGCAAGCTTTTTCCCATTGAGGATGATATTTGCTGTGGGTCTTTCATAGATAGATTTGATGAGGTTCAGGAATGTTCCCTTTATCCCTATACTTTGAAGCGTTTTAATCAGGAATCGATGCTGGATTTTGTCAAATGCTTTTTCTGCATCAATTGAGAGGACCATGTGGTTCTTCTTTCTTCTCATATTAATTTGTTGTATCACATTGATTTGCGAATGTTGAACCATCCTTGTAGCCCAGGGATGAATCCCACCTGATCATGGTGGATAATCTTTTTAATGTGCTGTTGGATCCTGTTGGCTAGGATCTTGTTGAGAATCTTAGTATCCATATTCATCAGTGATACTGGTCTGAAATTCTCCTTTTTGGTAAGGTCTTTGCCTGGTTTGGGGATCAGGGTAATGCTGGCTTCATAGAAAGAGTCTGGAAGTTTTCCTTCTGCTTCAATTTTTTGAAACAGCCTCAGGAGAATAGGTGTTATTTCTTCTTTGAAAGTTTGGTAGAATTCCCCAGGGAATCTGTCAGGTCCTGGGCTCTTGTTTTTTGGGAGGTTTTTGATCACTGCTTCAATCTCGTTATTAGATATCGGTATATTCAGGTTGTTGATTTCTTCCTGGTTCAATTTTGGTAGTTTATAGTTTTCCAGGAATGCATCCATTTCATCTAGGTTGCTAAGCTTATATTGGCATATAACTGTTGATAATAACTTCTGATAATTGTTTCTACTTCCTTGGTGTTACTTGTGATCTCTCCCTTTTCATTCATAATTTTATGAATTTGGGCTTTCTCTCTTTTCTTTTGGATTAGTGTGGCCAATGGTTTATCAATCTTATTGATTCTTTCAAAAAACCAGCTTCTAGTTTCATTGATACATTCTACTGTATCTCTGGTTTCTACCTCATTGATCTCAGCTCTAATCTTGATGATTTCCCTTCTTATGTGTGGAGTTGGTTTGATTTGTTGTTGATTCTCCAGTTCTTTAAGGTGTAGAGACAGCTGCTGTGTTCTGGATTTGTCAATTTTTTTGAGGGAGGCTTGGATGGCTATGTATCTCCCCCTTAGGACCGCCTTTGCTGTATCCCATAGGTTTTGGACAGAAGTGTCTTCATTCTCATTGGTTTCCATGAATTGTTTCAGTTCTTCTTTGATCTCCTGGTTGATCCAAGCATTCTTAAGCAAGGTGGTCTTTAGCTTCCAGGTTTTTGAGTTCCTTCTGAACTTTTCCTTGTGATTGAGCTCCAGTTTCAAAGCATTGTGATCTGAGAATATGCAGGGAATAATGTCAGTCTTTTGGTATTGGTTGAGTCCTGATTTGTGACCCAGTATGTGGTCTATTCTGGAGAAGGTTCCGTGTGCACTTGAGAAGAATGAGTATTCTGTTGTTTTAGGGTGGAATGTTCTGTATATATCGATGTGGTCCATCTGGTCCAATGTGTCATTCAATGCTCTTGTTTCTTTATTGATTTTCTGCTTCGATGATCTATTTCTGAGAGAGGCATGTTAAGATCTCCTATGATTAGTGTATTCATATCAATATGACTCTTTATCTTGATTAACAGTTTTCTTAAGTAATTGGCTGCTCCCATATTGGGAGCATAGATATTTACAATTGTTAGATCATCTTGGTGGATAGTCCCTTTAAGGATTATGTAGTGTCCTTCTGTATCTCTGACTACAGTCTTTAAAGTCTAATTTATCTGATATGAGAATCGCTACCCCAGCCTTCTTTTGAGGCCCATTGGCATGAAAGATGCTTCTCCATCCCTTCACTTTCAGTCTGGGTGTATCTTTAGGTTCAAAATGGGTCTCTTGTAGACAACATATGGATGGGTCCTGTCATTTTATCCAATCTGCAACCCTGTGCCGTTTTATGGGCGCATTTAGGCCATTCACATTGAGATTGATAATTGATAGATACGTTTTTATTGACATCGAGTTACCTTTGAAGTCTTTCTTTCTGTAGACTGTCTCTATATTTCTGTTCAATGCTATTCTTGGGATTTTTCCTCTTTTATAGAACCCCCCCTAAATATTTCCTGCAGTGTCAGCTTGGTGGTTGCATAGTCTTTTAAGCCTTGCCGGTCTTGGAAACTCTTTATCTCTCCATCCATTTTGAATGTCAGTCTTGCTGGATAAAGTATTCTTGGCTTTATTTTCTTCTCATTTAGTTCCCTGAATATATCTTGCCAGCCTTTTCTGGCTTGCCAGGTCTCTGTGGACAGGTCTGACGTTATTCTGATGGGCTTCCCTCTGTAAGTAAGGAGCCTCTTTGCCCTGGTGGCTTTCAAGAGATTATACCTACAATTATAATTCCTCAATTTGACTATCAGGTGTCGTGATGTTTTTTTGGAATGTATAATCTTGGGTGGAGACCGTTCAGCCTCTAGTACATGAACGCTGGTTCCATTCACGAGATTGGGAAAATTTTCATGAAGGACTTGTTCCACTATATCTTCTAGACTTTTTTCTTTCTCCTCCCCTCAGGGATTCCAATAATTCTGACGTTGGAATGCTTCATGGCATCATTTATTTCCCTGATTCTGTTTTCGTGGTTTCTAAGCTGTTTGTTCCAGGCTTCCTCCTGATCCTTTCTATCTGTTTGTTTTCCAGATCACTAATTCTATCTTCTGTCTCAGTTACCCTAGCTTTGAGAGAGTTTAGATTAGATTGGAACTCATTGAGAGCATTGTGAACCTCCTCCCTGGTAGCTTTAAGCTCCGCCCTAACATTGTGAACATCCTGTCTAGTCACTTTCAGTTCGGCCCTAATCAATTCCGTTTGGTCATCCATTGCTTTCTCCAACCTAGCTATTGCCTGGATAATTGTTAGCCTGAATTCCCTTTCCAACATTGTCGCTCTTGCCGGCAAGAACGACCCGCAAACGTGATGGGTGGCAAGCTTCTTTATTAGTTCTCTCTCTGTCCCGACAGTCTCTCCGCTTTATATCCTTTACCTCGGCCAATCACCGATCTAGTCCACGCCCCTCTCCCTGATCACGCTGCGAGCACGGGCTCACCCATGCTTGCAGCCAACCAATCAGTCTCGCTTCCTCAATCCCCGGGCACCTCCATATACGTGACTCCTTGCATCTATTTCATGGCTCTCCACAGCTCCCCCTTTTTATTTATATATGATGGCGGGGATCGTGCCTGTCTTAGGTTGCCGCCCTCACTCCCTACGCTTACCCGTCATCGGGTGTCCCTCCTGGCCGAGGGGTCCCTGTCTTAGGTTGCTATAGGGTGGGGTCGGTCTTACCCGTCTTTGACTACCGATCCAGCATATAAGCCATATCTGGGGGGAGGTACCAGCCTCTAGAGCCATCATAGCTTGAACCAAAACTTGTTGCTGCCGTTGCTGCCGTCGCGCAACTCTACAGATGCATCTTAGTAGGAGCACTTGAGCCAGAATCATTAATATAACGAGGACTCCTATGCCTGCCCAGTTTTTGAGGAGCGAGAGTGATTGTTGTAGCATGATAACCCAATCATGGACAGTGCCAATGGGTACCTTAGTGGCGTTTATAACAATTTGGGCTCGCAACTGTTTGGTAAATTTGCGGCGTGAGACAAATTATTATAAGCTACCGGGGTGACACAGAGTCCAGGCAGGTTTTGTATACACCCAACAGTCCATTAATCTGATTTTGTGTTGCAAGGGCTTCAGCTACCCTCCCGGTGACATTGTTGAGTGTTGCTGCAGTCTGTATCGAGGTTGTCAATGCCACTGCAGCAGCAGTAGCAGCGGCGACGGATGCTGCAATAGCTGCAATAATGGCTGCTGTTATTCCAAAGTCTCGTTTATGTCGAAGCAGCACCGGCAGGTTGTCGGGGTTCACCTGTACTGGCATCGGGATATATGTCGGTATCTTGGCTATTACTGCCGAGTCTCCCACCGTGGCATTCCAACATTCTGATAGCAGACAATTCTGGGACTCACAAGAGAGACTAGATGACTTGTTAATAGTAGAAGCATTAAAAACTATGAAGAGAAAGGGAGCTCTAACACAGACGGGCATTGGTGAGTAACTTATGTGCTTAGCTGAGGTGCAATTGCAAGTAACATTTGTTTCAAATCGAGAGCCTACGTGATCTTAAAACCGCTCTGGCCAGGTTGGCCCAATCTGCGCCACAGCTGCAGCTTCCGCTTCTGCTTTCAGCTGCGTCATTACTTCTCCTTGCATTCTTAATTCCTCTAATGCCTTCTGCAACTCCACCTCCTTACTCTCGAATTGCTGTCTTATGGCTTCCAAATCCTGTAATGCCTGGAGACTGGGAGATTTCTCCTTCTTATCTGCCTCTCTCTCCCCTATTTCCTGCAACTCGCTATCTGAGAGTCCTTCCGAACTTTCACTTTCAGAGTCGGAGTCTTGGGAAGACCCTTTATGAGACTCCTCCTTTACCTGCTCCAGAACCTCCCCTCCCTGTTGCACTGCTTGCTTCAAGGGCTCTCGAGTAGATTGTAAACACACTCTCACCAAGGACCACACGGCAAGGGTTCCCGAGGTTACAAATGGGCATCGTTTCAAGTCCTCCCCCAGGTGCTCCCACTGTGGCACATTCAGGAGCCCCTCCTCTATAAACCAGGGGGCAACTTCTCCTACTTCTCTCAAGAAAGAGCGGGCTGTTTTCGTCTTTAAGGGGGTGCCATTTGCCTTGAGGATATCCTTTAGAGGGCCCTCCATCCTGCACCTAGCAATCTCGTTTCCCATCCTGGGAAAACTTTCTCTCTATCGTCCCTGAAGAGCCTTATAAGCCACCTTACCTCCGATCGTCTTCAGGGAACCTCCCTGTCAATAGACAGTTATTGGTGCACTCCTTACCTTATCGTTGCTCTACCTCGATCACCTCTTTGCGACGCGGGCAAAGTCCCGGGTCTCGGCACCACTTGTCGCTCTCGCCGGCAAGAACGACCCGCAAACGTGATGGGTGGCAAGCTTCTTTATTAGTTCTCTCTCTGTCCCGACAGTCTCTCCGCTTTATATCCTTTACCTCAGCCAATCACCGATCTAGTCCACGCCCCTCTCCCTGATCACGCTGCGAGCACGGGCTCACCCATGCTTGCAGCCAACCAATCAGTCTCGCTTCCTCAATCCCCGGGCACCTCCGCATACGTGACTCCTTGCATCTATTTCATGGCTCTCCACACAACATAGTGTCTATGTTGATAGCCGTTAGCTCTGTTGCAGAAGGTCCGACCTCTGTATTTTTCTTCTGTTGGGCATTCCTCCTCCTAGTCATTTTG
>NC_081560.1:116124761-116143007 GCF_022355385.1 Mustela nigripes | reverse complement strand
GTGGGAGATGACTGAACAGATGTAGCTGGATGTATCAACTGTGGTGCAGTCAAGGTGCACCCTGGAACACTTCTGAGCAATCAGGATTCCCCACCCAAACGAGAGACAAAAGAAAAGAAAAGTAAAGTACAAAAAAGAGAGAAAGACAGGAAAGAAAAGGAAGATGAAAGAGAAGTTTCAGCCCAGATGGGCCCCAAGGTAAGATTTATGAAGTAGACAAACAAAAAGAGACAAAAGACTGATACAAGTATATGACAAGAGAAAAAAATATATATATGCAAATAAAGGAAGAACCTCGTCAAAAAGAACCCCAAGTGTAAGATTTATATGCTATCAGGACAAACACAAAAACACAGAAACAGGGGCGCCTGGGTGGCTCAGTGGGTTAAGCCGCTGCCTTCAGCTCAGGTCATGATCTCAGGGTCCTGGGATCGAGCCCCGCATCGGGCTCTCTGCTCAGCAGGGAGCCTGCTTCTCTCTCTCTCTCTCTCTCTCTCTCTGCCTGCCTCTCTGCCTACTTGTGATCTCTGTCTGTCAAATAAATAAATAAAATCTTTAAAAAAAATAAAAATAAATTTAAAAAAACAACAATACAGAAACACTGGTGGAAGAAGAAGATGGGAGAGTTCTTATAAATTCTCAGTGTGTGCAAGGAAGGTTGTTTTGATTCTTCCTGGATGTATCTTGATATCTTTGTTAAAGGACTCAACTTTCCTGCCCACTGGCGTCTTCTGCCCCTGTAGAGATCCAGACGTGTATAATTCTGATCTCAGGCTGATTTCATGGGCGAATGGAATTCTTTGTAGGTAATCAGCTCACTTTGGGGTACCGGCTGAAAAGGTGCCTCTTCCTACTCCCCCGCCATCTTGAGAAACCCCTTCCCTTCCTTTTTAAGACTGAATAATATTCCATCATACAGGCATCCCGCATTTTGTTCATCCATTCATTTGTTGATAAGTGCTTGGATTGCTTCCACATTTTGGCCATTTTGCATAAAGCCTCTAACATGGATATACAAATACCTACTGACATCCCTGCTTTCATTTCTTTGGGGGGCATATACCCAGAAACGGAATTGCTGGACCGTATGGTAATTCAGTGTCTGATTCTTTTGAGGAATTGCCATAGTGCTTTCCACAGTGCCCATATCATTTTACATTATAATTGGCAGAGCACAGGAACTTAAGTTTCACCACATCTTTGCCCACATTTACTATTTTCTTATTTTTTTTTAAATAACAGCCATCGTAGTGGTTGTTTATACATGTATATATTCATGTTACGGTTTTTTCCACTCAGTTTTGTATCAAAGTCTTTAAAGATATTGTTTTCAAGGCTATATAACAGTCTATTCTAAGAACACTTGGGTGACAGCTTGTCAGAGAGCCTGCTTCTCCCTCTCCCACTCCCACTGCTTGTGTTCCCTCTCTCGCTGTGTTTCTCCCTGTCAAATAAATGAATTTTAAAAAAACAACACCTGGGTGGTTTAATTGGTTAACCATCTAACTCTTGATTTCCGCTCAGGTAAGAATCTCAGGGTCACGAGATCAAACCCCACACTGGGCTCTGTAGTGGGCGTGGAGTCTGCTTGAGATTCTCTCTCTGCCCCTCCCCGCCACTCACTCTCTCAAAAACAAAATGTCTGATCTAGTCTAAATATGTTTTATAATTTATATAACTAGTCCTCCTTGTGGAATATTAGGCTTTTTCCAATTTTTTGTCATTGTAGATTACAAAAGTGTGAGCATAATTGTGAGCATAAGTGAACAAACTAAACCTTTGTTCACATCTCCGAGATTGTCCTAAGAATGATTTACTCAAAGGAGCATTACATTGAAAACTGTTGGTGTGTTTAACCACATTACTTTCCCAAAGGGTGTTCTGATCAGCAGATGATGAGAGTGCTGAGTAACACATTTTAAAATGTATTTTTTCAGGTGCAGAGTATTTCTAGAATATAGATCAGAGTACCTATGAACTTGAAGAATCATACTGGCATGATCCACTTGTTTATCTAAGGGCAGAAGGTTCATTTTTCAATGTTGGAATGTTGAATTTAAAGACAATTAAACCTGGTTTTCCCCTTAGGTTCTCAAAAGGGAGAAGTTCCATATTTTAAAAAGGGCATATTTCTGAAGAAAAAAAAATGTATAATTTGCAAGCAGTTCATAAGACCTGAGCTCTGGTCTGGCCTAGCCACTAAAAAACCATGTGACTGTGGCAAGTTATTAAAATATCTGGGTTTCATATGGTTCAGTTATGTATGAGCAGGTTCAATCTTCACATTTTCTTAAGTGAACCATATAATTATGGGTTGTGAACTCACATTTGGTGGAGTTTTATCTGCTGGAGTCCTATAGGCTTGAGTAAAGGTGTGTCCCTCTAGATATTTCTTTCTTTCAGGCATACCAGGGGTATTTTCAGCCTGAGATGACTTTTTTATGTGAATCTTTCAATGTAGAAATCCCTACACAAAGGTAGTACAAATGTGAACTACAAACAGAGGAGATAAAATGTCCATGGGTAAAACTCCCGAGTGGTATTGATTTTAACGACAATTAAACTGAAAGCACAGGATGAAACCAGAAAGCTATCTTGTTATATCACTTTGCTGATGGGTGATATTCTTAATTCACAGTTTTACTGAGGGTGTCAGACTTGAGGGTCCTGACTCTTGTTGAGAACTTTATCTTTTTTTAAGATTTTAAAAATGTGGGGCGCCTGGGTGGCTCAGTGGGTTAAGCTGCTGCCTTCGGCTCAGGTGATGATCTCAGGGTCCTGGGATCGAGTCCCGCATCGGGCTCTCTGCTCAGCAGGGAGCCTGCTTCCCTCTCTCTCTCTCTCTGCCTGCCTCTCTGACTACTTGTGATTTCTCTCTGTCAAATAAATAAATAAATCTTTAAAAAAAAAATAAAAATAAAAAGATTTTAAAAATGTATTTGAGAGAGAGAGGGAGAGAGGGCATGAGCAGGGTAAGGGTCAGAAGGAGAAGCCCACTGAGCAGGGAACCTGAGGTGGGCCTTGATCCCAGAGCTCTGGGATCACGACCTGACCTGAAGGCAGATGCCCATCCGACTGAGCCACCCAGGCACCCCTTCTTAAGAACTTTTGCTCCATTTTCCTACCATGGGTCCAAGGCTATAGTTTTGGTCCTTACATGGCTATTAAAATGATAAATTCTTGGCCATAGAGGAACTAAGGGTAGCCTTCTGAAGTGTGCCCTTTTGGCATATTGATGACTTTAAGAGTTACTTAAGAAACAGCTAGTACAAAAAGGATTCTGAACCCCCTTTTTCTTCAAAAGTAGGAAATCTCCATGTAAAAGGTACTTTTCCCTCACACCAGAAGGCAGAAAGATATCCTTATTACTAGGGATAGGGAATCCAGAGTGGAGATGGCTGTATAAACCACTCTTGTTACTTTACTTACTACCCCAGCCCAAATTTTGTTTAGAATTTCTTACTAATTAAAGCTCCTGAATCTAAGTTTTGTCATATCAATTCTTCACAGATTTCTTGTCTGTCTAAAAGGTATAAAAACTGCCTGCCTCAGCCATGTATTTAGGTGTCAATTTCATCATTGGTTTGCCATGCACACTTAAACTGGGGTTTCATTTTCCCTGTTAATAGGTGTCATGCCAATTTAATCCTTAGACCAGCCGGAACAATCTTGAAGGGTAGATAAAAAGTTTTCCTCCGCAACAGCTGTCAAGTAAAGCAAAATTCCTAAAGGCTATCTGAACTATTGCTTTTTAATTTTGTTTCTGGATTTGTCCTTAGGGGTTTCCCTTACTTTTTTGCATGTTTAGTTATGTACTTAAAGGATGTTTACTATATTTTGTGCTTGATTTCCAGGTGGGAAGTTTCTCAGTTACCATAATCTACCATATTGCCAGAAACGGAAGTCAGCTGTCTAAACTCTATGTGGATATTAACCACTCTCTCCCATTTAGCTAATTTGGGTATTTAACTTATTTCATCTTCGTGAGTTGGGTCTTCTGAATCCATTATGTGTTGGTACTGTCCTGGCTCAGTTCTCTGGAAGCATCCTGGCAAGAGACAGCATAAATTATCTAAAAAAGCTGAGAACTAAGGACTTGAACTTTGGTACCTAAGTGCAGTGGCTGAACCTAGCATGAAGAAATGCAGTTTTCCTCCCTCAAACATTTCAGCCTGTGCCACAATATAGGTCAACAAAGTCACTTTTATTGCTGGGCTAAGCATATATGCTAGATGGTGAAAGAACAAATAGCAACATTATTCATCAGCAAAGTCCAGTCACTGGTGAGCTAAGGAGAGACTCTAGTTCTCTCTCTGCTCAGCAGGGAGCCTGCTTCTCCCTCTCTCTCTCTCTCTGCCTGCCTCTCTGCCTGCCTGTGATCTCTCTGTCAAATAAATAGATAAAATCTTTAAAAAAATGTACATATCATCAGTGAGAAACTTAGAGAATTTTTACAAATGTAAATATCAGTGTAACTATCATTAAAATCAAGACACAGTACATTCCTAGCATTGAGGAGCCTCCCTTTTGTTCCTTCCCAGTTACTGTCACTCCCAAATGTAAACATTCTAAGTTCTATCACCACAGATTGGTTTTTGTATATTATATAAATAGAATCCTGTTATATGGACTCTTGGGTCTTGCATTTTTTTGCCTTGCATTATATTTCTGAGATTAAAGCATGTTGTGTATCATAGTAGTCTTTAATTTTTCATTGATGTATTTATTCTATTGTTTGAATATACTACAATTTATTCTTTCTATTATTGACAGACTAGGGTTTCCAGTTTTTACTCTTACAGTGAAGGATCTATGAACATGCTGGGGCCTGTCTTCTGGGGTACCTACATGATCATTTACATCAGGTATATTTCTAAGAGTAGTTAAGAGGTTGTTTTCAGCTTTAACAGATGATTCCAAAAACATTTTTCAAAGTGGTTGTACCAGTTTGCACTCCTATCAGTAGTTAGTAAGTTCCAGTTATTCCATCTAGTAGTCATTTTGGGTTATTGGGCATACCCCCTGCCAGGATCTGCATCTTTCTTTGCCCAAGGGCTTTCTCTGAAGGCTGGAGCCTGCACTGTCCATGCAGATGGCATCCTGGAACATGCTCTAAGGTTACTGCCTACAGGAGTCACTTTCAACCAATACATGACAGATGTTGGTATAAAAACCCATTAGTTCCCTCACTCCCCAAGTACGATAACTCTAAGACAAGCGTTCTACAGCATCTCTCAGAGTTCCCGTGGGATTAAGCTTCAGTTTACCCTGGCTGCTAATTTGTTTGGTAAAGCATGTTTTATTTTCTGCCTTTCATTCCCTGTCTCTCTTCAGTGCTTGTCTACCTGGGGATCACATCCCAGATAAATTACCTGCACTTGAAAATTTGTCTCAGCATCAGCCTTTGGGAGAACTTAAATATGATGTCTCACACCCTTGACAATCTTGTGCTGCCAGGCCTTGAACATTTTAGTCATTTTGTGTATGATGATGTCACATTGTGACTTGTATTTTCTGGTCCCTTATGACCATTGCTGTTGAGAACCTTTTCCTACTTATTTAATGATTTTCTTTAAGATCATTTCCTCAACATGCATAAGTAAAATTGTTCTTTAGTTTTCTTCTTACAACAATCGTTATCAGAATTTTGTATGTATCACTGCTATTCTTGTTTCATAAAGCAAGTTTGGTTTCCTGTTCCATAATTGTCTAATTGGATATATCTGACCTTTGAAGGCTTGGTGGAAGTACCCTGAGAATCCACCTAGGTTTGGTTTGTTTGTTTACTGTGTGTGTAGGCATGTGGCTAACCATTTTAATTTTTCCTGTGGCAGGTAGTCTATTAAGACTTTCTGTATCTACTGGGATCAGTTTTTCAGGCTGTACCTTAAAAAATTATTCTTTTCATCTAGGTTTTAAAATTATTTATAGAGGGTACTTGGGTGGCTCACTCAGTTAAGCATCTGTCTTTGACTCAGGCAGTGATCCTAGGGTCCTGGGATCGAGTCCCATGTCTGGCCCCCTGCGTGGTGTAGGGAGTCTGTTTCTCCTTCCTAACCCTTCCTCCTGCTCATGAGCTCTCTATGTCTCTCTCTCTCTCAGATAAATAAATAAAATATTTAAAAAAATTATTTGGGTGGCTCAGTTGTTAAGCATCTGCCTTCGGCTCAGGTCACAGTCCCAGAGTCCTTGGGTTCAAGCCCCTCATCGGGCTCCTTGCTCAGCAGGAAGCCCGCTTCTCTCTCTGCCACTTCCCTGCTTGTATTCCCTCTCTCTCACTGTCCCTCTATGTCAATTTAAGATCTTTTAATAAGATCTTAAAATTATTTGTAGAGAGTTGTGCAAAGCAGACTCATAGGTTTTTCCTTACCTTTTCTCTTTGTTGATTACCCCATTTGTTATAGATACTTTTGTATATTAATGCTCTATGACTTTTTGTCTTGATTAGGCTAGCTATTATTTCAATTCTTTTGTTGAATCAGCTTTTTGATTTGTTATTTCTCTTGTTTTCTGTGTTCTAAATCATTAATTTTTTGTTTGTAGATTTCTTCTGTCCTCTGCTTCTTTGGTTTTTCTTCCATTTTTACTTGGGTGCTTAACTCATTTTATTTTAAAATATTTATTGATGTGACATTTAATGCTCTGGAAACTGCTTTAGTTTTGTCCCACAGTTTCTAATATATACTCTTCTCATTACTGTTATTTAAAAAATTACAATTTAATTTTGTTTCATCTTTTACCCAAAAATTAATAGCATTTTTTGCTTGTGACCTAAACTCTGATTAGTGTTCTTGACTATTCCATGAGGACTTGAAATGGATGTGTATCCTTTATTATTAGAGTTCAGAGTTGATATATTTCTATAAAATCTATCTTATTGATTGTGTTGCTTAGACCTTCTATAGTTTTACTGATTTTTTTGTCCATTTGATTGGTCTTGGACTGATGGAAGTAATTACATTCTCCTGTTATTATATTTTTGTCATTTTTTACTTGGATCTCTTTTGTGAAAATTGTTAAGTATTTTGTACATAAAACTAATAGTTATTATATCTTACTATTAATCAGTAGTTTTCAAGATAATGTGGCACTGCCACAACTATAAACACACAGATCAGAGGAATAGAATTGAGAGTTCAGAAATAAACCCTAATACTTACAACCAGCTGATTTTCAACAAGGTTGCAGAGACAATTGATTGGGGGAAAGAATAGTCTCTTTAGCATGTGGTACTGGGACGACTGGATATCTCCAAATAAAAGAATGAAGTTGAACCCTACCTCACACCATATACAAAAATAAAGTCAAGATGTATCAAAAGACTATTTAAAAAAAAAAGATTTTATTTATTTATTTGTGAGAGAGAGAGAGAGACAGGGTGAGAGAGCATGTGAGGGGAGGTCAGAGGGCAAAGCAGACTCCCCAGGGAGTTGGGAGCTTGATGTGGGACTTGATGCCAGGATCATGACCTGAGCCAAAGGCAGTTGTTTAACCAACTGAGCCACCCAGGCACCCAAAAGACTATTTTTAAAAGACCATGTGAAAGTGTTAGCAGAAAACAGCATAAATCCTATTGACGTTGGATTAGGCAATGGTTACTTAGACATGACATCAAAGAATAAGCACAAAAGGAAAAAAAAAGAAACAAGTAAATTTAAGAAAATAAGCATTTACAACTTTTCTGCCTTAAAAGAGATATCTTTCAAGTGAATGAAAAAACAATTCACAGAATGGGAAATACATTTTTTTTTTTGCAAATCATAGATCTGATAAAGAACTTGTATGTATGATACAGAAAGACAATTATAACTCTAATTAAAAAAAACACCAATTTAAAAGTTGGCAAAAAGATTTGAATAGACAGTTCTCCAAAGAAGATATACAAATGGACAACAAGTACATAAAAAGTTTGTCAACATCATTAGCCATCAGAGAAATGCAAGTTGAAAGCACAATGAAATATTACTTCATGCGGCATCTGTGTGGCTTAGGCAGGTAAGCATCTGACTCTTGATTTTGGCTCAGGTCATGATGATCATGAGATCAAGCCCTGTGTTGGGCTCTGAGCTTCATGGGATATCTGCTTTGGGATTCTCCCTTTCCCACTCCTCCATCCCACTCACTCTCATGCTCTCTCTTTCTCAAATCTTAAAAAGAAAGATATGTTGCTTCATATCTACTAGGATTGCTATGCTCAAAAAGACACATAAAGTGAGACTGAAACTATAAAATTCCTAGAAGAAAGCATGGAAGAAAATTGTGACATTGGTCTTGCTAATGATTTCTTGGGAAGGACACCAAATACAGAGGCAACAAAAGCAAAACTAGACAAGTGGGGCTACATCAAACTAAAAAGCTTGTGCACAGCAAAGGAAACAATCAACAAAATGACAATCTACAGAATGGGAGAAAATATTTGTAAACCATATATCTGATAAAGGGTTAATTTCCAAAATGTATAAGAAACACCTAAAACTTGGAGTGCCTGGATGGCTCAGTGGGTTAAGCTTTGGCCTTCAGCTCAGGTCATGATCTCAGGATCCTGGGATCGAGCCCCGAATCAGGCTCTCTGCTCAGCAGGGAGCCTGCTTTCCCTTCATCTCTCTCTGCCTGCCTCTCTACCTACTTGTGATCTCTCCCGCTCTGTCAAATAAATAAGATTAAAAAAAAAAAAAAGAAAAGAAAAGAAAGAAAGAAAGAAAAAGAAACACCTAAAACTCAATAGCAAAAAAACCAACCCTTTTTAAAAAACGGGCAAAGGACTTGAGTAAACATTTCCCCAAGGAACTTAAAGCATGCTCTTGTAAGCTTTCTATGTTATTTGCAAAGTGATACAATATCACTTGAAGGTAGGCTGTGATAAAATAAGATGTGTGCTCTAAACCTAAAATAAAGACTAAAATAACACTACAAGGAGTTATAGCTAATAAGACAACAAAGGGGATAACATTGAATAATAAAAAACCATCAATCAAAAAAAAAGGCATAAAAAAAGTAAAAAGAACAAAGAACAGATGGAACGTACAGAATACAACAGCTATATGGAAGATTTAAGTCAAACTGTATCAGTAATCGCATTCAATGTAAATTGTCTAAATAGCCACTTCTAATGCAGAGATTATCAGCTTTGATAAAACAGCAATACCCAACTACAAGCTGCCCACAAGAAACCCACTATAAATGTAAAGGAGCAACTCAGTTAAAAATAGAAAAAAAAGAAACTCGGTTAAACAAAAGAAAACAAACCTAAGCAACCACCATTACCAGCTTTCAAGTGTCTCCTCCTAATCTTATTTTTAAATCTTGTACTATATGCCTCTTTATAAATCTTTTCTCAAATGAGGCAAGATATAAATGTTAAAATATTTGAGCGATACTTAGGATGAAATATATAGCCTTAAACACTTATTGTAAAAAGGAAGAAGGGGTTGAGCGTGTGGCTCACTTAGGCAGCTGACTTTTGGTGTCAACTCTGGTCGTGATCCTCAGGGTTGTGAGATCAAGCCCAGTGCTGGGCTTCATGCTTAGGGTAGAGTCTGCCTGGGACTCCCTCTCCATCTGCTTCCCCCTCCCTCTCCCATGGGCTCTCGCTCGCTCACTCGCATGCTCTCTCTCTCATAAATAAATCTTTAAATGCTGAAGTTCTCCCTGCCATTTAAAAAAAATTAAAAAATCAGAAGAAAGGTTGTCAATATAAAGAAATTGAGGAAAATAAAACAATAGAATACATCCAAAGAATGGGGAAACAGAGAGAACATTCAAAATAAGAGCAGATGGGGTGCCTGGGTGGCTCAGTGGGTTAAGCCTCTGCCTTCAGCTCAGGTCATGATCCCAGGGTCCTGGGATCAAGCTCTGTTTTGGGCTCTCTGCTCAGCAGGGAGCCTGTTTCCCCCTCTCTCTCTGCCTGCTTCTCTGCCTACTTATCATCTCTGTCTGTCAAATAAATAAATAAAATCTTTAAAAAAAATAAGAGCAGAAATCAATAGTAATTTTTAAAAATACCTAGAAATCATCAATAAAGCCAAAACTTTGTCCTCAAAAGACACTAGTAAAATAGTTACATTTCCAGTGAGATTGAGTAAAAATAGTAATATTGAGAGTAGCAAAAATGATATAAATACAGATCCAAGCAAAATTAAAAGCAATATGGAATATTAATGAACAGGTTTATGCTGATAAATGCAGATGCTTAGACAGACTAGACAAATTCATAGAAAAATACGACCTATTGAAATCATCTTAAAACAGAGACAGAAAGCCACATGGCCCAATATCTACAAGGAAAGGAAATCAAAATAATAGTTTAAAATTTTCACACAAAGCAAACTCCAGAATCAGAGAATTTTTACAGATGAATTCCAACAAATTTTCCAAGGACATGTAACTCTAATCTTAGAGGTACTCTTCTAGAAAATAGTAAGAGATTAAATACTCCCCAGTAGTTTCTATGACCCTAGCTTAATCTTGATGGCAAAAGTGGACATTCTGTTGAGCAGAAGAACCCAGGCATAGATGAGCACATAGTTTGATGATTCCATCTAGATGACATTCAGGAATAGGCTGAAGTAATCTTCGGTCATAGGCTTGAGAGCAGGTGTCTACGGGGGCTGGGATTGACGGGAAGAGGCCACAAGGGCAGTTTCTTGGTTAACACATGTGTTCTTTAGGTCTTGGTTGGAGCAATGACTCTTTATATCCTGGTTAGAGGACAGGTTTATCAAACCTTAGTGAATTGTATGTCTAAGAGTCTGCATTGCACTTCATGCAAATTTTACCTCAAGGGAAAATAAATTTAACAAATATTGAACTCTACTTAGTAGGTTTATTTTTTGCAGTGGTTGGGTCTAACAATTCCTTTACTTTTTAAAGATTTTGTTTATTTATCTGAGAGAGAGAAGGGGCAGGGGGAGAGGGAGAAGCAGACTCCACTGAGCAGGGAGCCCAACTTCAGGCTTGATCCCAGGACTCGGGGATCATAACCTCGGCCGAAGGCAAATGCTTTACCAACTGAGCTGCCCAGGTGCCCTGGGCTAACAAAACTATTTTTATTCTCAGCAAAGGAAGCCAACAAAGTGGAAAGACAACCAACAGAATAGGAAAAAATATTTGCAGGCCACCTATTTGATAGGGGTAAATATCTAGAATAGACAAGGAATTCATGTGCCTCACTAGCAAAAAACTAAATAACCCAATTTTTAAAAATGGGCACCAGATCTAAATAGACAAATTTCCAAAGAAAACATACAGATAGTCAAGAGGTTCATGAAACCTAGTTAGTAACACTAACCATCAGGGAAACTCTGATTAAAAGCCACAATAAGGTACCTCTTCAGACCTGTGAGGATGTCTGTTAGCAAAAAGATAAGAGATTGTAAATATTGGTGAGATTGCTAGGTGAAATAAGACAAATTCTGAGAAAGACAAATTCTGCATGGTATCACTTATATGTGGAATCTTTTAAAAAATCTTAAAAAAAAAAATGTCAAACTCCTAGAAACATGGAGTGGAATGGTGGGGAGTGGGGGAAATGGGGAGAGGTTGCCAAAAGGGTACAAACTCTTGGTTACAACACAAGTAGGGTCAGAGGATCTAATCTACAACATGGTGACTATATTTGATAATAGTGTATTATATAATTGAAATCTAGTAAGAATAAAACTTAATAGTTCTCATCAAAAAAAAAAGGCAAATACGTGAGGTGACAGATGTGTTAATGAACACGATTGTGGGAATTTTTTGACAGTGTATATGTCTATCAAATGATCATGTACTTTTAATGTATCGCAGCTCTGTCTCTTATACCCCCAAAAAGCCAAAAGAAAACTACTTCTTTTAATAGAAGGCATTTTTCTCCCTGCTGGAGAAAGCAGTCACAAATGTGGAAAGAAGGAAAGTCCATTGCCAGGGCCAGCACTCTGGTGTGTCTTTTCTAATCTGAATTTTAGAAAATATCCCAGGGGTCATTAAGTGGCTCAGTAGGTTAAGCATCTGCTTTTCAGCTCAGGTTGTGATCATGGGGTCCTGGGATTGAGCCCCAAGTTGGGCTCCCTGCTTAGCAGGGAGCCTGCTTCTCCCTCTCCCCCCTACTCATTCTCTCTTTCTCTCTCAAATAAATAAATAAATAAATAAAATCTTTAAAAAAATAAATATAAATAAAAAATATCCCAGTATTTGGAAACATTTTGGATAAATGGAAATAAATGTAACTTGATAGTTACAGGTTTTTGATATGTGTTACTTGGAATTGGGATTATTCTAAGACCACATCTGAGATATCTAATAGATTTTGCTTTGCTTTGGAGTTTCCAAAGGAAATTCCTTTTAAATATTATTTCCTGTTTAAAAACAAACAAACAAACAAACAAACCTCTTCCTTGCAAAAGGATACAGTGGTTGTTAAAAATGCAATTGAGGGTGCCTGGGTGGCTCAGTGGGTTAAGCCGCTGCCTTCGGCTCAGGTCATGATTTCAGGGTCCTGGGATCGAGTCCCGCGTCGGGCTCTCTGCTCAGCGGGGAGCCTGCTTCCCTCTCTCTCTATCTCTCTGCCTACTTGTGATCTCTCTCTGTCAAATAAATAAATAAAATCTTTAAAAATAAATAAATAAAAATAAAAATGCAATTAACCCTTGAACGACAGGGGTTTGAACTGGATGGGTCCACTTTAATACCTGAATTTTTCAATAAACACAGTACAGTCCTATAAATGTATTTCCTCTTCCCTATGGTTTTCCTAACATTTGCTTTTCTCTAGCTCACTTTAATGTAAGAATACAGTGTGTAATACATATACAGAATATGTGCTCATTGATCGTGTGTTATCAGCAAGTCTTCTGGCCAACAGTAGGCTATTGGTAAAGTTTTTTGGGGAGTCAGAAGTTCTCGGCACAGGGGCAGGAGTCCTGCACCCCAAACTTCTGCATTGTCCAAGTGTTGACTAATATATGTGCGGAGCATGAGGAATTTCTCTCAAAAGTCGCCATCATCCTTGGTGAAGCCTGAATTGTCTGGTGTTTCTATTTTAGGCCTCTTAGCTACATTTCTGTTCCTGCAGAGCAAGAGCGGGGTCCAGAAAAGAAATTTTTCTTCTTTTGTAGAAACTTCTTTATCTGGCAGAAAATGGGCACTTATCAAACCTGCATCAGAAGGCTACTTTTCAACTTTCAGGCAATATGATCGACATGAAGCATCCATCAGATGAAGGATTGCAAGCAATAACCTTACAAAATCCAGCCTGGCAACTAGTTATTGATTCTGTGTTCAGCCTGATGGATGAATGCGTGAAGGCAACAAGTGATTGCAGAAAGCCCGGCTCTGGCTGCCTGCCGACTCCTGGCAGGCCCACTGGCCGGAAAACACCATTTTTGGTTTTGCCCTCATCGTTTTCGATCAGGATTCAATCCTAGATGGAGATCTGTTTGTCCTCGCCTTTCATTGGGACTTGCAGAAAAACCCACAGAACAATTTACAGTCAAACTTAACCTTTCAGCCTGGCTGCTTGCATGACTGAGACTATCTGGGGGATGAAATTTGTGATTTATACCCAGAAGAAAAAAATCGGCATGTTAATAGTATGAAGGCACTTGTAGGAAGGGCTTAATTTATTTTGGAGATTAAATTCATTTTAGGAGCTTTAGAAGCATTGATTCATTTTAAGGTAATAAATGTGCTAATTACAGTTTAATCGTTTCACCTCATTAAGCCACGACCACAAGACCTCTCATTAGTCACACCACCTTAGCGGGTAAGAATGATTTTAGGTGTTGTCCAAGGACTCCTGGAGTCAGTCAGCTGGCATACGGCTGAGCTGCCCTTGAACAGAATCAGAAGGTAGGTGATCTTTCTGGCAGCGTCCTTCTTCCAAAGTCCACTCCTACATGCCTTCATTGCCCATAGGTTTTCTGCTTTAACACCTCTGAAAGCTTTCCCTGATCCACCTTAGGAAGGGTCAAGTAAGTGAACTGTGCTTTATTAAGCCACCTGTAACTTGTACGTGGCACTTGCAATGACATTTAGGATTCCCTCCCTACCAGACTGTAATTTCTAGTCAGTACATTTTTATTGAATAAATTAATGCCTATTTGATGAAACTTATAAAAATGATGAATTCTATTTGGCCAATTTGAAAGTCATTAAAACTTAACAAGACAGTCAGCTCCTGGTGGATAAAGAGTAGGTCTTATTTAAGCTGCATCCTGGAAGCCCACACAGTATCTGGCACAATATTGTTGCTTAATTAATAATAGAAAGTTATGGTGATGATCTCTTAAACTCAGAGGAGCAAGCGCTAGTAGGAGAATTCTGACCTTGGATGAGAGTTGGCTTGGATGGGTATCTTCCAGGTGCCCCTTGGAGTCACATGGTTCCTTCTGGGACCCCACCTGACCCCACAAAGGGGACAATACTTGTGTGAACAACTCCCTTTGACTCATACCCACCAGAACCACAGCAAATATCTGTCACTGGCCATGTTCAGGGATGTGTGGAAGCTGCGGAGCCCTTCATCTGTGGACCATGAACTAACTTACTCCAGCATTCATGGAGTGACAACAGTGAGCTGTCATTATCAGAGCTCAGCATTACCAAAGAAGCAACGAGAGTGTTTTCCAGCACCAAGTGTGAAACGCTTGTCGCAGCTAGCTGGAGTGGTCAAGTGCAGAAGTCAATTGTATCTGCTAGGCACCTTGAAAATGGAAAGAGCCATATAACGGAAGTTGTATAACAAACCTCCAGCTGCAGCCCATCCCTTGAAAATCCTTGTGGAAACTTTGTTCTGATGCTCCGTCGTTCCTGTCTCAGAAATTGTGAACAAACGGATTAAGGTGAACAATTAACAAGAAAACATTTCAGAACCTCTCCTCCCTCTAGAGGATGTAATTTGGCTGAGTGTTGTATATTTACTTGAGCTGATTGAAAGAGGGAAAAAGGAAATCATCTGGCACCATGCAAATCAGCCACTGAAGTGTCGAGAGGGTGTGATATTTTTACAAAACAGTCCAGCTCATCTACACTGTTGGTTTAGAAGAAAATATCCTTTCATTTTCATTCCTAAGTTAAAGGTTTGTTTTGGAAATGGAAGGAAGCTTCATGGCTTGCTGTTGTTCCCTGTTAACACTGACATGAGTGATAACAGAGAATCAAGAGACTCGTGTCTTGTGGGTTGGGGGAGAAATTGATGATGAATGGTCCCGCTTCTTCCCCCCGGCCCCCAAATTCTGTGATAAATGAAGCGTTCTGTGTATATGTTTAGAATATAAACTCACAAAATGACTTGGTACCGTGAGGGAAAAGATAACATCCATCCTGGTTTAGAAATTCAGTTGATCTAATCATTTGCTTGTGGCCAGCTTCTGTTGACTAAAAATGCTCAGTCTCTCAGGTGGTTTCTCACACTTTTCCTCCCTGAGATGGTGTATGGAATGGAGTGAGGCTTACACATGCCTTGCGTGGTGGGAAGTTGTTGGGATGCTTAGCAGTGCTTTGATCTTGGAGGTGATGACTTGTGTCCATTGGAAGCTACTCACTCTGCTAGGGCTTCAGCTGATGTCTCTGTCTGCCCAGGACCCAGACTGGACCTTATCTGAAGATGGATGGACCTTACCTGAAGATGGATTGTGACTTCCACTGGGCTGGACCCCCATGGAAGCCCTTCAGAGGCTACATCCCTGTTACTGCAACCTCCTCTGGTCAGCTCCCGCCCTGCAGACTTGGTCTTATATATAGAAGAGGAGCAAAACATAAACCACCAAATTTGCCTCTTTGGCATAAGGACTATCTTGAGTTGGTTATTATTTTTAAGAAACAGCAGACATGGGAAAATCTCTGAAAATTGAGTAGAAGTTAACGTTTTGTGAGAGATATTAGCATTTATAAAGGAAATCTTCCTGTATAAAGTTGTCTTTCTCTCTGTGTCAGGAAGAGGAGAATAACTAAATCTTTGGGAACTCTTATCAGTGGAGAAGGTACTTAAATCTGTGTAACAACCATACCCTTGTTCACCGTGCTTTGCCTGGTCACCTCCCATACTGGCCTGCCTTCTTCCCTAACAACTTCTTTTGTCTTCAGCTGGAGATGGTATATAAGGTGGTGGCTTGGGCCATTATGGAGAGTTACTCAGGTATACATGCTATTAAACTTCTCTTTGTTTTTCTCCTGCTAATCTGCCTTTTTATTTGGGGAGCAGAGGCATTGATGGTGTCACAGCCTAGAACCTAGAAAGGTAGAGGGAAAATTCTTTTTCCTCCCCAACAGTATTCCCCACTTGAACTGAGGAAAGCCCAGTCAAGATGTGCCCAAAGCCTGCTCACCTGACTATCCTCTGTGGCCAAGTTTACCTTGACATGGCAGCATCCTGGTTTGGTACAGGGAAGCTTATTCCTGGGGTTTTCTTCCAGACCCGCATGTGAGAGAGGAGGACACACCTTTCCTCTTCTTCCGATAGCCCCTCAGAGTGGACAGCATTTGCCAAGCTGATTTTTTTTCTCTTTTTAAAAAATTTTTTTATTTTTTATAAACATATATTTTTATCCCTAGGGGTACAGGTCTGTGAATCGCCAGGTTTACACACTTCACAGCACTCACCGTAGCACATACTCTCCCCAATGTCCATAACCCCACCCCCTTCACACAACCCCCCTCCCCCCAGCAACCCCCAGTTTGTTTTGTGAGATTGAGTCACTTGTGGTTTGTCTCCCTCCCAATCCCGTCTTGTTTCATTTATTCTTCTCCTACCCCCTTAACCCCCCATGTTGGATCTCAACTTCCTCATATCAGGGAGATCATATGATAGTTGTCTTTTTCTGCTTGACTTATTTTTCTAAGCATGATACCCTCTAGTTCCATCCATGTCGTCGCAAATGGCAAGATTTCATTTCTTTTGATGGCTACATAGTATTCCATTGTGTATATATACCACATCTTCTTGATCCATTCATCTGTTGATGGACATCTAGGTTCTTTCCATAGTTTGGCTATTGTGGACATTGCTGCTATAAACATTTGGGTGCACGTGCCCCTTCGGATCACTACGTTTGTATATTTAGGGTAAATACCCAGTGGTGCAATTGCTGGGACATAGGGTAGTTCTATTTTCAACATTTTTCCAGAGTGGTTGCACCAGCTTGCATTCCCACCAACAGTGTAGGAGGGTTCTCCTTTCTCCACATCCTCGCCAGCATCTGTCATTTCCTGACTTGTTAATTTTAGCCATTCTGACTGGTGTGAGGTGATATCTCATTGTGGTTTTGATTTGTATCTCCCTGATGCCGAGTGATATGGAGCACTTTTTCATGTGTCTGTTGGCCATCTGGATATCTTCTTTGCATAAATGTCTCTTTAGGTCTTCTGCCCATTTCTTGATTGGATTATTTGTTCTTTGGGTGTTGAGTTTGCTAAGTTCTTTATAGATTTTGGACACTAGCCCTTTATCTGATATGTCGTTTGCAAATATCTTTTCCCATTCTGTCAGCTGTCTTTTGGTTTTGTTAACTGTTATCTTTGCTGTGCAAAAGCTTTTGATCTTGATAAAATCCCAATAGTTCATTTTTGCCCTTGCTTCCCTTGCCTTTGGCAATGTTCCTAGGAAGATGTTGCTGCGGCTGAGTTCGAAGAGGTTTCTGCCCATGTTCTCCTCAAGGATTTCGATAGATTCCTTTCTCACATTGAGGTCCTTCATCCATTTTGATCTATTTTCATGTGTGGTGTAAGGAAATGGTCCAATTTCATTTTTATGCATGTGGCTGTCCAATTTTCCCAACACCATTTATTGAAGAGGCTGTCTTTTTTCCATTGGACATTCTTTCCTGCTTTGTCAAAGATTAGTTGACCACAGAGTCAAGGGTCTATTTCTGGGCTCTCTATTCTGTTCCATTGATCTGTGTATCTGTTTTTGTTCCAGTACCATGCTGTCTTGATGATGACAGCTTTGTAATAGAGCTTGAAGTTCGGAATTGTGATGCCACCAACTTTGGCTTTCGTTTTCAATATTCCGTTGGCTATTCGAGGTCTTTTCTGGTTCCATATAAATTTTAGGATTGTTTGTTCCATTTTTTTGAAAAAAATGGATGGGATTTTGATAGGATTGCATTGAATGTGTAGATTGCTTTAGGTAGCATAGACATTTTCACAATATTTATTCTTCCAATCCAGGAGCATGGAACATTTTCCCATTTCTTTGTGTGTTCCTCAATTTCTTTAATGAGTACTTTATAGTTTTCTGAGTATAGATTCTTAGCCTCTTTGGTTAGGTTT
>NC_081560.1:116079399-116119761 GCF_022355385.1 Mustela nigripes | reverse complement strand
CCATGAGTTCCATGCTTTGCTTTCTCCTTCTCTGGAATTCCGCTGCTCTCCTTGGTATTGAAACTACACTCCTTGGTAGGTGAACTTGGTCTTGGCTGGATTTCTTGTTGATCTTCTGGGGGAGGGGCCTGGTGTAGTGATTCTCAAGTGTCTTTGCCCCAGGCGGAATTGCACGGCCCTTACCAAGGGCCAGGCTGAGTAATCCGCTCAGGTTTGCTTTCGGGAGCTTTTGTTCCCTGAGCTCCTTCTGTAGAGTTCTGGAGGACGGGAATAAAAATGGCGGCCTCCCAGTCTCTGGCCCGGAGGAGCCAAGAGCTCAGGGCCCCACTCCTCATTGCACCCTCAGAGAATAGCGCCCAATTATTCCTGCGCTCCGAGCTCACCGAGACTGCAAGGAGACTGCGACTGGTTCAAGGTAACCTCAAGCTGTGAGCGTACTCCTCGGCTCTGTCTCTGTAGCCGGCTTCCCCGTTCTAATACCTGTAAGCTCTGCGACACTCAGACACTCCCGATTCTTCTGTGACCCTGCGGGACCTGAGGCCACGCTGACCCTGCATGGGCTTCACCCCAGTTTAGTCTCTGGAGCGATGTCCCTCAGCAGAACAGACTTTTAAAATTCCTGATTTTGTGCTCCGTTGCTCCACCGCTTGCCAGGAGCCGGCCCCTCCCCCCGCGGTCTATCTTCCCATCGCTTTGGATTCACTTCTCCGCCAGTCCTACCTTTCGGAAAGTGGTTGATTTTCTGTTTCTAGAATTGCTGTTCTTCTTCTCTTTGAGCTGCCATTAGATTTGTAGGTGTTTGCAATCTTTAGATAAGCTATCTAGCTGATCTCCTGCTACCTGAAGTAGTCTCAGCCTGCTATGTCTCTGCCATCTTGACTCCTCCCCTCTGCCAAGCTGATTTTTAATCAAGTATTTATTGAAACCCATAGATCTTGAATTACCATAATATTGACTGAAGAGAGAATCTGGTGTCAGTTTGGAAAGAAAAAGACATGAAATCAGAAAACAAAAAATGTAATTCAGGGGAGGAATTGATTCCAGAAGCTCAAGAAGTAATTTCAACTTAAGACAAAATGTTAAACACAGATTGAAGAGAGGTGGTTGTAAGGCCTGATCCATCTTCTCTTCTGCCTCCCCCCTCCTTCCTTGACTCTCTTCTTCCCACCCCTTCTCTCTCTTTATTTTTCCTTCTGCAGCGCCTGTCTGCAGGCCCTACAACCGAGGATGGAACAATTAGTACTTGGATTAACAGCATGTGAACTGAAAGGGATCTGATGCATTGGAGCTAACTAAAATTTGTGTTGCTTTTGGTTTCCATTTTTGTTTAAAAGATGTTATTGCACCAATCGGGGATGCCAGTCTGGCTTAGTTGCTGAAGTGTGCGACTCTTGATCTCAGAGTTGTACGTCTGAGCCCCATGTTGAATGTGGAGATTACATAAAAATAAAATCTTAAAAAAATATGATATTGCGCTATCAAAAGAAAAATTTTGCTCCTATTAGTATCCCTTTTATTCTGACTTTACTACAACAAATTTCATTTTTCTGTAACATGCTCTTGGCAGACCCATATACATAAGTGTTTCCATGAAACTGTAAGCTCGGGCCACATACCAGATATATCTTCTGATTCATTATGTCACAAAGATATCCCATGACACAACATAATTGAAATCATAATCACTTCTGGTATTTGCATAATGTCACAACACACTGATTTCTCCTAATTTACTTAACCATTTTCTTTTTGGCACAATTTGATAGTACCTAGTTCTGCAGTTTAATGACAAGAACAGTCCTTGAACATCTAGGCTGCTTCCCCACATTGAACTGGTGGGCTAAGACACGTTCCTGGCAGTGGGATTCCGGGGTCAATCATTATAAACACTTCCGTGGCCCCCAATAATTAATTTAATTGGAAAATGAATACTGAGTTTTCCAAAGAAACTGTCACACAGATAAAATTGTACCATGTTGCTGGTTTTGAAATTGAAGATGAGCTATTCTGAATTACACTCATACTATATAAATCGAGGCTTCTGAGTACACGTATGCCAAATTTGTCAGTCTTCTGACAAATAGTGTGTTCTTAGCTTAGAGAGCTACAGGATTATGCTTGAGGGCAGGATTTCTGCAGCACCTCTGATCCCTTTCAGTCCCAGGGACATTCTTAGCCCACCAGGAGCGCTGACAAGTGCATGTAGCTGGATCCTGCCTGTGTGAGGTGGGGCATGGGAGGAGGGGTGGTGCTGCTAGTGTACTAATGTCTTTTTCCAGAATATTTCTGTGGGCGGAAGGAGTAGGTAGTGTTGTCAAGGCCTGAGAAACAGGACCCAGCTGCTTCTCAGAGCTCTCTGAGGAGACGGGAGGTTTCCTTGTGGGCTGCTGTCTTTCCTCTTTCAGACGAAGCCACAGTCCAAGTATCTCTCTAATGGAGTTCTCTGGAAGAACAGAGGTTTGGTTTTCTCACTGCAGCCTGCTGCCAACTCTCAGATACTTTCAACAGCTGGCAGGGCTGCCAACAAATGTGTCCAGAGATGGATTTGAAAGAGACGGAAGATAGAAATGGCTCTTCTTTGCCTGCCTCCGTCCCTCCTTCCCTCCCTCCATTCCTTCCTTTACTTTCTATTTTATCTTTTTCTTTTTTTAAGCATTAGAAAACTCAGAACAGTTTTCTTTATGGGAAGAGCCAACTCTGTGCTGCACACTTTAGAACAAGGTATGTCGCTCTATAAGGAGCCGTGAGAATGTTCCGGCTTCCAGGCCCCTCCCCAGAGCTGGGTGCCGGCAGCTCCTCACGCTCTCTCTCCCAGCCTTTACCAGTTAAGATTAACTTAACCTGGAAGCCAGCATGAGGCCAGCGAGTGATGAAGGCAGGAGCTTGGACTCACAGTATGATACGTGCTTTCTAATTAGCTGTGGAAGGAGGATGCTGTTGTTCATCTTGAAGTGATAGGTAATGAGGCTGGGCTTGGCTCTATTAAGGAAGCAACAATGTCTTATTCTGGAAGTGGTTCCAGGTTGGACGGGGATGGCCATATCCCCTGTGTACATTGTAAGCCATATTGAAATAGGCATAGAACAATGCACATAGGAAGCCCTTGATAACAATGAGGCACAATGGAATACAGTTCAACAATAGAAATAACAAACTACTAAGACATGCTGCCACATAGAGAAACCTTCAAAACACTATGCTAAGAGGAAAAAAAAAAAAGCTAGGAAAGAACACATGCTATATGAGATTTCTAAAAAAGAAAAGGAAAAAATAGAGATAAAAAGCCTATCAATGATGACCTCAGGCTGGGGTGGGAAGATTGAATACAAATGGTCACAACAGTACTTTTTCAGGTGATGGAAGTATTCTAGAACTGGATGGTGGTGATGTTGCATAACTCTATACATTTATTAAGAATAATTGTAGTACTATCTGAAAAGATATATGCATCCTAATGGTCACTGCAGCATTATCTACAATAGCCAAGATATGGAAGCAGCCCAAGTGTCTATTGACAGATGAATGGATAAAGAAGATATGGCGTAGATATACAATGGAATATTACTCAGCTGTGAAAAAGAATGAAATCTTGCCATTTGCAATGACATAGATGGATCTAGAGCATGTAATGCTAAGTGAGAAAAGCCAGACAGAGAAAGGCAAATACTGTATGATTTCACTTATATGTGGACTCTAAAAACAAAACAAAAAAATGAACAAGCAAACAAAACAAAACAGACTCTGGAATACAAAGAACAAGCTGGTGGTGGCCAGAGGGGTGGTGGTGGGGGAGTGGGAGAAAACAAAGTTCAGGGATAAAATAATTAAGTAACAGAGATTAAAAGTATAGCATACAGAATATAGTCAATAATTGTATAACATATAGTGACAGATGGTCACCACACTTACTGTGTTGAGCACCGCAAAATGTCTAGGCTTATTGAATCACCATATTATACACCTAAAACTAATATAACATTGTATGCCAGCCATACTTCAATAATAAATTTTTTAAAAATTATCATGTGCCATTATAATGAGTACATTTCTATGGAATCCAAAGTATACGTCAATAAAGCTGTCACAAAAAGTTAAAAAAAAAAAAAAGCAAACTTAAGCTTCTCAGATGAAGAAGGTGTTACATCCATAAAGCTATGGATCCTGAAGTGAGAACACAGAACTTTGAAGAAAGGCTACTTAGCGACCATGAAGACAAAGCACATGTTTGGAAAAGCTACATATATTTCTTTAGCCAGCACTGGAAGTCAGAACATGATGGGGGAGTATCTACAAAGTGCCGAGGGGAAGAATGTGAACCATAATTCTATATCAAGCCAAATAATTACTTAATAGTGGGAGTGAAATAAAAACACTTGAAGTCATCTAAGGTCTTTGAAAGGTTGTCCCCACAGGTTTTGCCTGAAAAATGACCAGAGGTTGTATTCCTGTTAGCAGCAATGAGACTCTGGCAGCAAGAAGTATTATTCAAGGTGTAATAGTGAGGGAAGGTAAGTAAAATGTACTTTTGCTTAGAAAACATTCTTCTATTAGAAATATCAGCCTTGATTTGCAGATAACATCCATGTGGTGTGTAGAGGTGAAGTACCTGCATGTCCGTGTGAGGGAGATCAAAAGAGTGTTAAAGATCCTGGGAGAGCTCAGTCCGGGAAGCTGGTTGAGCCACCCAGAATTACCACCTTCTGTCAATAAGAAGTGACCTAATATTGGCGATATTCACATAATATTCACATAGTTCAACCAAAGCAATACCTATTTACTCTATAAAAGTACCTGTGGAAAAAAGTAGCAATGGAATAGAGTTCAGATCAATGGAGGGGGAAGGGGTATTTCACAGGTAAGGAAGCAGGGATGTTGAGGCTGCCTTGGGTTGGAGCCCTGGCCTGGCTGATGCCAGGACCCGCGACTTCACTGGCGCGACCCCTCTGGTGCCGGATGCCCACCCTAGGAGTCCAGGATGGATGCTGAACCTTCCCACCAGAAGCTGATACACCTTCTAGCCTCTAGGGGACCTTCTACTTCTCAACTCTCTGCTCTCCCAGGAACAAAAACTCAAACCCGTGTTAGGTATAAAATGGAATCTGCGACCACAGGACCCCTGGCCCACTTCTACCCCCGCCTCCCTACCCCACCCCTGTACAACAGGTGGGACTTCAGGTTGGAGGAGCTGAGGGATGGTCAGCCTCTGTCCTGGGCTCTCAGGCCAGTGCTCTGATCAGGGAGGGCCAGGCTCTGGTTTGGGAGGAGGGAGCCCTCCAGCCCCCATCCCCAGCCCAACCAGGAAAAGCCAAATGGAGGTCAGAGTGGGGTCCAGAACAAAGTGGCCTGGGTGCTGCTGAGGAGGCTTCTGCTCTGGACCAAAAGGGGCTCAAGGGGGCTCACCCCAAGTGCATTAGCTGGGGCTCTCCAGAGAACAAAGCAAGAGGACATGCAGAGGTGAGGTAGAGAGAGTCTGAGACTATAAGGAATTGGCCTACATGACTCTGGAGCGGGGATGTCCACCATCTGCAGTGTGGAGACCCAGGGAAGAGTTTGTGTGGCAGCTTGAGGCTGAAGGCTGGCTGGAGGCAAAACCTGTCTTTTTCTCTTGAGGCCTTCTTGGACTGATTGAATGGCCCACCTTCCGCGCATTTCACTGTTAACCTCACCTACAAGATACCTTCCTACTGACATCTAGACTCAGGTTTGACCCAGTATCTGCCTGCTGTGGCCTAGCCAGGTCCATACATAAAATGAACCATCACTTGACAGGTGGGCCTGCTCGTGTGGGAAAAGGACAACCCAGGCCCTGACACGAATACACAGGGCACACAGCTCTGCCCCTTCTCTCCCTTCCTCCCTGCCTTTTCTGAAATAACACCATAAATGTCCTCTAACCCTGTCGTTCTGAGGAGGTAGTTTGGTGGTGTGCAAAGTCCATGGGATTTGAAGACTGTCAGACCTGGCTTTCGATCCATGCTCCATCATTTAGCAATTGTTAAAAAGTCTTAAGTAAGCAAACCTCTCCAAGAATCAGGTTCTTGAGCATAAATTGAGAGGCTCTAGTGAGATAACGTGGGTGGGCCCTGGCACATATTAGCAATCAGCCAATACTGGCTTCTCCACTTGTGTGAGGCAAGAATAGGGAGGGCTCTCGGGGGCCCAGGGCGGGGTCCATGAACATTATTTGGCCGTTTCAAAGCAAAAGATAACAAATGGACTTGTTGACTCAGGTGACACAAATGCTGGTCTTTGGGGATGAATACAATTTCTTTGGATGCTTTCTTTGCAATGGTCTGTGTTCCCATGGGATGTGTACCCCGGACAGCAGAGAGAACGAATGGAGACTGCCAGGTTAGTAGGCGAGCTTTGCCCGTAACTGGCAGTGTGGTCTCAGCTAAGCCACTTTTTTTTGGGGGGGGGGGTGCATACCTCTGTAAGGTGAGGGGTTTGGGACTCGGTCTTAATTTCCTTTTCAGCTGTAATGCCTCACGATTCTACACACCAGTGTTTGCCTGCTAAGATGTACAAAAAGGTGTGTCATTTTATACTTGGTGTCAAGCTGTGTTTAGGCAATTTACAATGTGGCATGACTCAGCCATGGGGCTGGATAGCTTACAGCTGGGATGTCAGTCATTCCTGAGAGCAAACGCCTGGTTTTTCATGAATTTTGCTTCTTAGTGCTCTTTTCTTGTGTATTGATGCCCCCTCCGCTCCCTAACTTCCTTTAGTCTGTACATAACCAGAGTCTAGATTCTACTAGAATTTTGGATTCTTCAGAAATTAATTTTCAGCTTATTGGGAGCTTCTGAAGGTTACACCTTTTTTTTTTTTTTTTTTTTTTTGGATCTTGCAGAATCATTTCCCTCCCTCCCCAAAAATCTTGTCAGTTTTTAATTTGAAATCACAAATTCAGCATTATGAAGTAGAGAGTATTTTTCTCCGAGAGAGGAATACCAGGCATCTCATCTTATTCTATAAGAGTTTAAAATCCAAGGACGTTTGTTTGAGAGGTCTCTGTTTCTGAAGTAGCCAGGATTCAGCCTTGCTATCCCATGGTTGGGGCAGGGTCCGTCAGGCAGTCCCAGGTTGGGACAAGCTGTCTGAGAGGAGGACGTGCCCGTGGCTTGAAGGGGCCGCTTCTTCCCTACATTACTCCTGCTCACGTGTTATGCTTCAGAGAGACAATCCCCAGGCCACAGAGTGACAAGCATGGACACTTACAACCATGGTAAGTGAGGTGTAGACTCAGTTGGATCTCTTTCTTCTTCTTTTCTGTATTCCATTCTCTCTAAAAGAAAAAAAAAACAAACATGGAACTAGTATTAACACCTGCTTCTAACTGTGTGGCCCTAAGGATGTCACTCAACTTCCCTAGACATCAGTTTCCTTACGTGCGAACGAGAGCAAGGGACTAATCCGAGAACAGCAAATACGCCACCCGCCTGTGACCAGCTGCCCAACTCATGCGAGGAGCAGGCATCGCTAATGAATGATAACACGACTGGCTACATAATGATTAATTGATGAGCACAGTAAAGGGCATCTGTTTGCCATTCTTGCCTGAAATGATGTGTAAGGTCTGGGAAGGCAGTCTGTTTGAAATGTCAGAAAGTGGAATCGGTTGTCAGTCGGCCAGACTCTCGTCTACCTAGATTTAGGGAAGTCCTACTGGAAGGAAAGGGAATGGCTAAAATGACCTTAAAATTCCCCAAGGTATCTATGATCCTGTAGCCATTGAACTCAACTAAGCCAACATCTATTCAACATCTACTGGGATCAAAACGCTCTGCTAGGTGACAGTGGAAGGCAAGAGAGACGAATGGCCGTGAGAGACGAAACATCGACTAGAGGAAGCAGATAGAATGGGAAGGCATGAATGGCCCTTTAGGCAAACGTGGGAAATGATATCGTCCCCTGTTCTGAAGGTCTTCAGTACAAAATCTGGCTTAGTCCTCTCCCCAGCTATTCCAGGACGTATTTTATCTCTCTTTCCAGGATGAGGAAACTGAGACCTGGGGACATTAAGAAAATTCTCTATGGTCACACAACTAGCCAGTAGCCAGCCAGGATTAAAATTCAGGTCCTCAGGCTCTGGGTTGGGATTCTAAGGAGGGTTTGGGTCACCGTTACAGAAGGTGGACCCCTGTCTTGGGAGGTAAGAATGATTTTAATAGGCAAGAGACTAAGGTCTTCCAGGGAACAGAGCCAGCTTTGAGGGAGCCAGGTAAGCTCCAGGTGCTCCCGACTGACCACGATCTCATATCCTGTTCACCACCAACATTCCTGAGCAGGGACAGAGTTCCTGGGCCAAGCAGAAGCTCAAGGATGTTGGTTCTATACTGGTTGGTGGGATAAATCATAAGGTACATGCCATGGGCAGTAAGGTTGGGGGCACCACTCCTGTAGGACTGGCTGACATCACTGAAGGGTGTGAATTCAGGTGTTAATGTGATGGGGGCAGATAGCACAGGAGGCTGGTAGAGTTTGTCTGTGTCAGAGGAAAGGAGGAGACCCCAAGGTGTCTATGGGACTAGGGGAATGATGCAAGCTTGTAGGGGAGCCGGGGTGTGGGTGGGCAAACTGAAGGCTGCTGTTGGGGGTCTGGGTGATGGAGAAGATGGGACACACACACACAGACACACACATGCACATTTCTCTGTCCCAGTCTGACACTGTTCTCCAAATCATTCAATGACTCACTGAAATATGCTTTAGGGCCATGAGATCTGACTCCACAATGTAGTAGTTCATCGGATTTACTAAACAGAATTGGATCCAACCATATACAACCTTGCAGTTATCGAGTAATGGAGACAGTATGTAAAGGTAGGTAGATACACACAGGAACAAAGCAAGAGGGTCATGCTAACCAGGTAGCCCTTCTAGAAGGTGCAGACCCTTGCCTCTGATCCCAGAGTTGTTGACCTCAAACAGCACATTACCAAAGCATTCAGGGAAAAGATCCTATCCAAACACACAGTTGAAGCCAGGAAGCAGTGAGCCAGTGTAGGGATAAAGGCACTGTGAAAAATGGTCAGAATCCACAACGGGAGCAGAGAAAACCTACGGGCTCAGCAGCCCCAGCCCAGTCACCACACTGAACTCAGTTCTTGCCGTGGGAAACCACAACCAGGGCCTAGGAACAGGTTCGGCCCTGGGACTGGTTTCCTGGCAACACCAACCTGTGGAGGCGGTCACATGGGTATGACGCGGACAGGGCTTTCTTGTGCCCTTACTTCCCTGCTGTGTGACTTGGGCACCATTCAAGGCCTGAGAACCTCGATCTCTTCATCTGGAACAGGGGGATATTAGGGGCCATTCCTCAGAGCAATAATCAGGGCTCCGTAAGCGTGAGCTACGGTCATCTTCGCGTCGGACTCATCGCAAGTCTGCGGCATCCGCAGAGATGGCCGCTTCAGAGCTCCGATGATTTCAGGTGGAATCTTCATCCCTTAGACTTTGGTTCCTTTGTGGTAGATTTGGACAGGAATCTTGCAAGTCATTTACCCTCACCTCCAGAAAGAATTCAGAGTATAATGTGTGTGTTTCCATTTGTATTTCCTACACAGAGCGGAGCCTCCCCACTAGGAGTCAGTGCGTGACACACACAGAAATCAGGCAACAGCGAGTCCCGCCCAGGCAGCAGGTGGGCAGCGTTCAGGGTGGGTGGTGGTGGAAGGCACGGGAGGCTCCGCGGGGCACAGGCCCTCTGAGTCATGGGGAGCCTTTTCAGTAACATTCAGGCGACTGTTTATTCCCGGGGAGATCTAGGGCAGGAGAGGGAGAGAGAGGGGGTGGGAGCGTTGGAGAGAAGAGAGATCTTATACTCCCCTAGCAGAAACAAGTCTGCAGTACAAACATTGATGGTGAGCCATGCCTTCTTACATTCTAGGATTTAGACAAAAATGTGCTGCTCTGTAGCAGCAGAGCAGAGCTCGCCAGAACTATGGAGATTGTGGTGAGGAAAATTCTAGAGTTAGGGGCGCCTGGGTGACTTAGTCATTCAACGTCCGCCTTTGGCTCAGGTCATGATCTCAGGGTCCTGGGATCGAGCCCCACATTGGGCTCCCCCCCACTCACATTTCCTCTGCTTGTGCTCCCTTTCTCACTGTGTCTCTCTCTGTCATATAAATAAGTAAAATCTTAAGAAAGAAGGAAAGAAAAAGAAAGAGAAAGAAAAAGAAAGGAAATTCTAGATTTAGCTTGAAGACCTCTCCTGGTAGTAAGGCTCTAGTTGCTGGACTTTCGCTGCTGTCAGCCGTTCTAATGCATCTATCAGAGCAGGTTCAGCTCTTTTGCTCCTGGGAGCCAGAGGGGACACGAGGAGGGGAGGTCCTCAGTCAGCAGATCCCTCCAGGCCACAGGGAGGGAGAACAGCAGCTTCCCGCCTCCCTTCTTTCCTTCCTCTGTATCTGCTGGGATAGTTCTGGCTACTAGCTTCCAGCCCATTTCCCAGCTGGGCGGGGATCTGGCCCCTTACCCCAGTCTAGAGGGTTGGGTCACTGAACTCCTTGGCCATGTTTTGCCTGCTGCTTCTCTATGGGGTCTGAGCCCTGCTCCCAGTGGTCCTTACAGTAGTGTATGGACAGAACTTTCTGGCTTCTGACCTTTGTTCTTCTGTGGCACCAAGACCCCTTGGCCATGCCCTATACCTCTTCCCAAAGGCTTGGTAGGGCAGGTCTGGGTGTCAACAGCAGCCTAGGGTGTGATTTTAGGTTTGCTACTGCCCTTGGATTCAGTGATGGCAACTGGCCTCCCTGCTTGACAAAGCGGCCCTCTGTGTTCAGGTTAGTGCCTTCTACCCTGTTTTGATGGATCTTTGGAATAAGTCCTTGTGTGTGCCTTGGATTAATCCAGACTTAGCTTTTGCAAAAAAGAAAGAGGGTTCATACTGGTTCAGTCGGCAGATGTTCTGCTCCCAGGTAAGTCTCTCCCTCAGGTGTGATGAGGGCTTCAAAGGGGACTAAGACACAGTTCCCAGTTGTGGGAGAGGTTGCAGTGTAAATTGGGGGGCTAAGAGGTGGTTTGGCCCTTTGTTCCTGGGGAATTCCAGCTCGTACCAGCTGGAGGAGGCTGCATGGTGATGGAGTGAGTGAGTGCACAGGGCTGACCGCAGCAAACTTGGGAAGCGAAAGACATTGTCTTCAGTTCGTCTCAAGGGGATCAGGTTTGAGTCTGGGTTCTGCTACTGACTTTGAGCAATTCACACATCTTTTCTGAGATTCTGGTTCTTCATCCATGACATGGAGAATGTATCTCCCTTACACAGTGGTCAGGATAAAATGCAGAACGTGAAAGCACTTTGGAATCATATAATCCTATACAAGTAGCAGATAGAAGTGATATAATGACCTTCCTCCTTCCCGTTCCCAAGCTCTTCCTCCCAGTCCAACACACCATTCTTCCATGTGCTCAGCACCCATAATTCTTTGGGAATCTTCTCCAGATCTTTCCCTTTTGGGGAAGAACCTATTTCTCATTTCTACTCCAAACCTCCTCTAACTGACAAAGAACAGAGGATCAGATAAACTAATTTACATGAAGGTGTATATGAGTCTACTAGAGCTGCTATAACAAAATACTGCAGACCGGGCTGCTTAAACAACAGCGCCTTATTTTATCACAGTTCTGGAGGCTGGAAATCCAAGATCAAGGTGCTGGTGGGGCTGGTTTCCTCTGAGACCCCTCCCTCTCCCTGGCATGCAGATGGCATGTCCCACAGTCTTTTCTCTGTGTTCATGCTCCCCTGGTGTCTCTTGGGTGTCCAGGTATCCTCTATCTTCTCATGAAGATGCCAGTCAGATTGGATTAGGATCCAACATAAAATGTCACTGAAATTTAATTCCTTCTTTAAAAGTCCATCCTCTAAACATAGCCACATTTTGGGCCTCCGTGGATTAGAGCTTCAACATAAGACTTTTGGGAAACACAGTGGAGTCCGTAACAAGGAGTTAAGGATCAACGATCTCCCCCTTGCTTGCTTGCACCCTTGAGGAGGATGCTGAAGGAAGAATTGTAGAGGAAAGGAGGGCTGGATGCAGGATGGTAGATTCTAGCATCTCATGACCAGTTGGGTGTAGGGGGGTGGATTTTTGGCTGGGAATTTTCTTGGCATCCTTCACAGACCAACATATAGGCAGCCACCTGCTCTGCCCATGAAACACGGCTGGCGCTGGGTAGATGGACTGCATTTCATTTTCTTCCTGGATTCCAAAGAAATAACATACTCTCACCTCCCTGCCTCTAAGGAACACCAGTATTTTTTAAATAGTTCCTTGAACAGCAGCTGTTTCAGCCCTGTCTGGAGAATTGAGCCGCCAGCCTTGCCAACAGTTGAGTACTACAGGGAGAGGCATTATGTGAGTCTGAAAAGGAAGAACTCCAAAGTGTTCAGCAGAAGGGCACAGCTCTGAACCAGCCACCACTTCTCCCAGTCATTAAGCCAGACCCGCTCCAGCGGCAGTGAGTGGGGGAGATAGATTACATGCTGTGGTTTGGGGGGCGAAGCAAGAAAAAAGGCAAGAGACCGGCTCCTGCCTTAGGTCACTCAGAGACTCAGTGTTAGAATCTGGCTACATTGTTGGCAGAAAACAGCCAGCCGAGCCCAGCAGGGACCAGTGTCCTTCAGATGAGAGTGTCAGAACTCTATCTGTCCCCTGAGGAGACAGGGATTCTTCAAATGGTATTTCCAACTCATCCTTCTGTGCCTGGGAGGGATAGAAACCTTTATCACTCCGCTTGGAGAAAATGTGCCTGTATGTGCGTGTGCGTGTGCGTGTGCGTGCACGTGTCCGCAAACACCTTCACCACAGCAGCCTTTGAATTCAGAAATCTGTTGGAGCTTTTAGAAACAAAATACTCCACAGATGAAAAATAATTTTATCTTGCAAATCAGGAGGGATTTCCTTATCCCTTGCTAATCTGAGAGGAGGGCTCTTTCGTATCTAAACACACACACATAAACACTCACAGCTCATTTTGTGCATTTAAAAAAATTATATATTCATTAAAAAATAAATAAAATTAAAAAATAAAATGGTATACTACAGTCAATCAATCAATCAACCAATCAAATAGATGAAGTCTTTTACTCCGAGCTGTCTGTCGTTGGCAGAAACGAGGCTCACCACATCCCACCATCGTAAGTATTGCTTTCTTTTTCGTTTTCATGCAGCTCTCAAGCTATAATCCAAAGTCTGTTGTTTGCTTGATTTGCAGCCCTCCGGCAGCCTGCTAGGGGATGGCCCAGAATCCGGAAAGAGCTACATACAGCCTTTGCCGGTAGGAGTCACCTACTGAATTCCTAGGTCAGACAAGACCTGGGGAAGCTTCTCCATCTGTCTGCAGTGGGAACGAGAGCTGCACTGGCAGAATGGCCCAACTTCAGGTCAGGTTGGGGGCCTCAGGCTGTTAGAGAGGTGAGGGAGGTAGCTCTTTCCCTAGGATGTGATGTGTAGTCGTTTGCTGAGAAACTTCCCTTGCTGTGTGGAGCTGTAGTGGTTGGGATAAAAGGTGCGGTCTCAGAGATAAAGAAGGTCACCACCTTCAGCCAAGATAAATGAGGAGTGAGAATAAATACAGAAAATTTCCCCAGAAAGGGGAAATTGAGATTCTGTTGCTCGGCCTCTTGTCAACATCCGGGAACTGGGCCCATGTGAGCAGTGAGAAGACAAGAACATATATTAAGTTTCAATTGAGCACCCGGTCTTCAAGCTCCCACTCAAAACAGATGCAACTGTCATGTGTCACTAGCAAGGCAACCAGCTAACTTCAGTTAGCTCCCACTTAACTTCCAGTCCTAATGATTACCACAGCAAGTGTCACTGAGTGAGAGAAGAATGGAGGAAGACACAGAGAGTGGTAACCAGGATCATGTACATCAGAGGAGCTGGGGGAGGGACTGGGTGGGGATTCCTGAATATATCCAGGAGGGTATAAATCTGGCAAGGAAGTAATGTCACCACCATGTTCCTTCATATAAAATCTTGAGTTCAGTACAGCCTTGCTCCCCAAGCTGCTGCATTATGATGAGGACATGGCGTGTGCACACATGAAGCCATCAATTCTCGTTAGTCAAGTAGTATCATTTTTGCCCCAATCTCGGACACAGGTTCAAGAACATCAGAACTCTTCATAATATCTTTTGTCTTGTTTTCTTTCTCCATCTTTGGGTCTCTCTTTTATCTCTCTATTTTTTTCTGGCCTAGCTTCCAGTTTATGTATTTTCTTTTCTGCTGTATCTAATCTGATATTGAACCTATCCATTGTAGTCTTCATTTCGCTCATGATTTTTTTCCACACCAGAATTTCCATTTGGCTCATCTTTTATAAGTTTTATAGTTTTTAAAGAAATTTCCAGTCATCCATTGAAATCCTTCATCCTGTCTTTTATTTCTTAAACATGTTTGTCATGGTTATTTTGAAAGTTTGTGTCTGCTTTATTATCTGGACCTGCTGTGGATCTGTTTCTATCGTCTATTTTTGTATTCACTTTTGGTCATGTTTCATATTCTCCATGCCTCATTATGTCTTAATGAGTGACAGGTATTGTGTACAAACATCTGCAGAGATCATTTGAGGCTTTTAATGCTGTGATATTTTTCTAGATATTTTTCTAAGGCCACTTTGCTTCTGGCAGGCATCTAGGCTACAAACACTCCTAATTCCAGATTGCCTGAATTCAGTCAAGGATTTAGATTATTTGAAATTGAGCTTCAGACCCAGAGAGGGCTGGTCTGTTGGTCCACACTTATCTCCAAGGCAACTGTTAGCCTCGGATATTTTCCTGGTCTTCCCTCCTCCACTGTTTCTGAAACCCATGGTGTCTCTGTCTCTCTCTGTCTCTCTCTCTTTTGTATTGAAGTATAGTTGACACACAATATTGCACTAGTTTCAGGTGTACAACATAGTGATTTGACAACTCTATAGGTTATGCTGTGCTCATTAGAGTGAAGCTACCATCTGTCACTATACAACACTATTACAGTATCATTGACCATATTCCTTATGCTGTACCTTTTATTCCCATGATTTATTCATTCTATAACCAGAAGCCTGTATCTCCCACTCCCTTTCACCCTTTTTGCCTGACCACCTCCCATCCCCCATTCTCTACCTCTCCTCCCTCAGGCAACCATCAGCTTCTTCTCTGTATTTCTAAGTCAGATTCTGCTTTTTGTTTATTTTTCATTTGGTTCACTTTTTAGACTCCACATATAAATGGCATGATGAAACCCATGGTCTCTTGCTGTGTAGAGAACTCTGCTCAGTTCTTCAGGCTCTCAGCTTCCACATTCAGGATTTGCATATGCCTCTGAAGACAAGCAGTCCCAGGCATCAGTCTCACCTTTGGGCCTCCTTTTCTTTCTTAGAACTTCAATTCCTCACTGCTTTGGTAGCTCTCTGATGCCTCCAAACAGATGTCATTACAGCTACACCAGTCTTCCTAGCTGTTCTCAGCAGGGAGAACCACTTCCAGAAGTGGAAATTCGGGAAGTGACATTTGGACTGAGACCTGAGTGAGAAAGAGCTGGCATCATTGGGATCCGGGGAAGAGTGCCAAGGCTGGGAGATATATCAAGAATGATTGTTTGCAGTGAGTTCAAAATATGGCTATGTTCAAGGAGTAGAGAAGCACTGTAGGTGGGGATTGGTGAGTGAGGAGGAGAATGGTATGGCAAAAGGCCAGCCAGGTAGCAGGGGCCAGATTTTATGGGTGCTGGAGGCCACGGAAGGCAACATAGTTCTTCCCTAAGGAAGATTCAGAGGGATGTGGACACAGTGCTTCATATGTTTGTAGCATCACCTGCAACCATCATGGCACAGTCATTACTGTAGAATGGTTCATGGAGGGTGGTCTGTTCACAGGAACTTGAAATAAATGATCCAGAGATCCTACTTGTAGGCCCGAAAACTAACCAAACATCCTAAGTTTTTGGTTTATCCATAAGCCAGGCAGTTTTCCTACATCAGAGCATATAGATATGGAAAGCAAATAGGAACAAACTTGGAAATGCCATTCATTGGCACACATAGTTGCTGGGGATCCCACAAAATGGCCAGTTGACTGGATGCTTTCCCTCCCCCCTTTTTTCTTTTCCTTCTTCCTCCTTCCTCTTCTCCATGACTGTTGCTTTCAGGCCATCCAGTGAGCCAGCCAAAGCCCCCACAACATCCAGGCCTTCCAGGAAGCTCAAGCCATGCTTCCCATTCCCTGAGCTTTAGGATTCCTTTTACTTATGGATCTCTGCCTTGGAAGGTAATAGATATGCATTGAATAAATGTGTGTGACTGAGTGTCTAGGCAAAGTAGTTCACAAAAAGGTCTACTATACCTGACTCCCTCTGGGGAGAATGTGTTTACCTAACTGAATGTATTATCCCTAGGTGACATCTTGGAGCTAATTTTGAGCAGAATTTCAAAGTAGTTTTCTTTTCTCAGGAAACCTATTCCAGGGAATAGAATGCCTCATCTCAGCACAAAACCCTGATCCATTGTCTCAGGTTGTCTCTCACTATTTGGAAGTGGCCCAGCACATCACAAAACTCAGGGAACAGAAGTTGCTGCTTAATGGGGACAGGCCTTGGCGTGGGAAGGTGGGTAACTAAGACATTCAGAACCAGAAACCATGTGTCCATGAATGCAAGGGACTCACACATAGCATTCCATTCATAGGAACTTGATATCAATGATTCAAAGTCCTACTTGGAGATTAAAGACCTTATCTGGTCTGATCATCTTCTCTGTGCTTGAGGATCTTAATTTTCTACAGTCATGTGATTGGTGTGAATGTAGGAATAAAAATGCACCAAGAGATATCTCTGGAAGAGAGAAGAAAAAGGGAGAAGGAAAATACTTTTCTCTATATGAACATTTTCTCTAATGGCATCTTATACTGTGTGCTTCAGGCACCTCTCACCCGTAGTGAAGATTTTCTGGGCTTGCAAATGTGTCTTGGGCAGGAAATTCAATCCATTCCATTTAAGGGGTACAGCATGCCTGGTCAGGCTCAGCTCAGTGTTTCTTTCCTCCCCTCTCTGGCTGATGACCTGTGCTAGATACAGCTGTGTGTGCAATCTGCTGTCCTCTGTGGAAGTACCGGTTCACTTGCTGTCTGGAGCCTTCCTTCATAGAAGACATGTCCCCTTGTTCTGCAGTGTCCTGTGACATGTTAACAAGCTGAGCAGTGTTCTGATCGTGTCATACCAGGAACGTGGCTCAATCCAGGGTTCTTTGATGAGAGAATTCAGTGGCAGAAATCTTCAAGAACAACAGCTCTGCGCCCCAGAAATGGTGCTGTTTTCCTGCCCCATAGCTTCAACTCAGGCAGTTAGGATCACAGATGGCCCTGGAACAGAGGGCCCCCCCGGGAGCATTCTTAAATCTGATTCTAGAATAAATACAGTCATTGCACAGGAACATTGCATGTGAACAAATGTCTTGCATCCATGAGGATGAGGCTCTGTTTCCCACCTGACCTGCTTCATTGGCACAGGGCCCATCTGTCTGAGCAGAGTTAGGTAAGAAGTGTCTCATGGGGAAGAAGTGAGCAATGAGAGACATGAAATGATTTACTCAAGATCACTAATCAGTGCCAGATTTTCTTGAGAGAGCCTAACTTCCTGCTCCCCAAGCTCAAGATCTGGAAGCCTGCTGTCAGCCCATGTGAAGGGTCCAGGGGCCAAATATCGATTCATTGACACCCTTGATGATTTGGGGGGGAAGGGGGGGATAAGGGCATTTCTCACAGCTGCCGACAAGCTGGTGTGGCCCTACTGTCATCAAAGAACCTTCATTCTAGAGGGAAAGGCAGACAATTATGAACAAACAAACAACAAGACTACGAAGGAACCACACAGGTTGACACTCGGGAGTTTCCGAGGGTGGTCAGGGAGGCGCCTCAGAGACGGGGACATTCAGGACACCATGATCAAAGGAAGAGCCAGAGCCAGCTGAGCACAGGTGGAAGAACGTGGGGGTGAAAAGTGGGGGAACAGTGTGACATGTTCTACAAGCTATCACATTATCAGCAAGTCTGGCAGTGCGGTGAGCAAAGGGCAGAGTGGCAAAAGATGGAAAGAGACAAGGGAGCTGTGAGGCTGGGCTGAACTCTCTTAGGTTAGGGACTTGAACTTTACTCTGAGCACCAAGGGCAGCTAGTGAAGCTTTCCAAGAAGGCGTGGCCACAGTTTGATTGTACTTTTATTTACTGATTTTTTATAAAGATTTTATTTATTTATTTGATAGAAAGAGACAGAATAAAGGCAGGGAGAGGGGCAGAGGAAGAAGCAGGCTCCCTGCTCAGCAGGGGACTTGATTCCAGGACCCTGAGCTGAAGGCAGATGCCTAACAGCTGAGCCACCCAGGCGTCCCTGATTGTATTTTTTAAAAGATCAGTCTGGATACATATAGAAACTTGGACTTTGAGGAGCCAGAGTGGCAAGAGGAACTTACTGCATCACCGGGAGATTATGGGGGCGAGGACCAGGTGGTGGCCATGGGGTGGCGGGAGTGGGTAGAGTCTCGTTATATTTTGGGTGTAGAATTGGCAGGACATACAAATGGTGGGATGCTGGGGTGGATAGAATGAGAGGACAGAGGAGACTAGAATGTTACCTAGATTCTTGGCTTCAGCAGCTAGCTGAGTTGAAAGAGAGAACCCACCCTGAGCAAGATGCCCCTCTCGCAGTGGAGAAGACAAGGAGAGGAACTGGTTTGCAGGACAGAGAAGCAGAGTTCTGCTTCGCACTTTCTCTCCAAATGGAGAGGTAAAGCAAGCTATTGAATGGATACATCTGGCATGAGAGGCGTTGTCGGGGCTGAAGATAAGAACTTGCGACTCATCAAGATATAAACTCTTTTAAGGAAATTGGAATAAACCAGACTACTAGGGAAGAAAATGTAACTAGAAAGCAGATGTGAACCTTTAACTCTTCCGAGTTTAAATGTCTTATGGGGGAAGAGAAACCCACCGGGTGACTATGAAGGTGTGTTTGTTTCCTGGAGATGCGGTGGGACGGCATCTATGCAACGGGAGAAAATATCTGCAAACCCACAAATCCAGTCGGGGGTTAAAACTTAAAATATACAAAGTCCCCCTACTTGTGATCTCTCCCTGTCAAATAAATCAAATCTTTAAAAAGAAAAAATATATATATATACAAAGTCCCATACAACCCAATTGCCAAAAAACCAAACAATCCAATTTAAAAATGAGCAGAGGAACTGAATAGATGTTTTTCAAAAGAAAACATACAACAAATGGCCAACAGGTATGTGCAAAGGTGCTCAATATCAGTAATCACCAGGGAAACATGGTTCAAAATCACAGTGAGGTGATCACCAGTATACCAGTGAGCACAATCACCCTGAAAAGACAGGAGGTAGGGACGCCTGGGTGGCTCAGTCGGTTAGGTGTCCGACTCTCAGTTTTGGCTCAGGTTGTGCTCTCGGGGTCATGAGATTGAGCCCTGTGTCAGGCTTCACACTGGGTGTGGAGTCTGCTTGAGATTCTCTCTCTACCTCTGCCCCTCCCCTCCCTGCTCACTCTCTCTCTCTCAAAAGAAAGAAAGAAAAAAAGAAAAGCAGAAGACAGAAGATGACCAGTGTTGGGAAGGGTGTGGGAAAAAGGGAATCCTGTGCACTGCGGGTGAGAAGGTGAATTGGTGCGGCCACTGTTGAAAACAGTAGGGAGGTCCTCAAAATAATTAAAAATAGAATGACCCTAGGATATAGCACTGGGACAAGACATGTGAAAATGTGACTATGCCAGGTGGAGGGAACCTGCAGGGTGGAGGCTCTGAGGTTTGAGAAACAGCAAGAAGGCCAGTCTAAACAGGAGGAGTTAGAAAGACAGAGAGAAGGAGGAGACAAGATCCCAAAGAGAGATTGGCCACATCCTGCGGGACCCGGGAGGCCATGATAAGTATTTCCTGGGTGTGAAGTGACTCCCGTGGGGATTTTGAGCAGTAAAATAATAACTTTTGATTTTTTTAATGAATTTTTGCAATAATTTCGGGTTCATAGAGTAGTTGTGAGGGCAGTAGGGAGTCCCGTATGCTCTCCGCTGGTGTTCAGGCCAGCTTTCCCCTCGTGGACCCCTCTAAGCCCAGGTCAGAATTTGTAGGTAGAGAACCAAACTACCTTCTCCCACTGATTTTTCCTTTACCCAAATTTCCAGCAGGAAGGGGCACATCCCTCAGCAGCATCTACCTCACCTGCCATACGCAGGGACTTTGTTGTCAGAACTCTCTTCCTACAGCCCCAAGAGGCCAAGGTTTCAGAAAAGGAAACGCTTCTTATCATGAATCATCGGGACTCTCTGGTTGGTGGCACCAACACGCCAACACCAAGTAGAGGTGTTCTTCTACTGTGCACTGTTCTCTTCTGTGCCCGATGCCTCCCTGGGATGCTGAATACCTTTCCCTCCCTTCCTCCTTCCTTTCTTCCTTCCTTCCTGGGATTCGCACTCAGTGGGATTCTCTCTGCCCTCTGCCATTGCGGGTGAGCACGAGCAAGTGCCCAGCCACTCAGTTGCCCGTCTAGCTGCGTCACCTTGATTGGGACTGGCAGACAGGGCCCACCGTGGCACACTGGTGAGGAGAGGCCACGGTGACGCTAGGAAGAATTTCATTTTCTAGTATCCTCCCCCATCTCACAGCTTACATCAGTGGCATACTTTGCTTTCCTGGGCTTTGTCAATCACAAACATTTAGGGCTCTCTTCTCCCTCTTTCTGGTAGAAGAGGGGGAGGCAGTGAAAAGCTGAGAGAAGGACACCCTGTGTTCCACAAATATAAAAACATAAAAATATCTCTCCTCAACATGAAGTGATGAGAAAATATGCAAAACCTGGGAGCAGAATTCCTTTAAGGGGGGAAATATTTTTCAGCACAGCAGCATGAAAAACCTTTTGGCCTGTGAAATGACAGCTGTCAGATGTGGCTTTAGTAAGCTAAGGGAGCAGCAAGATATTTGAATGTCCCTGAGCAAGGGTTTCAGGGAGCCCGTGGGAGGGAGATAGGGGGCGAACGGGGGGAGAGAAGGAGCAAGAACCATGCAGAATCCTGGCACCAGGAGAGAAGGGGACACTCGGGTAGGGACAGCTGAGGAGCTCCAAAAGACAAGGGTGTCTAATACACTCTAAATTATCTGCTGAACCGGCTTACGATGTAAACCGCTGCCCTAACTCCCAGAATCCTCAGCGAAGTCTACCATGTCATGTGTCAGTGGTGTTGGTTTCAAACCAAGTAAAGAGGCTGCTTTTGCTCTCTGCTTCCTCTGTAAATTTCTCCACCCACCATTTTCCTGGTCCTGAGAAAGACAAGGAAGGTGGGTGCATTGATATGGATCGTGCCCTCCATTCTCTCACTGCCATGGAACTTTGTCCCCTATTAATTTTTAAGAGCTTTGTGCTTATGGGAGGAAAGTATGGCAGTTCAGGTTGTCATTATTTTTTATATCACTTGGTAAGGGAAGAGTTAAAGCTTTGTCAATGAGTATAAAATCAGTAAGATTTCTGCTCTCAGAGTAGGGTCTACTCAAGAGCCCCAGGAAGGGAGAAGGATTTAGACATTAGTGATGATTTTAAGTCACGAAAAAGCCAGTCAGACGGGAGAAGTGGGGGTGGAGGCTGCCCCTTGGTTCAAAAGAATGAAAATGAGAAAGGGATTTTGAGCTGAGTTTAACAAGTCTGCTGCCTAAAGTTGGCTCTAGGTCTAGGCTAACTTGACGTTTTAAGGAAAAAATATCTGAGGTGAGAATCCGCAGCAGAGTAGATATAGGCGATACTAGATTCAGGAGAGCCTCATCACTAGGGACATCAAGGACTGCCTGCTGAAAATCGGGCTGTTTGGTGGTCAGTGGCCAGTGAATACCAAAAGAGGAGAAAACGACAAAAATAAATCTGATTGTAAATTCTGTATGGAATGCATTCATGCTTAAAAGGTCACTGGGGAGGGGTGTGGGCAGGGTGGTAATAAATTAGTAAGTTAGGAAGGTTTGCACACACTTGGCATCACATCTCAAGCATCTAAACTCCTAGAACTTTCTCTAGACCATATTGGGTTAGATAGGGAAGTGCTTGTGGGATTATTTTGAGACTTCAGAGCTCAGAGGAAATGAAGGTGCCCTCCTGATGGGTATGCCCACAGTAGCTCGGCAGGAAAGCCTTACATACCCTGGGGAGCTGGAACGGCACAGTCAAGCATCCATCTGACTCCTGATTTCTGATTTTCAGTGTGCTTTCATATTATTGAAACGCAACATTGCCGCAGAGCACATGTTTTTTTCCAAAGCTAGGGTGCAGAGCCCTCCCAGGAGGGCTCCTGACTGGGTGTTTGGTACCCTGTCATCTCTGGTCTCTTCCGGGCAAGAACACACTCTACTCTCTCCCGACACTCAGTCTCAAAGATCTTTCTGCAACCTTAGATATGTTCCGTGCAAGCCCAGTCTCCATCCTCCACCCAGTTTAATCCCCCCAAAAGAGCAGACCCCTAAACAGGTTAACTATTGTCTGGCCACAGAGGCACAACCTAGAGCCCTTTGGGGGTTACTGGGGTCAACCAAGAAAGACATGAACTAGGAAGTGACAGGAAAGGATGGGTTATGGAAAAACTAAAAGACATAGCAGTGGTGTATTGGCCTGTGGGTCCTTGAAGGTGTGGAAAACAAGCAAGCATGGATAGTAGTTGCTTAGGATGCTTGGATGGATGGATGGATGGATGGGAATGAAGGCAGGAAGCTAATAATGATCACAGTAATTATATTTACAGCACCCACCAGGTGTGCACTTTCAATTATTACTATACATTATGCTGAGCACTTTATAGGCATGTTCTCAGTTCGTCATCAAAATTTTCCATTTTACAGAAGAGAAAACTAAGATTCAGCAACACCAGGTAATTTAGTCGAGGTCCCCCAGTTAATAACGCAGAACTTAGGTCTGTGTAATTCCATAGCCTGTGTTTGGCTCAAGATAAATAAGACTGCTTTCCTGTGAAAGCCATTGCTTTGTTTAGAACATATAACTGACCAATCCAAGTACTTTCCTTATTGTCTTGGTAGACTGTAAGGACCTAGGAAGCCCTGTAATGATGTGATATGGACACAATTCATCTGCTATCCTCCCCGAAGCCCTGAACTTACTGCTTTTATGTCCTGAGAGTTCAAGCTCCTGTGGGCAAACTATCAAATCCCCAAATCACCAAGGAGAGGAGAAGCCCACTCCTACAGAGCTTCTAGAAAATGGTGTTGGCTCTGTGAGCATCCATTTCCCTATCAGTAAGAGAGTATGAAAATATTTTTATGGAAAAACTAAATAATACCATTAAGCCTAATACTGATAGAGAAATACATTTATTGGGAAATTACTCATTAGTGTCCCATGGCTGAGGTTCTGGAATATACCAGAACATTTTGTGGTTTTGTCTCTAACTCTGCCTCTGACCTGCTCCTGTAAAAGATCGTGTGACAGAGCTGAGCTTTGAGCTCCTATTTTAGCTTTAGTTGTTAGAAAATGCTTCTATTAAAGAGTAACGGGAGGAGTGAGCCTTTAAAAATGGAAATCAGGGGGCTCCAGGTGGCTCAGTTGGTTGAGTGTCCGACTCTTGATTTCGGCTTGGATCATGATCTCAGAGTCATGAGATGGAGCTCCACTTCCAGTTCCGTGCTGGGAATGGAGCCTGCTTAAGATTTCTCTTCCTCTCCGTCTGCTCCTACCCCCCACTCTAAAAAAAAAAAAGAGAGAGAGAGAGAGAGAGAGATTAAAAATGGAAACCAAGGCATTTCACTCTCTTGCTCAAAGGCCTCCAGAGGTCCTCACCAAGACCTACAAGGCCCTGCATGGCCCTGTTGGCCCCAGCATCCACTCTGACTTGATTGTCTCCTCATTCTGGTCTCGCTGCTCCTCAGAGACCCCAGGGGTGCTCGTGGGTTTGCACTTGTCTTTTTCTACCTAGAAGGGTTTGCCTCCAGGTACATACGTGGTGCCCCTTCTTTCATCTTGTAGGTCTGCATGCTCCAGGGTCACCTTGTAAGAGGAGCTCTCCGACCCCACAGGAAGCCAGACCTCCAAGCTCTGTCTTCCTTCTTTGCTCTCCATTTCTTCAGAGGACGCCTCTCTTCCGGACCTAGAACAGAGCCCAGCACGCCGTGCTCAATACAATCTTGTTGACTAAAATAAATGAATGAATAATTAACATATATTCACTCTCACCACTAAGCTGGATCCAGGCTGTGCTTATGTTTTCTTCAGAAAAATAACCAGTGTGTAATCATCTTACCGTCGAAAACAGAGAAATGAAGCAATTACTGATTTTTCCAGTCCCAGGGACAACTTTTACTTACATGACCTAGAAAATTGAGATCAAACTATATTTTGACCCAAATAGAACAAGAACTGCTTCAAATTACTTCCTCATTTTGCCAGTGACGGCCACGCCCTAGTTTGCTAAGATAAATTAGATTTGGCCCAAAGCAGTCATGGATCACTGGCCTAACTAATGATAAGTAAAGGAAGCTTCCACTTAATTTCTTTTTAAAATGAGTCCAACTTACCAATTTTTTAGATTTAAGACGATGGTTTACACTCAGAGCTCTTCAGGTACTGCAAACAGACAACTGTTAATGTGCTCTGGAGTATTTCAACAGAGAGCTTGTTTTAGGGCTGAAATAATCCTATTTCTACACTCTACACTTTGTCTAAATATCAGCAGAGCTCCTGGTCATTGCTTATTTGTTGTGTATGTGACCCAAGGTCTGCCTCTTCCCTAATTTGAAGGTATTTTTTCTCAATTGTATTTAAAAAGAAGAGGTTTTTCTTATGTTCCACCTGAGTCACCTCTTTAGTGGCTACGTTTTTTTTTTTTTTTTTTTAAGATTTTATATATTTATTTGACAGAGAGCACATGAGCAGGGGAGCGGGAGAGGAGAGGGAATCCTGAGCAGACTCTCCACTGAGCTCGGATCCCGACATGGGGCTCAGTCTCGGGATTTTGAGATCAGGACCTGAACCAAAACCAAGAGTCAGACGCTTAAGTGATTGTCCCTCACCCTTATTGGCTAATTCTACTTCTTGCTCAATTTAAGACAAAAACAAAATATAAAATACTAAAAAAATGAACCAGAGGGATATTTTATGTTCACCGATAGGAAGACAGTATTGTTAAGATGTCACTTCTTCTCCCTTGGCTCCATGCAGTTTTAATCAAAATCCCAGCAAGTTCTTTTGCAGATATTGACAGATTGATTCTACTGTTTATGTGAAAAGGCAAAAGACCCTGAACTACCAATGCACTCCTGAAAATGAAATGGAGGCTGACTTCTGGACATCAAGGCATACTATAAAGCCCCAGTAATTCAGACAACGTGGTACTGGTGAAGGAATAGACCACTGGATTAGAGGAACAGAATAGAGCACCCGGAATAGACCCACACAAATGGAGTCAACTTATCTTTGATGTCGGAGCAAGGGCAAACAATGAAAAAAGATATTCTTTTCAATAACCAGTGCTGAAACAAATGTATGACCATATGCAGAAAGACACACACACACACACACACACACACACATTCCAAAGGACAAAAGTCTAGACGCAGACTGTACAACTTCCATACAAATGAACTCAGAACACATCTTGGACCTAAATACAAAATGCAAAACTAAAGAAGTTCAAGAAGAAAACACAGGGGAAAAATCTAGTGACCCTGGGTTTGGTGATGAGTTTTTAGATACACCAAAAACATGATCCACAGAAGACAAAGTAAGTTTTATTAAAAAACACTTTTCTGTAAGAGCTACTGCTAAGGGAATGAAAAGAGAAAACTCAGGCTGGGAGAAAAGACTTGCAAAAATGACTTGTACATAATATATACAAAGAAATCTTAAAACCCAATAATAAGAACCCAACTGAAAAAAACTGGGCAAAATATCTGGATACCTCACCAAAGAAGATACACAGATGGCAAATAAGCATATGAAAAGCTGCTCAACATTATTTGTCATTAGGGAATTGCAGATTAAAAGAAGATACTATTGCGCACTTACTAAAATGGCCAAACTCCAAAGAGCTGACAATACCAAATACGGAAATCTTTCTTAATGTGAATTTAGAATATATTGTTTTGGAGAAGAACTGTCTGATCTATCCTTGCAAGAGATGAGAGAGAGGATATTTGCACCACAAAAATAACCAGTAGGATTACTCAAGAATAAGAGAGAATTCCTACATATCAATAGGAAAAAGAAAATAACCCCATATAGAAAAATGAGCAAAACCCATAAAAAATGTATTCAATCTAAGACAAACCACATGTGGCCGATAAATACATAAAAATATGGTAAACTTTGGGGGATTGTACAGCATGTGCACAAGTAGACCCTATTTTATACCCACGTGATTATAAAAGTTAAGAAATCTGACAACGCTAAGTATTAGTGAGAAAATTGTCATTGGATCTCCTCTGTATTGCCAGTGGGAAAATAACGTGGCGACCACTTTATGAAATAACTTGGCATTATCATGTCTATTTCAACATTTGCATGTTTGCAATTCCACTTCTAGGTAAATGCCCAAGAGAATCTTCAGCACATGTGCATTAAGACACATGTGCAAGACTTTTCATGAATTCTTATTCCATACAGTAAGACACTGAAAACAGTCTGATGCCCTTTGACAAGAGAATAGATACACTGTGGTATATCCACACAACGGACTACCACACCACAGTGAAAATAGATCCGCGCCAGCCACGTGAGACAACTTGGATGAATCTTAACTGCACTCGTTAAATAGCAAGCAGAATCAAACCATATATTGGCAGACATACACACACAGGGTAAAACACACAAAAAGAGGAAAAAGGATAAGAATGATAAACACAAGATCCAAGGTGTTAACTTGCTGCAGGAAGCAGGCGGGGAAGTGGGATAGTAGATGAGCACAGAGGTGGGTGTATGTCATTGGGAAATTTTTAAGTCTCGGGTGAGGATGGCTTAGCAGTGTTTGTTATGTAATAAAAGTAAATCATGAAAGAAAGAGGGGTTATGTAAGGCCCAGCGAGGATTATGCGTCATGAGCCAAGGATTGCACTTGGTAAAGTTCCATGCACTTAAGGTGCAAAACTAGGGGACGCCTGTGTAGCTCAGTTGGTTAAGTGCCGGGCTCTTGATCTCGGCTCAGGTCTTGATCTCAGGGTTATGAGTTCTAGCCCTGTGTTGGGCTCCGTGCTGGGCATGGAGCCTACTTAGGAACAAACAAAACCTAAACAAAAACTTTTATGATAATAAAGGCAAAACAGGAAGCCTAATCATGGGATTAAGAGCTGCGTCTGGGGAAAGCCAGACAGATGGTAGGGAGCAGTATTCCAAGGGAAATACTCCTCCTCAGAGTTTCTCCTCAAGCCCCAGAATCCCTGTATTTAGTCCGCACCCAGAGCCATACCCATACTGCCCAACGGCCCACCCCGTTCTCTCTCTCTTAGCCTCTCTGTGTCCTTGGGGGTAGACCTATCAGCCCATTGCCAGTCCCCAGTGCCCACCGTTCCCCTCATCCATAGTTCCCATATTTTCATTTTATTTCCACTCCTAAATTCATAGGTGATTTTGCTTTTGCCTCAGAGGTTTACTAATGACTGTAATTTTAAGAGTGAACCACAATAAAGCAGAGTGGGTGGAAGGAGGAATCAAGCAGCCTGCCACAATGTGCTCAGTCTGACCACTGCATCACCTCCACAGGTGTCCCCTTTGTGCCTTTCCAAGAATAACTGGTTTTCCTAGCAAATCGCACAAAACAAGGAATCTGGAGATTGGTGGTTCTGGAAGGGTCGATGTACTGGTTCAGCCAAGTCGGGACCCTGGATCAGTACCCGAGCTGCTCTTGGCTGTCCCTTGCTGGGTGCAGCTATCGTGCCCAGAGCCACTGGCACCAAGCCTCAGGGCTCACGTGGTGACACCAAGGAGGAGGAGGAGGAAGGTGTCACCTTCTTGGTAACACCAAGAAGGAGGAGGGGTTCTTCTCACATGGCTTTCTCCTTATGTCAGGGAGGGCTGTCTCTCCCGCTGGGCCAGCCCGGCCACACCTCACTGCTTTGCTTTCCTGCAGGTATCACGAGTCTGAATCAGATCACATGCTTACTTCAAAGCAGCAAAGAGGGCATGGGATAGTCACGACTCCTGTAGATCAATTGTGATCCATGCCTGCCCCACTAGCCGCAGAGCCACCAGCCACCTGAGCACAGCTGAGGTTCAGCGAGTAAGGACCTTGCAGGGAACGGCTATCAAGGTAAACAAGGGCGTCTCCCCCCCCCCCCCCCCCCCCCCGCCCCCCCCCCCCCCCTCGCTGTACTTCCTAGTTAGTGCCGCAGGGGTAAAAACAATGCTCCGCCCATTCAATCACACTTCACAGTTTGCAAAGTGTTCACCTGCATTGTTTCACTGATTCTCCACAGGAGCCAGAGAGACAGGAGGGCTGTTATCCTCTCTTTCACAGAGAGGGAGGACCTAAGATTGTAGGTGGTAAGTGATTCACCCATGATTTTGCAGCTTCTAGAAATAGAACAAGGGCTTCCGACACTAGCGTCCAGGGTCTTCTACTATCCTCTCAACCGACACGTGGCAGGGTAACCCCCAACGCCTGGCTGCGGCTGGACGGTAAGTTCCGTGTGAATTTCGTCTAGGAGCCGATGCCACACATGCTCCCAACAGACGTAGCCCCACGGGTGCTGTTTGGGTAGGGGCACCTGCAGAGGAGTGGGCGGGGAAACAAAATTTTTACCCAGACACATATTGTGCAAAGTAAGCGATGCTGGAGCAGAGGATGAGGTCCCGCAGCCGAGGAGCAGATGTGTGAAGGCTGCCTTCAACCCACGTGGTGGCCAAGAGCTCCAAGAGGCGTCCCTGCGCTCCAGCTCGCTGTCAGCGTCTGCTCCTGGAGGGGCTCCAGCTCCGAGCCTACTCTTAGTGATTTAAACCAAGAAAGGTAGAGGCGATGGCTCTCAGGAAGCACTGAGGGACATGCACAGAGGAGGAGGAAAGCATCGGGTTACTCTCTAAAACCGAGGACCGAAAGCAGCGCGATCTCCCGGGTCCGGGCTCCGCCCCTAGGAAGCTGCTGGAAGTTTCCGGGAGGAAGCGCGCTCAGCGGTGGGGAGGACCGTCTCCACGGGAGGAACAATTTGGAGATCCGTATCAAGAAGTGTAAGAATGTTAAGTCCACTTAAACCACGGACTGCCTCTTGAGACCATTGTATTAAGCAAATAACTGAAGGGGAGGGAAAAAACTGTAGATACGCCAAGGGCACGTATTTGGTCATACATATACTTTTATACATGGGCGAGTGGAAATTTGGAAGCAAACACTCCACAATCGGAAATAACCATATGATCTACTCAGTGGATCCACGTAGCCTTTAAAAAGGATCATTGTAAAGATTAGATTTATTCAAAAAGTAGGTATCAGATGCCTCCAGTACACTAGACCCCAAAACGGTGAGCCCAGCCCACCGAGTCCTTGCCTGTGCTAGTGATATTCTGGTACACATGGCACAGATGGACACAGGCGGCAGGGAAAGAGTGAGGGTTCGGAATTCAGGGGAGAATACGGAAAAGAAATCTCGTAAATACAATCCACTTCTGTGCAATGCCTGTACCAATTCTGCGAACAAGGACAGGAAGGAAACCAGGGAAAATACACAGCTGATGGTGTGATGTGATTACGGGCAAATTCTTTCCTCTATTGTTCCCATGCTCTTAATGCAACATTGCAAAAAAACAAAATCTAAGCGGGGACAGAAATGATCTGATATTTTTAGCATTTATTCCTATTTCGAAAGAAGTGTGTTTGTCCAATTGTGTAGAAGCCAAAGGAAGGAGGGAAGGAAAGGAAAAGGAAGGGAGGAGGGGCGCGCCGAGGAGGGGGAGGGGGAGAGAACAGAAGCGTGGTTTGTGTTTACTTCTGGCTTTAGAAAGACCCCCTTTTGTTCATGCTCTTCTCTCGAGGTCCCAGGCCAATGACAAGCAGGTGAAAGATCTAGTACGTCCTTCTGACTTAAATTCTGATTTGTTTGGGCACATAAGAACCTTTATGCTGTCCCCTCCGCAGTGGACTAGTGCAATCCAGTAAAGACACATTCTCTGAAAAACAGTAAAGCCAGCAAGCATTTGGTGAGGACCTGTAGCCGAAGTTGGTTTGATTCTAAGTATGGAAACTGTGCTCTCAGGAGAATCTGTTGCCTAGGTTCCAGCCGCCCAGCCCTCTTGACACAGATGACTTCAGGTAGACTTTGCTGTTGCTATTGGTTGGCTGTGATGTGTATTTTTTTTTTCCAGATATCTTTTTTTGCCCCCTTGTTTTCTAGACCCAAGAGTCATCTGTTCCAGGTTTCAGCATTTGAGGTCATGAAGGGATCTAGAGCACTTTGGGTAAAGAAGCCCTTTCGGGCTCCTCACTGTTGACCATCTGCTCCTTATGTTGCGGCCACTTAGAATTCCACCTGCTGCTGCACTTGCTGTCATTTGTCTTCGGGCCCTGCCCTGAGCTCCCCCGTGCCATCGCCCTGCACCGCAGAGCAGATGCTGACTCAGAGCAGGCTGCATTTCCGTGAGTGCAAGATGGTCCTCGCAGGTGCCCGGTGCATGACTTTTCAGCTTGCCAAATGCTTTGAGACAGGAAGCTAAAAATATATGTGTGCATGTGGATATAGGATGCTTCTTAGCGATTATAAGCAGAGAGGAAAAAGTGACAAGGGAATATGTGCCGAGGACAGTCGCTGCACCCTTACGGCCATCAAATAGTATTTAGTAAGCGGCTTCTGTGTGGCTGACGTTAAGGGTGACTGCTGTCCCTGTGGGAGAAATGCTGTCACCCACTGGCATCCCAGTTGACACCCTGCAACAAGAATCATCGTAAGAAAGAAAAGAAGGGAATGTTCTACGAGATTTACCAAATCAACGACAAATGAACGAGCATCTGCTTTTGCAGCTAGAAGACCACTACAACACAGTCTGAGCAGATTTCCAACAGGAGAGGCTAAGAAGCAGATTTTTCTAGGCTCTGTGTATCTGCCCCTTCCTGAGGAGCACTGGAGGTGATTTCACAAAGGTGAGTGATGTTTTGGAGGGAGACAGATGGCAGTAGAGAAGACAGAGATCCTTAGTTATAGAACTGGCTCTTCCAACCAAAGGAATTTCCTAGGGAAAATTAATTTAGTCCAATGTGGAAAATTTGGATTCGCCTCATCTAAAAATTGAGAGGATGAGACCACATGGCACCTAGCCTGTTTAAACAAGGACACGCCATGCCAGTTTATGGAGTTCCAGAGAGCCTTTCGGTCTGACTCCGGCTTTCAGTCTGGAATATTCATGCCCAGCGCTCTGTTTTGTGGTGGAAAGTCATACTGTAAGACTGTGTTTAGCAATTAACTTACGACCCAGCAATTGCACTACTGGGTATTTACCTAAAGATACAAACGTAGTGATCCGAAGGGGCACGTGCACCCGAATATTTATAGCAGCAATGTCCACAATAGCCAAACTATGGAAAGAACCTAGATGTCCATCAACAGATGAATGGATAAAGATGATGTGGTATGTGTATATATACATACATACAATGGAATACCATGCAGCCATCAAAAGAAATGAAATCTTGCCATTTGTGACGACGTGGATGGAACTAGAGGGTGTTATGCTGAGTGAAATAAGTCAATCGGAGAAAGACAACTATCATAGGATCTCCCTGATATGAGGAAGTGGAGATGCAACGTGGAGGGTTTGGAGGGTAAGAAAAGAATAAATGAAACAAGAGGGGATCAGGAGGGAGACAAACCATAAGAGACTCTTAATATCACAAAACAAAATAAGGGTGCGGGGTGGGGGGTGTATGGAGAGGCTGGTTGGGTTATGGACATTGGGGAGGGTATGTGCTAGGTGAGTGCTGTGAAGTGTGTACACCTGGTGATTCACAGACCTGTACTCCTGGGGATAATAATACATTATATGTTTATTTTTAAAAAATTTTAAAAATTTAAAAAAATAAAAGAAAGTTAAAAAAAAAAAAAAAAGACTGTGTTGAGCATTATGTGCCCAGAAGGGACTCTCTGGCTTTGTTCTTATGGGAAGTCAAGAGCAGTGAATTGTCTTGTAGTCCCAGCACTAAGCTTTCTCAGACTTTGATCATGGAGAGGACTCTGGTTCCCATTTGTACTTGCACTCTTTTTAGAGAACTGTTCCCCTTCAGAGTTACTGCAGATTTCATAACATTCGATAGCTTTTTAGTAGTTATCATCTCTATGACAATCTGTTAGATCATCACACCCTTTTTTGTCCATGAAGCTCTCCCATCCTGTGGCTTTCTGATGCTTTTCCCCTCCTATTTTGCTACTTATTCTGTGCCACTCTCTTGCTGTCAAGAGACAGGGATCCTCTGTGTTCTCCTATCTGTGGAAGCAGACCTATCTCAGACTTCAGCCCTTGGCCGCCTTCTCTCCTTTCTCTGTTGTCTCTATAGGTGAGAATATCCACTCCTACAATTTCAGCTATTATCTTCTTGTCTCTCTCTTCCACAACCCATCTGTACCTCTGACCACTTTGTGGAATTTTTAATTTCTAGCTGCTTGCTAAACATTTTATCCAGATGTCCTGCCAATGTGTTGAAGTCAACACATTCAGAATAGACTTCCTCCACGTCCCCAAATCAGTCCAAATTCAAGAGGCATCCCTCGGTTCCCCTTGATGCCTCCTTTCCCCTCAGGCCCCCATTCAGTTTAGCCTCCACAGTGTCTTGGTGGGGCTCTCCACTTCAGGACCTTCTACATACCCACTTAGCTGTGTACCCACCGCTGTCCTCTTTTTCTCATGCCCACAGATGGAAAGCTTTGTTCTTTCTGTGGCTGGTTTCTGCGAAGCTGCTCTAGGTTCTGTCCTATCAGCTTCTTCAGGAACTCCTCTCCATCCCTTCCTCCATCTGTTTTCTACCCTCTTCTGTCTTCAAACTTTACCTTTTATCAGTATGGTAACATCCTTCAAGTTTATGAAAAAAGACCTGTCTATACTCTCTTTCTCAACATCTTCCTGCTTAAAGTGTACAATTCAGCGGTTTTTGCTACATTCACAAGGTTGTAGAACCATCATCCCTGTCCAATTCCAAAGCATTTTCATCAACCCCAAAAGAAACCATGAACCCTTCAGTAGTCATTCCCTTCTTTCTTTTCCCCAGCTCCTGGCAAACACTCAGCTGCTTCCTGTCTCTATGCCCATCCATTTCATATAAATGCATTGATATGATCTGTGGCCCTTTTGAGTGGCTTCTTCTACTTTACATAATGTTGTCAAGGTTCATCCCTGTTGTAGCATCCCTCTATATAGCAATAGAATCAAGTTCAGGACCTCGTTTCTATTTTATGGATGAATAATATTCCGTTGTGTAGATATACCACATCTTGTTTATCCATGTGTTTGTTGATGGACATTTAGGTTGTTTCCATCTTTTGATTAATAAGAATGATGCTGCTAGAAATATTTGACTGAACACTTGTTTTCAATTCTCTTGGATAGATACCTAAAATAGGAACGGAATTGCTGAATCTATGTTCAACTTTCTGAGAAACTTCCAACTGTTTACCAAACTGGCTGTACTGTTTTACATTCCTATGATCAGTCCTGAGGTCTCTAATTTCTCTAAGTTGTGCCAACACTTGCTAGTGTCTGTTTAATTCTAGCCATCCTAGAGGGTGTGAAGTGATATCTTACTGGGGTTTTGATTTGCATTTGTATTTCCCTAATGACTAATGATATTGAGTATGTTTTCATATGATTATTGGCTTTTAAAAAATCTCTTCTTTGGGGTAATATCTATTCAAATTGTTTATCCGTTTTTCCCTTAACTGTTTTTTTTTTTTTTAGAGTAAAATCTTTATTTTATTTTTCCTTGATTTTCTTTTTTACTGAAACATAATTGACATTTAACATTACATTAGCTTCAAGTACAGAATGAAATGATTTTGTTATTTGCATATATAATGAAGTGACTACCATGATAAGTCTAATTAACATCCATTACCACACATAGTTACAATTTTTTTTCTTGTGATGAGAACTTTTAATATCTGTCTTAGCAACTCTCAAATATACAACCCATATTAACTAGTCACCATGCATTACATCCCCAGTATTTATATCTGTATTATTCTGTATCATTTTTAAAAATATAAATTCAGGTGTACTGATTTTCCTCCTTCTACTGTGTCTAATAAACCCACCAAAAATTATTCTTACCTGATATCATGCTTTCATTTATGGCATTTCTGTTTGACTTTTTAAAAATGGTGTCCATCTCTCTGCCTAAATTAAGTTCAAGCTTTGGTCCATCTTTTTTACTAGATCCTATACCATAAAACACAGTTATTTTCCAGTCTTGTCTAAGAGTTATATATCTGAGTCATCTCTGAATCTGATTCTACTTATTGCTTTATCTTTTGATGATGGGTTTTTGTTTTGTTGTTTGTTGTTGTTGTTTGGCTTTTGGTTTTTTTGTTTTGTTTTGCTTTGCTTTTCTATGTGTGCTGTAATTTGTTACTGAATGATGGCATCATTCATAGAACAGAAGAGACTTAGGTAAGCAGTATTTACATCTGGAAATAGACACTCTACTTTGTTTGTTAGGGTGTGTGTGGTGGGAATGAGTCAGTCTAGTTGAGCAAAGTTGAGTTTTCTTGCTGTTTGTTATCCTCAGTACATATGGCTTCCTATTCCTTCAGGGTTGGGCTGCCAGTGGGTTTGTCTCAGTGTACTCACTCCACTTTCAGCTTTCAGCCATCTTTGTACATCTAAGCAGACATGGGTTCTCTCTCTATACTCTTTCCTCTTCTGCATTGGTAAACTGTTATTGTTGATTGCTCAGTGCTGAATTTATTAAGAAGGGATAGGCAGGTTCTCATGGACCTATTGGTCCAGACGCAGTTTTAGGCAGGACTTGTGTGCCTTAAGTGTGAGCTTTCTTGGAATTCCTATCTCTTTTTGCATCACAGGCAAACTTTGCTTGTATCTATAGAAAGTCTTGGGAAGGAAAGAGTCCTGCCCCTCTCCCACGATAGCAAGATTACTGCTGTGTATTTGTGCAGGATCCTGCAGTCAGTGAAAGTTTTCCTGCCCCTCCTCTAGGGACAGAAGTTTGAGGATTCTACCCTTCCTCCAGACACAGTAAATCTTTGGCTCATTCCTGGGGCAAGAAGGGGAGTTTCTACCTCTCCCCTAGAAGAAAACAGGTTTCATTTCTCTTCCTCAGCAGTCTTAAGGAAAGAAAGATTTGCTGATGCTTTCCATGGCTTCAGGTTTTTGGTTCATGTGCAAAGAACATGTGGGGTAGCAGATGATGTTCTGTGCCTGGCCCCAAGGGCGGCATTCACCCCCCACACATCTGTGTCAATAAGAGGAGCTCTCTCAGGTCCCCTGCCCTGCCACCTCCAATCTTTCTTGTGAGCACCAGGTAGAGGTACTTGGAAAAGTCTTGGGATGAGTCCAAACTTTCTGTGTGGCCAGGACTCCCAGTTCTAAATTAATGGGCTAGCCACATGTGGCATTTAGGAGTTGGTTCACTTTTTAGCTGATTTCATATTAACTAACTTCTACCACAGCTTCTTTTTCCTCCCATGTTCTTCCAATACTGAAAGAGTTACTATATCCCATTGTCCTTGGAGGGGCTTGTCACTCATTGGAATTCAGCTCCCTTGATGGTCCTGAAACCTCAGCTCTCTGGTGGGTTCAAGGTCAGTTAGGATTCTGTGAATTGTCCTGCTTTTTCGCATTGTTAGGATAGGAGCAACCTTCTCCTGGAGCTTCCCATGACATAGGTGAGAGGAGAACTACCCGACTCATCTCCCTTTGCTTTCTCATCTTTGCAACTCTGCCTCTTCTCCAAGCCTTATGTAAGCAGAACATTCTGGGATGTTGATGCAAGGCCTTACCATTTCCTCTGCCAAGAATGTCTTCTTCTATCTTTACCTTTTGTTTTTATTTTTGTTATTGTTTTATTCCTTTTTTTCCTAACAATACAGTTTAATAGCAAATATTTTAAAAGGCTTGCTAATGAAGGCAACACCCCCTGCTCCTTCTCTCTCTGTTGAGCCCCTTTCCCAGAAGGGAACATGTTAAACACACTAAACTTTTGGATGGTTATTTCTAGATTTTTTAGCTTTAGATAATAGCAATTTATAGTCTATTATGGAAAATGAGTATTTGTCTCTCTTTCCTCTTTTCCCCCACTGCATCCACCTGTTTGGTCTCCGTCTACCAATTTCCAAAAGTATTTGTTTATATCATAATTTTGGTAAGAACAATATTATGAGTTTACTTTAATTTGACCTTTCAAACACTATTCAAAGCTAAGCCATAAAGTAAACTATAATTATTTTAACTTCATTGAAAAATATTTTGCTTCCTCTAAAGCAGTGTATTATTTGCTTATTTGCTTAGTTTCTATCAGTAATCCAATAACAATCATTAATTCAACCCCAAACTCTGTGTTAATGTCTCAATTTCTTCTCAGTACCCTCAGATGCAACAGGTAGTCTATCAATTTCATCTTCTTTCTGACGTGGTTCAGTCTGGACTGACTGGCTGTGCTGTATGCCTGGTGCCTCAGTGGTCTTGCTTGAATCTTGCCTCTCCATCAGTTAACCTGTTGGGTTCCTCGTTTCCTGTGCCATACTTTTCTTTTTTGGCTTATTTCATTGTTTTGATGAGAATATACTCGAATAGCTTCTGCAGGTAACTATAGTTTCTAAGGTTTTTGTCATGTAAATTTATAATGCTTTGCACATCTAAACCTACCTTTATTTTATCAGAGTGATCATTTGATTGGATATAGTGCTCTATATTGTCAATAATGCTCCTTCAAAACTTTAACACAGTTTGATGTTGTCCTTAGTTTCTGGTGCCATTTTGACTCTTGCTTTATTGTTTATCATTGGTATTCTGAAATTTTATGACATTATCCTGGGCACTTCCTGGTCCCTTTCAAACAGAATCTCATGTCATTTGGTTCTAAGAAATTATATTATTTTGTTGATAATTTCTTTCCTTGTCTATCTTCTCTCTGAGTTACTATCTGAGTGTTAGACTGCCTGCATTGGTACTTCAAATGTCTTATCATTTCTCTCCTATAATTCATCTCTCTTTCTGTTTCAATTTCTGAGAGAATGCCTCAATTTTATTTTTCATTGTTTCTGCTTAATTTATCATTTTTCTCTCATGTTTTTTATTTTTTTAAATAAAAATCTTTTAACTTAAATCCAATTAATTAACATGTAATGTATTACTAGTTTCAGGGGTAAAGGCCAGTGATTCATCAGTCTTATATAATACCCAGTGCTCATTATATCCTGTGCACTTCTTGATGTCCATCACCCAGTTACTCCACTCCCCCACCCAACCTGCCTTCCAGAAACCCTTAGTTTCCTATGATTAAGAGTCTCTTATGGTTTGTCTCCCTCTCTGATTTCATCTTGGTTTATGTTTTCCTCTCTTCTTCTATGATTCTCATTTTGTTTCTTAAATTCCACGTACGAGTGAGATCATATGATACTTGTCTTTCTCTGATTGAAATAAGTTTCTCTTAGCATAATACCCTCTAGTTCCATCCACATGATTGCAAATGGCAAAATTTCATTTTGTTGATGGCTGAGTAGTATTCCTGTGTGTGTGTGTGTGTGTGTGTGTGTGTGTGTGTGTGTATACCACATTTTTTAAAAAAGATTTTATTTATTTGACACAGAGAGAGAGATCACAAGTAGGCAGAGAGGCAGGCAGAGAGAGAAGGAGAAGCAGGCTCCCCACTGAGCAGAGAGCCAGATGCTGGGCTTGATCCGAGGACCCTGAGATCATGACCTGAGCTGAAGGCAGAGGCTTAACCCACTGAGCCACCCAGGTGCTCCTATACCACATCTTTTTTATCCATTCATCTGTTGATGGACATCTGGGTTCTTTCCATAGTTTGGCTGTTGTGGACATTGCTGCCATAAACATTAGGGTGCACATACCCCTTCGGATCAGTACATTTGTATCTTTGGGGTAGATACCCAATAGTGCAATTGCTGGGTCCTGGGATAGCTCTGTTTTCAATTTTTTTGAGAAAAAAATTGTCATCTGTCATTTCCTGACTTGTAATTTTAGCCATTTTGACTGGTGTGAGGTGCTATTTCATTGTGGTCTTGATTTGTATTTTTCTGATATCCAGTGATGTTGAACATTTTTTCATGTGTCTATTGATTATTTTCATGTCTTCTTTGGAGAAATGTCTATTGGTGTCTTCTGCCCATTACTTGATTGGATTATTTGTTCTTTGGGTGTTAAGTTTGATAAGGTCTTTGTAGATTTGGGGGTAGTCTTTATCTGATAAAACATTTGTAAATGTCTTTTCCCACTCTGTTGGTTGTCTTTTGGTATTGTCGATTGTTTCCTTTGCTGTGAAAAAGCTTTTTATCTTGATGAATATCCCAATAGGACATTTTTGCCTTTGTTTCCCTTGCCCTTGCTGCAAATCCACCTTGCTGTGGCTGAGGTCACAGAGGTTGCTGCCTGTGTTCTCCTCTAAGATTTTGTTGGATTCCTCTTTCACACTTAGGTCTTTCATCCATTTTGAATCTATTTTTGTGTATTGTGTAAGAAAATGGTCCAGTTTCAATCTTCTGCATGTGGCTGTCCAGTTTTCCCAACACCATTTGTTTAAGAGATGGTCTTTTTTTCCATTAGATCTTCTTTTCTGCTTTGTCAAAGATTAGTTGACTGTAGAGTTGAGGGTCTATTTCTGGGCTCTGTATTCTGTTCCATTGATCTATGTGTCTGTTTTTGTGCCAGTACCATGCTGTCTTGGTGATTACAGCTTTGTAATAGAGCTTGAACTTCGGAATTATGATGCCACCAGTTTTGGTTTTGTTTTTCAACATTTCTTTGGCTATTTGGGACCTTTTATGGTTCCATATAAATTTTAGAATTCTTTGTTCTAGCCCTGTGAAAAAAGTTGATGATATTTTGATAGGGAGTGCATTGAATGTATAGATTGCTCTAGGTAGCATAGGTATCTTAACAATATTTGTTTTTCTAATCTATGAGCATGAAAAGTTTTTCCATTTCTTTGTGCCTTGCTGGTTATGTGTCTGTGTTTTCCTGGTAAAACACAGGAAGTTTGGTAGTTTATACAGCTTTAGGAATGTATCCATTTCTTCCAGGTTGCCTAATTTGTTGGCATATCATTGCTCATAATGTGTTCTAATAATTGTTTGTATTTTCTTTGGTGTTGGTCTCTCCTCTTTCATTCATGGTTTTATTTATTTGTGTCCTTTCTCTTTTCTTTTTGAAAGTTTGGCCAGGGCTTTGTTGATCTTATTAATTCTTTCCAAAAATTTCCTAGTTTCATTGATCTGTTCTACTGTTCTTTTGGTTTCTAGCTCATTGATTTATGCTCTAATTTTTATGAATTCTCTTGTCCTGCTGGATTTAGGCTTTATTTGCTGTTCTTTCTCCAGCTCCTTTAGGTGTAAGATTAGGTTGTGTATTTGAGAACTTTCTTGTTTCTTGAGAAAGCCTTGTATGCTCTATACTTCTCTCTCAGTTCTACCTTTGCTGCATCCCAAAGGTTTTGAACAGTTGTGTTTCCATTTTCATTCATTCTCCTGATGTTTTAAAATTCTTTCATTTCCTGGTTGGCCCATTCATTCTTCTGTAGGATGCTCTTTAGCCTCAATGTATTTTAATTCTCTCCAAATTTCCTTTTGTGATTTGACTTCAAGTTTCAAAGCATTGTGGTCTGAAAATATGCAGGGAATGATCTCAATCATTGTACCAGTTGAGACCTAATTTGGGTTGAGACCCAGTACATGATCTATTTTGCAGAATGTTCCATGTGCACTTAAAAAGAATGTGCATTCTGTTGCATGTTCTGAATATGTCTGTGAAGTCCTTCTGGTCCAGAGTGTCATTCAAAACCCTTGTCTCCTTGTTGATCTTCTGCTTTGGTGATCTGTCCATTGCAGTGACAGGGTGGGGGTTGTTAAGCTCCCCTACTATTATTGTATTATTACCAATGTGTTTCTTTAATTTTGTTATTGGTATATATAATTGGATGCTTTCATGTTAGGGGCATTACTATTTATTTTGTTAATAAACATATAATGTATTATTAGCCCCAGGGATATAGGTCTGTGAGTCGCCAGGTTTACACACTTCACAGCACTCACCATAGCACATACCCTCCCCAATATCCATAACCTCACCACCCTCTCCCTAACCCCCTACCCCCCTGCCACCCTCAGTTTGTTTTGTGACATTAAGAGTCTCTTATGGTTTGTCTCCCTCCCGATCCCATCTTGTTTC
>NC_081560.1:116033602-116079299 GCF_022355385.1 Mustela nigripes | reverse complement strand
ATCCCATCTTGTTTCATTTATTCTTTTCCTACCCCCCAAACTCCCCAAGTTGCATCTCCACTTCCTCATATCAGGGAGATCATATGATAGTTGTCTTTCTCTGATTGACTTATTTCGCTAAGCATAATACCCTCTAGTTCCATCCACGCCATCGCAAATGGGAAGATTTCATTTCTTTTGATGGCTGCATAGTATTCCATTGTATATATATACCACATCTTCTTTATCCATTCATCTGTTGATGGACATCTAGGTTCTTTCTATAGTTTGGCTATTGTTCTTCCACCTATTTTTAGGGGCTTTTCTCAAATGTTTTGTGATGTTTAGTTGTGTGCTCATATTTCAGTGTAGGAAATTAAGAAGACTATTGGAAACTCTGAGTTTTTGATGGGGCTTGTGGGACTGTGGGGAACATAGCTGGGTGTTGCATTGGAAAACTCTGTCAATAGTGTTAATTCTTCTTTCAGAAGAATTATCCAAGTATCTTCTAATCTCCCACTTCCCAGCATGCTGGGAGCAGAGTTGGGGAAGGAGGCTAGGGATCTTGCCATCTGTAAATAAATGTTCACTTAATCCCTTGCTTTCAGTATGGCACTCTCACCTCCAGCTGGCCTGCAGTCACTGGAGTAGAGATTTTTTTTCAGAATAAGCTTCTGTTCTCTCACTGGGATGGGAAGGGATATCCAGCCATTTGTATGGTGGAAGTTAGGGAGTGGATGGATCTCAGGCCCTTCTTTGTAAACAGGTTATCACCATTCTACTTGGTTGTGCTTCTCTATCAATCAACCTGCTGAGCCCCACATCAGGCTCTCTGCTCAGCAGGGAGCCTGCTTCCCTCTCTCTCTCTGCCTGCCTCTCTGCCTACTGTGAACTCTCTCTGTCAAATAAATAAATAAAATCTAAAAAAAAAAAAAAAAAAAAAAATCAACCTGCTGTATTTCCTGTGTTCTGTGACACTCTTTTTCTTTTTTGGTTTATTTCATTGTTTTGGTGGAGAACAGATTCATGATAATTACACCTCCCCCACACCCAGCACCATACATACTTGACTTCCAGAGCTAACCAGTCCCACCAGTTCCTGAGCCTTTGGCCATTCTGTGATGTAAAGTAGATCAAGTTTTGGCCTTCCCCAATACTGGTTTAGGATTTAGTTTTCTTGGATTTTGCATTTAGTTATCACTTCAAATAGCTTGCCAGCTACCTGTTTTCTCCCATTGTCTTATTCTCCTGAGAATTTTTGCCTTTAAAACATTTTTCTTTTACTGTCATTTTAGATAGGAACAAAAGTAAATGTATAGCTCCAAGCTGCCATCTTTATGCAGAGGGCTCCAACCACCTACCTTTTTTTTACCTGGGTAACTTCCATTAGTCCTCCCATTTAGCCTTCTCTGATCCTTCTCCTTTGTACCCTTCTCTGCCATTCTGAGTCACCTACTTCCAGAATTCTTCATATGTGCTTACATGACATCAGAGTGCTCTCTGCAGGTAGCTCTTTCATTCATCCATTCGGTCAATATTTATTGAGCACCAACTATGGGCCCCTGAGGGCACTAGGGTAACAGCAATAACTAAAGTACAGAGCTGTCATGGAGCTTGCCTTCTAGGGAGTGAAACAAACAAATATGCAGGTAAACATACAAACATGACAATTTCAACTAATGAGTGTTATGAAGAAAATAAAATGGGTAACAAATAGAGACTGGGGTGGGAATGGTAAGACCTTTTATAATGGGTCTAACACATCTTTTCTAAGGTCGTGAACTCACTCTCAATTTGCAAAAGTGCAAAGTAATCAGGGTCCTCAGAGCCAAGAGGCAAACGGATAACTGAGAGAAGGGTTTGCAGCTATGGAGGAGCGTTTTGAGGACAGAACACAATTTCCTTCCAAAGGCCCAGTGGGAGGGCTTGGGCGGGGGAGAACTGAGGACCAGCTTATGTGAGGGAGGTATGAGTAATGCAGCAATAGGAGGCGGGCCATGCTGAACTGGAGGTTTGAGCTTCTTGTGGTGTCTGAGGTGAGCAGAGGGAAGGGCTTGATGGAGTAGTTCTGCAGACATTTTTTCTAGAAGGTGAGGCAGACATCTGCACCACACCCCAGTTTGTTTGGACGTTATACATTCTCTCTTGTAAGAGGAGCTCCCCAGAGCCCCAGAGCAGACAGGTGTTCTGGGGTCAGCCACTCCACTGGAGTTCTGAGGTGGGGACTCTCAGGGGATAGAGACGTCCCCGGAGTGAACATATAAAGCCACACCAACTTCCTTGAGGTGCTCTGATGAATGTGTGTGTGGGGGGGGCATGGTGGTGTACTCATTATTCATTATGATTGGTGATAAGGTCTTTGCTAGGCAGAGGTTTGGAGTATAATATTATAAAAATTCCAGATGCTGAGAAAGCCATCTGTGACCCTTGGTGTCCTTCTGTCCTCCATGATTGTCTTTCTGGCCCTGGCCAATTCGGTCACACTAGTTAGATGTTCTCTTGTCCAACTTCCTTGAATGCAGGTGCAGAGAGCTGTGCGAGTCAGGCGTGCCCAGTCAGCCTCTCCTCTGGCTGTCACCCTGCTCTATGTCCCTTGTCACTCTTCCCCTCCCCCGCTGCTTGCTGACAGGACTGCGCTCACAAGTTTTGGCAAAGCTGACCAAGAATAACTTCTTGCCACTCGACTGTTGAGGTAACACCTATGTGGGGTGGCCTTTTGTCTTCTTCTTGGCTGTGGCTCTTTTGATAGATCGGTGTCCTCATTTCCCCCATGAATCTGAGGGTTGCTGACATTCTGTGTCCCTCAGTGAGTTCACATGCCCCAAGAAGGAGAATGGGGTCAGGCGTGGTAGATTTTCTCTTATGTTGGGGGTGCCCTTTTGCCCCCAGAGCACTTTGTGGAAGGACAGGCTTTTCCTCAGACTCACAGCTGGGAGGAAAGGAAGAAAACACTACCAGTTAAATAAAAGTCTCAAAAACCTCCAAATACAACACTGAGAGTAGACTCTAATGTAGTAAACTGTGGGCAATAATGATGTGTCAATATAGGTTCGTTAATTGTAACCTGTACCACTCCAGTGGGGATAGTCCTAATGGGGCAAGCTGTGCATGTGTGGGGACAGGGACTCTCTGTCCCTCCCTTTCCATTTTTTGGTGAACCTCAACTGCTCTAAAAAGATGCAGTCTTAAAAAAATGAAAGCACTGTAAATTCCCAACACAGGATTTTTTTTAAAAAAAGGTTTAAATTATGGGATGAATAAGGTTATCTGACTCTGTCTTAGAAAATGAGACTTGCTCAGAAGAGCTTGGTTATTATTATCTCATTTGCAAGCCAATTAGCCTGGGAAGGTCGAGGATGTGCCTTGCTGCCCAGAACGCGTAGGGACTCTGGGTTTAGTGCAGGCTGGAGCACACTGGCTCCGGTTCTCCCAGGCTCTCCCCAGATACCAGGTGGACACTGAGCAGGATTCCAGTTCTTGTCATCTCTGTTGTTACTCCCAAGGCGCAGAGGAAACCAGTGTGCCCAGGGGGCCAGGCAGGGTGAAGGCAGTGGGTAAACCTGAGTATGCTTTTTTCTCTTTCCATTTCCACCTGGGGGTTCCTTTTGAAAGCAAGGGAGTTGGGGTTCCTCTGACATGTTGCCCCTTGACCTGTCTCCCCATTACTTTGTGACACCAGTGAAATTCCTGGTTGTGACTTGTGTCAGCGAAGCCTGTTCAGAGATGGGTCCGAACCAAGACCCTGCCACCAAAATTTGGCTAAACCTCCAAAATTCCGGACATCTGTTTTCCCCTCCTGTCCAGTTGTGGGAAGCTTCCAGAGTCTTGCTGCTCTGAATAGTCTGTAGTTCTGCTGGCAATCTGGCCATCCATGGGTAATGTGAGCTTCTGTTTTGCCCTTTGCCGGCAGGAGCTGGGACTTTTATTGATTTGGTTTGGCCTGAGGAGAAAGGAAGCCAGGTTCTTATCTTCTCCTCATTAATGTTTCATGTTCCATGAGCAGCTATTCCTCCTCCCACCGGGAAGAGTGAGCCGTGGACCCTCGGATGCTTTCTAGCATCAGATATAAATGGTGCTCCCTCACATACTGGTCACTGAGTTCCAGCGGGTGTCTGGGGGGAGGGGGGTGGGGAACACAACACCATCCCTTCTGTCTTCTCAGAGATAGCGTGGCTGAGAGGAACTGAGGAAGGTGATAGAGACAGGGGAAGGGCAGGGCAGGGTGAGGGGGAAGGGTTAAATAATTTAGTTGCAGCTGCCCTCCTCAGAATGAAGCCACTTCTGCCCTCCCTGGGCCCAGAGGGCGGTGGTCATTTCCCAGCTGAGAGTCGTTGGAGCCCAGGATGGCCAGTGGCTTCCTCCGAGTAATGCATGGCACCGTTGCGACTTGAATTCCTATTAGTTCCCTTCCCTGAGGCAGAGCTGGCTTCTGTCACAAGGGTATTTTTTGACCTTCCCAAATTGTCACTGAAGATACTGTGTGTGTCACTGTTTGGTGCCAGAGGACTGTTTCTTTTATCAGGGAAGTCCTGTGAGTCATTTTCTAGAGAGCTAGGGAGACCTGGTTGGTGCAGGGTACACCAGCGTTGGTGACCACAGCACACTCTTCCAACTTTCTTAAAGCATATATCACAGTGTTGGGAATTGCTCATGCTGAATTCCCCCACCTCTAGATTCCGAAAGCTCTAAAGGAAGGAAGTCTGCCTTCTTTGTCAGGTTCCTGAGATCTTGTCCCAAGCCAAGCACACAGGAGATGCCCATCAGATAGTTGTCCAGTGGATGGGAAATAAACATGACCCTGGCTTGTAACTTCCCTGGGAGTCCCAGGCTCCGGCATTAAGACCGAATGGTTATAGCTTATGGAACCACAGGTCAGATGACCTGTGGCATCTGAGCACAGGAAAAGGAGGGGGGCGGTCAGCTGAATTAAAGCCCTCAGTGTATTAAATGCCCTGGCTTCATTTCCAGGTGTAGCTGGGAAAATGCACATTGAATTTCAAAATGATCTCCTTAGAGATCATCTCATACAATTCCCTCATTTTCTCGAACAAGGAGTTTCGGAGAAAATTTACCAAGTTCTCCCTCAGTAAGTGCCCCTACTAACTGCCCATTAGGAATCCTGCTTTATCATCTTTTGACCATATTACCCCGACCCCCTGTTCACTCACTTCTTCTAAGAATAGAAATTGTGTGGAATTTTAAAGAACAGAAATTGGAAAGCTGACATAGTAAATAGTAAGGTGAATGTTTAGGTGGCTTGCTTCAGAATGCAGATCTTCACATTTTTTTATTAAGATTTTTTATTGGTTTTTTTGACACAGAGAGATCACAAGTAGGCAGAGAGGCAGGCAGAGAAAGGAGAGAGGGAAGCAAGCTCCCTGCTGACCAGAGAGCCGGATACGGGGCTCGATCCCAGGACCTTGAGATCATGACACGAGTTGAAGGCAGAGGCTTAACCCTCTGAGCCACCCAGGTGCCCCAAGATCTTCGTATTTTTCTCTTGTTCATTGGCTATCCACCAGGGACTTGCAGATGTATTTGTCTAGATAGGACGAAGGAGGCATAGGTCTGTATCCTAATATCACCCCCCTTTCTTTCTCTTATGCTTATGGTTTCCTGGTGAGTTTTGTTTGGATGGTTTATTAGGTTTGCTCTGTCCGTTTAGAAACCTTGAACATAAACTGTTCCCATCTCCCTTTTCACCTTTTATGCCTGGGCTGGCCCTTGATTCCCACATGAACACTGGCTCTGGAGCGACATTCTTTTTGTGTGTTTGTTTAATTTTATTTATTTATTTGAGAGAGAGAAAGAGAGAGCACACGCCGGGGGAGGGGGCAGAGGGCGAGGGAGGAGCAGGCTCCTGAGCCGAAGGCAGACGCCCAACCGGCGGAGCTGCCCCAGCGCCCCCGCAGCTACGTTCTCGCGGCTTCCCTTCTTCCTCTGACTGCCGGTGACAAACCGAAGAGGATGAAGAGGAGAGATGAGGACAAGGGGAAGGAAGACAAGAAAACCGGCCACCATTCATGTCAACAAATGAGCAGGCCAGGCTGTCACGGCCGTTGCGGTGGCCATGGACGGAGCCCCCTGGAGGTCCTGGCGCGGGAACAGCCACATTCTTCGGACAGCCCTGAAGTGAATAATCCTGGAACAAAGGACATTCTTTCCCAATAAGGGAAAGGACAGTGAACTACTTTCCACAGAGACCCACCAGCATGCCCTCCTTTTCCTCCTCCTGTGAAGGACGCGGGGAAGCTTTGTCCTGGCCCCGTGTCTGGAGACGGCCTCCTCAAAGCAACTGCACAGCAACTCTTGGTTCAGGCATTCAGAATCCACGAGAACTTGACGGATGAGCAAGTTCAGGGGACCGGGGGCTCCAGCTCTGCCGTGATGATCCCTGGGAAGCTGACACACACGGAATCCTTTCCCTTAGTAGCCCTTTAACCACCCCCACACCCCTCCTTCACAAACAAGGAAACTGAGGCAAAGTCCACACCGCTGGCACATCTAATGGGGTGTTCTTCCTGCCACAGCCACTTGCCGGGGTGCAGGGTTGGCCCCGCATGGTAAGGGGGTAAGTGCTCATGGCTTCTATCTGGTGGACCCCACCCTGCCGTAGTCTCCCACCCCAGCCAAAACTGGGCTGCTCACTAGTGCCTCGCATGACTCCTCCTCAAAGCCTCGCTCTTTCGGCCAGCCACATTGTTTCAGCAACCAGTGATATGGACAGGAGGCCGGAGCCGTTTCCTTCAGGGAGAGACTGCGGCTCCTTAACCCCATGGAGCCATGTTGCTGTGTTGGTCTGTGGACAGTGATGCTATCCTCTAGGAGTGCCTGGGCCCGCATTAGTCATAGCGAGCCCCTGCCGGCATGACCCAACCAGAGCCAGAGTTGGGGCTGGACCAGCCCTCTGGTTCTTATTTTGGTTATAGGATGCACTTGAGCAAGAACTATCAGGGAACTATGAGAACAAGATGTGCTATTCACAGGTCCTGCCAGGCGCCTGGTACGGCCAGGTCCAAGCAGGGAGCGAAGATGGACCTGGAGTTCTGCCTTTATTAAGGGCTGAGGGCAGGGTGTCTGATAGGGTTTCTTGAGGTCACTCGTCACTGGCTCATTTAAGGTGTAAGAGTGGGAATTAAGGCAACAGGTGGGAGAAGCAAGGTCACTCAAACTGTCATTATGTCGCTTACCGAGGACTTTCTGAAAGAGGGAACTTCCTGGGTTGGGGTGGCCTGATCCCTTATCTGGCTGATTTGCCAAGAGCTGTGTCTTACCGCTGGTGATGTGCTCATTGGAGATGGATGTGTTTGCAGGGAATGTTTTGGTGAGCAAAAGCCTAATGTTGGGCACCTACATTACAATTGTAAAGCTTAATGTCACGTGCTTTCACTACACGCATCTTCATCAAATGCAAAAAGATGCAGAGGCATGTTCCCCAAGAGTCCCAACACACAGCACCAAAGGTGGATTTTTTGCTGATGGAGAAAATAGAAGCGGGAGAGGGGTTTGGGTGGGGAAGAGGTGAACGGGTGGTCTCCTGGCGGTCCGGCTCTGCTGCGCTCTCTCCTGGGCACAGCCTGAGCTCCAACCAGAGCTCCAACCTCCCACCTGCCTCCGGGCAGAACTGCGAAGAAGAGCCTCCCACCCACCACGGACCCCCGCGCTGGAGGAAGAAACTCGTTTTTTAGCCAAACTGGATGATGGGTCTTCGCTTCTACCTTTTAATTTCTTGATAGTTTCTAAATGTTCTTTTCTCTTTTGCAGCCCTGAAATGACATGCCATTCTGTAAAGAATGTCAAATCGAACCAGTACACAATGGAATATTTCTCACCATTCTGATACCCATAATCTTTTCAGTGTAATTTTATGGCTATGCTTTCTGACCAGATATTAGTTAATAGTCTGAAGTGAAAAGCTAAGAGAGAGTTGTTGCCATTGAGAAGCTAAATATGCATAAACACATTTTTAGGGTCGAGATTTTTTCCAGGCTTGCGGGAAGTCTGGCTTGTTGCTTTCTAATTACAACAGAAGTGAAGAATAGGTCTGAAATTATGGAAGCTTGCCTCAAGTAAGGCCGTGTTTATTTCGTCCTCGTTTTTCATGCCATTAATACAACTTATCATAGAGATTCTAATTTATTTTACAATTGAGTCTCCAGCAACTGAACATAATCTCTGGTCTTCTTTTTAGTTCAAATCTTTGTTTCATGTCTTCCTTAATATAAATACAGTGCTAGAAAAGAGGACACAATGCACAGTATTTCACACACAGGATGCTGGTAAGTTGCGCTCTGAAGAGCCATTAGTATGTCGTCTAATGCACAGTTCTGTCCCAGCTCTATTTTTTTTTTTTTTTTGAAAGACTTATTTGAGAGAGGGAGAGGGCGTGCTCGCAAGCACATGCATGAGTGGAGGAAGGGCAAAGGGAGAGAGAAAATCTCAAGCCAACTCCACACTGAGTGTGGAACCCCACTTGGGGCTTGATCGCAGGACTCTGAGATCATGACCTGAGCCAAGATCAGGACTGAGCCGAAATCAAGATTGGGTCATTTTACTGACTGAGCCACCTTGGCTCCCCCGCTAGCTGTATTTTTTTTAATGCCTTTTTATTTAAGAATTAAAATGTATTCAGTGAATATTTGTTAGGTAATTAAATAAATGAATGAGTGAATCAATTCAGTGACACTAATATATAATATTAGATAAGTCACTTAATTATGAAGCATATCTTTAAATATCTGTCCATCTGCCCTCACCAGGATGAGGCCAGACTTCGATTTGATTTGTTCACAGGTATATTCCAAGCACCAAGGACTGTGTCTGGGACACAGAAGGTACTCAGTAAATGTTTCTTGAACAAGTTAGTGTGTCCGAGACTATAGCCACAGGCAACACTCTCTCATCTCAGCAAGATGGCTCTTAAATGTTTATCTTTGGTCATAAAGGGAATTGGGAGAAATATTTCCGATGTGTTAAAGGATCAGAGCAGGTTCCTGATCAGAGCTGTTCCTGGTCCTGTTGCACAAATGTCATCTGCCCACAGGAGCCCTGGCTCAGAATGCCTGGAAGGCAGCTGCAGACCTCAGTGTGGGTTTGTTTATTTTTAGGAACTCTTTGCTTTACAGTTTCTCAGCTGTGATTTTTCACTTTCTGAGTCCTTAAAACAATCACTTCTGGTGACTGCAGGCACTCCACTGGATACTTATACACCCGTGTTCATAACAGCATTATTCACAGTAGCCAAAAGTTGGGAGCAACCCAGGTGTCCATCGATGGATGAATGGATAAATGACGGTGTCCAGTGTGGTGCACATCCGTACAGTGACTACTATTCAGCCTTAAGAAGGAAGGAAGGGGCACCTGGGTGGCTCAGTTAAGCATCTGCCTTCAGCTCAGGTCATGGTCTCAGGGTCTTGGGATCGAGCCCCACCTCGGTGGTGGTGGGGTGGTTCCTGCTCAGTGGGGGGGCTGCTTGTCCCTCTGCCCCTGCCTGCCCCTGCTCATTCTCTCTCTCTCTCAAATAAATAAAATCTTAAAAAAAAAAAAAAAAACCCCACACACAAAGGAAGGGAATTCTGACAATGCCATAATAGGATGAACCCTGAAAACAATGCTGAGTGAAATAAGCCAGTCACAAAAGCGTAAATATTGTACGAATCTACTATTATGAGATATCCAGAGTCATCAAATTGATACAGAACAAAGTAGCATGGTAGTTGCCAGGGGCTGGGGAAGAGGGAATGGGGAGTTAATGCTCAATGGATACATTCTGACCCTGAAATGTTTAGAAAGATAAAGCAGTTCTGGAGGCGGATATTGGGAACCGTTGCACAGTGATGTGGATGTCCTTCGTGCCCTAGAACTAACTGTACCCTTGCAAATGGTTAAAATGGCAATTTCTCGGCTACGTGTATTTTACTGCAGTAGGAAAGAACTCACACTCATTTCTGTCTACTTGGCTCAGCAGTTCAGTTCACCACTCTCACCTTATCCTTGGTTTGAGGTCCCATTTCCGGATAAATCTCCAGTCCCGAACCTCAGCCTGCCTAAAGGACTCAGCCTGTTTTATCTCGGATTTGAGTGGCATGTTCTCGGGAGTCCTGAGATGTCACATAAAAAGACCCACAACCCTGAATGTGTCTTCCAGGAGAGCCTACATACTGAGAGTTTGGTCCATGATCCCAGAGGAGCCCAGTTTTCCAGCTGTCCCCACCAAAAGGTAGAAACCATCCTGGCCTCTCCAGATCAGGCCCCCTGTAAGTGAGTTCCACTGAGAGACCACGTGGACCAGGAGAATTGCCTGGCCAGCCCTTCCTGAATTCCCGAGCCACGTGACTGTGAGATACTGTAGGAGAATGGTGGTTGCATTAGGCCAAGAGGTTTGGGCAATTATGTTGCGGTAGGTACCAGCATTGCCACTCGGAGCCGTTTGGCTTCCAGAGATTATCTGCTGTTGTTTTAGCTAATGAGGGGCCATTTACGAGGGAGATTGTCCTGCAAAACTGCCCTGAGTCTTGAAAAATCTCTGTGTGGCTACATTTCCTCCAGCCAAGCCAACTGAGCACCATTGCATTTTCCTGGATGATTCCGAAAACCCTACCCTTTCTGCAGCTCCTGTTCATGCATTTGAGGTGATCACAGCCTACTGATGCTGGACTGCGCCTTTGCTGCTGGAGACCTGAGCAAGAAAATGAATGGAACAGAAAAAAACCAAAATAAATAGAATTCCTATTGTATCTTTAAAAAAAAGAAAAAGAAGACCCTGAACCGTTGTTTTCTTGTTGTTGTTTTGTTTTTGTTTTTAATCAGAGTAGGAGTGGCGAGAGTGCGCACCCCAGTCTCGTTCCTGGTCTTAGACAACTCTCTTCCACTGAATATGGTGTTAGCCGTGGCTTTGTCGTATATGTCTTTGTCATTGAGATGTGCTCCTTCTATGCCCAATTTTTTGAGAGTTTTTATCGTGAAAGGATATTGAATTTAGTCAAGTGCTTTTTCTGCATCCCTTCAGCTGGTCATATGAGTTTTGTCTTGCATTCTGCTAATGGCTGTGTCACCTTTGTTGATTTCCCTAGGTCCAATCGTCGTTGCTTCCCAGGGAGAAATCCCACTTGATCATAACGAATGATCCTTTTAATGTGCTGTTGAATTCAGTTTGTTAGTATTTTGTTGGGAATATTCTCATATATGTTCATTAGGGATATTGGCCCATAGCTTGCTTTCTTGAAGTGTCTTTGTCTGTCTTTGGTATCAAGGTAATGCTGATCTTATAAGGTGAATTGAGGAGTGTTCCCTCCTTCTCAGTTTTTGGGAAGAGTTTGAGAAGAATTAGTGTTAATTCTTCTTTAAATGTTTGGTAGAACTCATCTGTGAAGCCATCTGATCCTGGACTTTTCTTTGTTGGGAGGTTCTCAGTCTCGTACTTATTATTTGTCTGTTCAGATTTTGTATTTCTTCATGATTCAGTCTTGGTAGGTTCTATGTTTCTCGATATTTGCCCATATTTTCTAGATTATCGAATTGGCTGGCATATAATTTTCTCAAGTCTCTTATAATACTTTGTACTTTGGTAGTATCAGTTATAATGTCTTCTCTTTCATTTATAACTTCGAGTCCCCTGTTGTTTTTCTTAGTAAGTCTAGCTAAAGGTTCATAAATTTTGTTTTCAAAAAACCATTTTCAGTTTTGTTGATTTGTCAGTTGTTTTTCTATTCTCTCTTTCATTTATTTCTTCTCTAACCTCCTCCCTTCTGCTAACTTTGCATTTAGTTTGTTCTTGTTTTTGTTTGTTTGTTTTTAAAGATTTTATTTATTTATTTGACAGACAGAGATCACAAGTAGGCAGAGAGAAAGGGAAGCAGGTTCCCTGCTGAGCAGAGAGCCTGACATGGGCCTGATCCCAGGACTCTGAGATCATGTTAAAGATTTTTATCTATTTGTCAGAGAGAGAGAGAGAGAGAGCAGAAGCCTGGAGAGCTTCAGGCAGAATAGACAGAGCAGGCAGAGGGAAAACCAGGCTCCCCACCAAGCAAGGAGCCCGATGTGGGACTCCATCCCAGGACCCTAGAATCACAACCAGAGCCGAAGGCAGACACTTAACCCACTGAGCCACCCAAGTGTCCCTGTTCTTGTTTTTCTAGTTCCTTGAGTTGTAAAGGTGGGTGGTTTATTTGACATTTTCTTAACATAAACATTTATTGCTATGTGCTGCCTTCTTAGTATTGCCGTTTCTTTGTCTCATACATTTTAGTATGCTATGTTTCCACTTTTGTTTTAGGATCTTTTAGAATTTCATCTTTGACCGATTACTTATTCCAAAGTATGTTGTTTAATCTCCACATATTTGTGAACTTTCCAGTCTTCCTCCTATTTTTGATTTCTAGTGTCATACCATTATAGTCAGAAAAGATACTTGATATGATTTCAGTATTTTTAAATTTGCTGACTATTTTTGTGTCCTAACATATGAGTGTATGTATGAGTATAGTCTACGAATGAATGTAACCGAACTTTCTTCTATCCTGGAGAATGTTTCATGTGCACTTAAGATGAATATATATTCTGTCACTGTTATATGGAATGTTCTATATATGTCTGTTTGGTCCATTTAGTCTAACGTGTAGTTTAAGTCCGGTGTTTCCTTACTGGTTTTCTGTCTGGATAATCTATACATTCTTGAAAGGGGGAGTATCAAAGCCTCTGCTATTGTTGTATTGCTGTCTATTTTTCTCTTCAGGTCTGTTAATATTTGTTTACTATAGGTAGGTGCTTCAGTGTTGGTTTCACATGTTTTTATAATTGTTCTAGCCTCTTGATGAATCAACCCCTTTATCATCACAATTACCTTTTCTCTTACTGTAGTTTTTGACTTAAAGTCAATTTGTCTGATAGAAGGATAGGTACCTCTGTTCTCTTCTGGTCTCCATTTGCATGGAATATCTCTTTCCATCTTTTCTCTTTGAGCCTGTGTATGTCTTTGAAGTTAAGTGTGCAGGCAGCATATAGTTGGGTCTTGTGGTGTGTGTTTTCTCTTTGTTATTAAAAAAAAAATCTACTTAGCCATTCTGTGCCTTTTAAAAAAAATAAAAATTTTTAAAAGATTTTTCTATTTATTTGGGAGAGATGACTGGGGAGGAGAGGGAGAAGCAGGCTTCCCACTGATCAGGGAACCCAATGTGGGGTTTGATCTCAGGACCCCTGGGATCATGATGTGAGCTGAAGGCAGAGGCTTAACAGACTGAGCCACCCAAGCACCCTTCACTCCATGCCTTTTGGTTGGAGAATTTCAACCATTTATACCTAAACTAGTTATTGACAGGTAAAGCCTTACTATTGCCATCTTGTTAATTATTTGTAGTTCTTTTGTTCCTTTCTTTCTCATTTGCTGCTTCCATTTGTGAACTGATAATTTTCCTGTAGTGGTAGAATTTGATTCCTCTCTGTCCTGTGTATATCTACTACCACTTGTTTTGTGGTTATCCTGTGGCTGACTTGAAACATCTTGTAGATATTAACAGTCCATTTTAAGCTGATAACATCTTAACTTTGATCACATACAAAAACTCTATCTTTTTACTCCCTCACCACCACACTCTTTTTCATATCAAAATTCACATCTTTTTGTATTGTGTATCTATTAGCAAATTATTGTAGTTATAGTTTTTTGTTTGTTTCAGATGCATAATGTAATGATTTGATATTTGTAAATATTGCAAAATGATCACCATGGCAACTCTAGTCAACATCCATCACCATACATAGTTAATTTTTGCCCCTTGTAAAGAGAGTTTTCAAGGTCCAATGAGAGGCCAGTAAGAGGAGATAGGACCAGATCCAGGCCCACAAGCAGCTACAGGGGCCCTGGCTGTTGGTGTGCTCTCCTGTGTCTGAAAGCTCTCCCCATGGGTGTGCACATGGCAGTGGAGGCCAGTGTTTGGTGTCACTGGGATCCTCCATTGCTTCCATTGTGTGGCTGCTATTACTTGTCCCTGGTTTTCTTCCCTGTTCCTACCCAACTCTATATATCTGAGCTTTGCTTGTCTGGATGGGATGAAATCAAAGCAGGAATTTTGAGCTGTGGCCTTGAAAAGCTGGGGAAGCTAGTCAACCACCCCAGCCTCCTTTCCTGGTGAGGGGAATTCGTTCTAGCTAGAGTGCCATCTTGGTGCCCGGCAATGCTGGCGTTGGGGAGAGGATGATGCAGGCAAAGAGAGGCTGTCTTCTCTTCCTGTATGGTTATTCTTGTGTGGTCATTCTTTTTGCTCCATTGTGTTGCTGGAGTTTCTTAAGTGAGCTCCAGAGCTGTCTCAGAATTGTTTTCACTCATGGGTGACTGTGTAATTGTTGATATTTGCTAGGGGTCAGAGGCTGGGAACCCCAACTCCATCATCCTGGTGACATCACTCTCCCCCATCTGCTCTTGCTCTTTGAAGCCTCCATGGAAAGAGTTCCCCTACTGGCATCCCCTTCACTCTGCCCTAATACAGGTTCTGGACAGTAGATTCGTCCACTCTCTTTTTTCTTTTAACTATTAAAATATTCCATATGTGTACCATATTCTAGAATTTGTCAAAAATTTTTCTTCCTTGATAGCTAACTTTTCCCATCTCTAGTACTATTTTGGGTTTCAGTCCATGTGTATCTTTTTTTCCCCCATAACTGAATGGGATCTGGAAAGAAAAGAGTAGTAGTCACGTATGTTCCGTTTGTTCACTGTCTTGAACCCAGAGCAAGCAGTTTACTTTTGAATGATGTCTTGGTTTAGCTCAGGGATCAGCATATTAGAGCTGTTTATTCTGGGTTTGGGGTATCCATTCAGCGTTATTCAGGTCCCCACCAAGGAGAATTTGAAAAGGTTCATGGAAGCAGAAAACAATCAGTAACTATAAATTATAATTATTGTACTATTGAGGTAGTATTGCAGATAGAAAGGAAATAAATATTCTAATAGAATACATATACCTATGTACACCATACAACTTTGAATCTATATATAAATAAGCAGGTACTTATTGCTACCTTCTAGTAAATCCTAGGAGGTAAGGATTTTAGTCTGTTTTATTCATTATTCTAACTCCAGTGCCTGTTATGAATTAGGAGCTCAGTCAACACTGATCAGGCGAATGAATGAATGAAACATACACACACACACACACACACACACACACACACACACACATCCATTGTTGCTTCTGGCTTGTTGACAAAAAGCATCAAATGTATAGAACCTCAAATCTATTAGAACATTGAGCTCCTGATAGGCCTTCCTTCTTCTTGCCAAACCATAATTGTGTACTATTGTAAATGGCATCTCTGCTCATTCTTTGGAAGGTTGTCTTCATTTCTAGACTGTTTTGTCATCCAAGTTAATTCTCCCTTTCTACCCTGTGTGCATACTTTCAATTTTATGAGAAGGTTGGGAGATAAATTTTAAGGATGTTGATGACTATGTTTTGAGTATATAAAGAAGAAAATCACTGAAATTTCCTTGTGCAGTCTTTAATGGTCTAGGATCCTCACAGCAATTTAACAATTATTATTTAGGCAGAATACGGAAAGTTATGCAAATGTTTTGGAATGTGTTTTAATGCAATAATTATGGGTGTTGGTAATACCAGTTTTTATGCAGCACCCATTATTTGTTAAATATTTTATAGTTAATTATGTTCCTTCCCTTTAGGTCATTCCTCTAAGGCATATATGTGACTAATCCTCATAACATTCTTGAGAGCTAAATATTGTGGCTTGAAGGCAACAAATGTCTCAGCTATTAACCGACTTGCCACTGAAGGAAAAGGCTAAAAATTCAAGAAGATTGGAGATCATGGTACAAATATTATGAATTGCTCCAAAAATACCTGAAATTCTGCCCAGTCCATTTTGCTGGTAACCATGCTGTATCTTTTCTATGATTTTAGCTTTTCTTTCGAGACAAGGAGGAGGTAGACTTTTTTTTCCCTTCAGGCAGTGAGTCCCAGTGTCCTTGAGGACAGGACACCCATACTTGGTTTTCAACTCCACAGAGGCCGGACACTCCCTGAACACCAAGGAATAGAGGGCAAGGCAGAAGTGAGTTCCATCCTTAAACTCCTACTTTAATGCCAAAGGGGCTTCTAAAGGCTAAAGTGAAGAGCAAAAAAATAAAACTTAATTAGAAATGATATGGGAGGGGGCAAGAGTTGGATGAGGAGGAAGGAGTTGGGGTGCCACTGACCTCTTTAGTTTCCTTATAACTTCACAGCGTCTTACCTCTATACCTTCTTACTCCTTCCCGTCATCGCCTCTCTTTACAGGCTCTATACCAGCAGTGGAAAGGGAAGGCAGGAAAAAAAGTACTGGTGAGCATTGAGAACCAAAAAAGGGGGGGAGAGAAGGAGAGGGCTTTTTTCTTACTCCCAACTACTGTTTCTTCTCTCTCTGCTCCCTTTACTGGTCCAATTTGTTTTCCCACACTGCCAGTCTTTGCACATACAGCCACAGCCACTCTTTTTTTTTTTTTCCCCTAAGTTTATTTATTTATCTTTTAGTAAGCCCTACACCCAACATGGGGCTTGAACTCACGACCCCGAGATCAAGAGTCAGCGGCTCAACTGGTGGAGCCAGCCAGGCATCCCACCACAGAGGCTCATTAATACAGCACTAAACATCTAGTTGCTAAAAAAAAAAAAAAAAAAATCATGTTACTGAAAGTCAATTTGTCTATGCAAACCAGGTATATAAGATAAAGTGGGTGCTTGGTCTCTAACCCCGTGAGGACAATGAGCAGAAAAAGTGGAAATGCCAAGGGGCTGCACTGACATCCAGTATCCATCACGTGGCCATCCTTGTCCTGACGGTAAGCAGCAGAATTTGACACAATAACTTGACCTAGCCAATCAGGGCATGAGAAGCCCTTCTGAGATTAGGAACCCAAGGCAAAGAGATAAAATTGCAAATAGAACACGCTTCACACACAGTAACTGTGGCCTTTGCACATAAGCGGTGGGGCTGTGCCTTACATGTTGGGCGCATTTATTGTCAATATTTCTAAAAATGGTATCATCTAGAGTCAGAAAACAACAGTGTGCATCTGAAATGAATAATAAAGAAATGAAGTCACTACCAACTGGGCGGCAGCCCCACTGATCTGCATACTAAGTGGAGCATTTTCTAATTCTCTGTGGGCTATAGATTTTAAATGATTTTTTAAAACAGTTTCTCAGGGCGCCTGGGTGGCTCAGTCATTAAGCGTCTGTCTCGGCTCAGGTCATGATCTCGGGGTCCTGGGACTGAGCCCCACATTGGGCTTCCTGCTCCATGGGGAGCCTGCTTCTCCCTCTCCCACTTCCCCTGCTTGTCTTCCTCTTCTCCCTGTATCTCTTTCTGTCAAATAAATAAAAATCTAAAAAACAAAAAAAAAAAAAACAAAAAAAAACCCTAAACCAAAAAATCAGTCTCTCACTCTTAAAACAATCCTATAAAGTAGGAAGGAAATTACTCACACCCTCATTTGACCAGTGGATCGGCTGATGGCCCCTGTCCTGGTCACCTGACAGCTGGTTCTATCTTTGGGACCAACAATCACCCACTCACCTAGTGACTCTGAATCATTTAAAGTTTGTGTCATCCATTCCCGGGGCAGGGAATATCTCCCACTTCTTTCAAGATACCCACTTTTCTTCTGCATTCTCTCTGGGTCCTTATTGGTGTAGTCAGAATCTCCTAGCTGAGGCCTCTCACTTCTTATTGGCTTCCCCCAACCCCACCCCAGTGTCACACTGCCATCATGCCTCTTGATGTCAATGTCATTTCCCGGTGTCCCTGCAGGATCTGGCACGGGGCAGACTTCTTTCACACTGTATCAAGACTCTCCAGTCTGACTCACCCGTTCTCTGTGCACAGTCCATTCCCAGGGCCCCCCAGAGCCCATGGGCTCCTACCCCACACTGGCTTCCACCCATGCTCCTTTGTGGGACTCCTAATCCAGAAGGTGCTCTGTCTACTCTCCCCTTTCCCTTCCTGCAGCTTCCCTCACAGTGCAGGGCCAGCCTGACTTCTGCCTCCAGATCCCACGGGCTCTCCTTTGTCCTCATTCTTCTGAATGGTATCTCACTGTTGAATCTCCTTGCAAACTCTCTTACCGGTAGCACCATACCTTTGGTTTCCATTTTGTGACACCAATTAGATGTTAAATTACTTGAGACAAAGAACCAACCACGTCTTCTCTCAGAATCCTTATTTATTCTGAACTGTGCTGCTCAACGTCTTGTTGAGTGACTTGTCCAGGGCAGGGGCCTAGGACTCAGGTCTCCAATTCTCTTTCCACAAGCCCATTGCTCTGGAAGTTACAGCACTTATGTCCTAACTCTGATATTTTCTATGTTTTGCCAGACAACGTGGAAGACAGTTCTACTCGGAAAGTCCGAATTACATCATCTCACTGGAAACTAAATGAAACTACTTGCCTTTAGTAGTTCTTATAACCAATTTGACCATATTTGCAAAAAGTGATTATTTAGGTTCAAAATCACTTAGTGTACTTACAGAGATTGGAGTTTTTGTTTTTGTTTTTAAGAAATTGACAAATGGAAATAGTTTTCTCTCCTTCTATGATTAAAACACATTTGAATGTTAATATTGTCTACTTTCTAGTTATGATAATCTGAAAGTTGAGGTAATCTGGTCTGGCTTTATTTTATAATTTATGTTTTCATTGTAGCACATGTGGAATATTTTTGAATACTCGCGGAGTCACACTGTTCCATACTTAGCTCTTTGGTATATAAATAGGACATATCTTAAAAATAATTTTAATTTGGTGACTAATCTAACAGAGAGGTGGAATGACTTCTTGTTCATCCAAGTTGATTTCTCTGAGTTATAGGAGCGACAGCCAAGGGCGACTTCCTCACCTGCGTTTTTGCTGGTCACGCTTCTTTTCTTTTGCCCAGTGTTCCACATCAGGGCCCTGGACAGTTCTTTTGAAGACCCAATCTAGCTTCTCTCTCCTTACTAACTCACGTGGATTGTTCTGCCCCGCCTCTATCAGGACTCATAATGAAGGCTTTGAGGTGGGGTCCTGAGCAACAGCGGAGTCGCTAGAAGAAACCAGCCATTTCCATGCATGGCCACTCCTACTGCACTCACCACTTTTTCTCCCAATATTGGAACATTCTGTGGAGTAGGTTTTGACTGATCCCACCCAGACCATGTTCTCTACCCTCTGACAAGGTATCTAGCACACTAGTAGAAACCCAGTAAATTCCAGGTTAAGTCGCTTGAGCCAGGAACCTTCTGAATAGGTTCAAGCTGATGACTGAGTGTTTAGGCTGTCCCTGACCTTGATGATCAGATCATTGTGCATTCTCTGTTCCAGAAGGCTGGGTCTTAGAAGTTAGCTTCCATAGTCTCTCCGTGGTCCCAGCCCTTGTTATCCATGCCAGCTCCATACTGCTCGCAGTAAGGCACCATGTCTGTGTGCATGTCCCAAGTTATGACAAGGGTGGGACTGAACCTATGAAAGATTCAATTGTGACAACAATTTCATGTGTTGAGTAGAGCATCAGTGATACACCAAGACATGCTATTAATGCTCATCAGACATTTTCTTGCTTCATCCTCACAGCAAGCCCATGAGGTAAGAATTTCCCCCTTCTTTTTGCGACTGAGGAAACAGAGTCAGTAAGTGTAGGTAACTTGCAAGGATATATAACGAGTAGGTGAAAGTTGGAATTTAAATCCAGGGCCACATGAAGTCAAGCTCATATGCTTAACTAAGAGTAGACTTAGTTAAGGATTTTTGGATTTTCTTCTGGCAACTTTTTTTTTTTTTTTTTTAAAGACTTACAAGGTTAAATGTGCGAGTCACACAAGCATGAATTTATTGTCTCACTTGCATTAGATCTTTGACCAGAATAATGCAGGTCTTTTTTTTTTTTTTTAATTCCCCAAATATTGGTTCAGTGCTGTGGATGTACCTGGTGCAAAGTGGCTAGAAACTGACTAATTAATGGTAGAGCTATGTTTCCTAAATGTAGAGACACTAGAGATAGTAGGACCCAGCTCAGGCTTTGTCTCAATCTGATACATTGTCCTTGAAAACACATTAGTTAGCTGCTGTGGACTTGGCAATGCCTGTACCTGTTGTCTACAAGTAGTGGTGCAACTAATGACTGTCCTTCGTGGGCTGGCGTCTAGCCCTGTATAAATATTTCTTTTTTAGAATGAGTTCTTAATTCCTATGCCCTTCAGTTTATCATTGGTTTCTTGAGAAATTCATCTGTCCAGTCACAGGATGAAGATTCAGACCAGGGACCTGGCCCATTTTCTGGGCAGTAAGTAGCTGGACTTCTGGCCTTGTCCTGTTAGGATCTGAGCCAGCACACCACAGAGAGGGGCTCCTTCCACCCTCTGCTACTGACGCCAGCCCTTCTGCTCCTTTCCTCCTGCCCACTCTTGCCTCTGTGGTTGCCAGAGTAACCATAAAAATATTACTCCACATGCTCTAGGAACAAAATGTCAGTGCACTTTACTATTGTTTTAATTTAAAAACTGAAGTGTGAAAATAACTCCAGCCTGGAAGAAATTCCCTTTCTGGCAGGCAACTCCATTTGGAAAGAAGAGATACAAAATCAGCATGAAGAACTCAGGAGTAGCAGCAATACTTAGGCTTATTGAAAGGACCCAAACTCCTGTGTCGAGCACAGTGGTCAATGTGCAATAAATGCGTGTTCGGTGAGTGAATGAATGAGTGGAAAATGTGATTGGCTTTGCTGAAAATTTTAGGGAAAAATGCTGACTTTTAAAGTTAATCCCTGGCTATTATAAATTTCAGGATGGTAGGTAAAGTGAGTTGAGTGGCATCACCCCAAAATTGATGTCCACTCAGAACCTTAGAATGTGTCTTTATTTGCACTTAGAATCTTCGAAGATGTAATTAGAGATCTCACCATAGAATATTCTGGATTTAAGGTGGACCCTAAATCCCAGTGAAGAGGAAAGGACACAGAGATAGCTACAGAGAGGAAGGCCATATGAACACCATGTGAAGAGAGGTAGAGATGTGAGCTTTGCTACCATGAGCCAAGGAACACCAGAAACCAGCAGGAATTGGAAAACAAAAGAATGGATTCTCTTGTAGGGTCTTGGGCAGGAGCATTGCCCTGCTGACAGTTTGACTTCACATTTCTGGGCCCCAGAACTGTGAGGGAATAAATTTCTGTTGTTTAACATACCCAGTTTTTGATAGCTGACAGCCCTTAGAAACTAATACAGTGGGGACAGTTGAGGTTAATACTGATGTTTCCCTATTTACTTAGTAGTCAGCATATCATGACCTCCCAAGGTATGTGGAAAAGTGAACTTATTATCATGGTCACGGTAAAGAAAGATAATCTCTTTTCTGCCTATTTTCAGTTCTTTGGCACATCTTTCTTTCCCCATACATTTACAGTTGCTCGGTGGTACAGATGTTACAGGAATAAAAACAATGGGAAGCTTGGGCTGTCTGGCTAAGGAGGAAGGTGGGATCGTAAGGGAGAGGATCTTAGGGGTCATGAAGGTGAGGCTTCTGGAGCCTAGTCTAGATTATCAGTTTTTTAAAAGAAGAGTTAAATTCCTTGGCATGGGAAAGTGAGAAGTACTTGAACTTGAGTTCTTCTAATTGGCCTCAAAGAAAGAGAGAGGGGAGCTTGAAAAAAACAAGGAAAAGGTGACATATAAAGATGTGAAGGGAGAGACAGTGGGGGAAAAGGTGAGGTGAAGACAGGGAAGAGGTGACTAGAGAGAAATGGAGGGGAGGGAAGGAGAAGGGAAGGTGAGAGAAGGGAAGAGAGAGAAGGAAATCCCCAGAGGGCAGGGGATGTGGAAGATTGGGGAGGAAGGGAGAAAGGGGGTTGGGTCGGGAAAAGAGAGAGGGAGAGGGGGTAGAGAGAGAGGTTATTTGGTCCAATCCTTTTTCTCGAAATGTTTAGACCATTTACATTTAACATAATTAGTAACAAGTTGGTCTTAAATCCCCATCTTGCTATTTGTATTGTTGGTCCCATTTGTTCTTTTTTTCTGCTTTCCTCTTTTTTGTCTTCCTTTGGATCAACTGAGGATTTTTATTATTGTATTTTATGTCCTTTTTTGGGGGGGGTGGTATATTTGCTATACATTTGTTTTACTTATTTTCTGTGGTTGCTTTAGGATTGAAAATACATATCTTTTTTTTTTATTTTTTATGAACATATATTTTTATCCCCAGGGGTACAGGTCTGTGAATTGCCAGGTTTACACACTTCACAGCACTCACCAAAGCACACACCCTCCCCAATGTCCATAACCCCACACCCTTCACACAACCCCCTCCCCCCAGCAACCCTCAGTTTGTTTTGTGAGATTAAGAGTCACTTATGGTTTGTCTCCCTCCCAATCCCATCTTGTTTCATTGATTCTTCTCCTACCCCCTTAAGCCCCCATGTTGCATCACCACTTCCTCATATCAGGGAGATCATATGATAGTTGTCTTTCTCTGCTTGACTTATTTCGCTAAGCATGATACGCTCTAGTTCCATCCATGTTGTTGCAAATGGCAAGATTTCATTTCTTTTGATGGCTGCATAGTATTCCATTGTGTATATATACCACATCTTCTTGATCCATTCATGTGTGGATGGACATCTAGGTTTTTTCCATAGTTTGGCTATTGTGGACATTGCTGCTAAAAACATTTGGGTGCATGCGCCCCTTCAGATCACTACGTTTGTATCTTTAGGGTAAATACCCAGTAGTGCAATTGCTGGGTCATAGGGCAGTTCTATTTTCAACATTTTGAGGAACCTCCATGCTGTTTTCCAGAGTGGTTGCACCAGCTTACATTCCCACCAATAGTGTAAGAGGGTTCCCCTTTCTCCGCATCCTCGCCAGCATCTGTCATTTCCTGACTTGTTGATTTTAGCCATTCTGACTGGTGTGAGGTGATATCTCATTGTGATTTTGATTTGTATTTCCCTGATGCCGAGTAATATGGAGCACTTTTTCATATGTCTGTTGGCCATCTGGATGTTTTCTTTGCAGAAATGTCTGTTCATGTCCTCTGCCCATTTCTAGATTGGATTATTTGTTCTTTGGGCGTTGAGTTTGCTAAGTTCTTTATAGATTTTGGACACTAGCCCTTTATCTGATATGTCATTTGCAAATATCTTCTCCCATTCTGTCAATTGTCTTTTGATTTTGTTAACTGTTTCCTTTGCTGTGCAAAAGCTTTTGGTCTTGATGAAATCCCAATAGTTCATTTTTGCCCTTGCTTCCCTTGCCTTTGGCGATGTTCCTAGGAAGATGTTGCTGCAGCTGAGGTTGAAGAGGTTGCTGCCTGTGTTCTCCTCAAGGATTTTGATGGATTCCTTTCTCACATTGAGGTCCTTCATTCATTTTGAGTCTATTTTCGTGTGTGGTGTAAGGAAATGGTCCAACTTCATTTTTATGCATGTGGCTGTCCAATTTTCCCAAACCATTTATTGAAGAGGCTTTCTTTTTTCCATTGGACATTCTTTCCTGCTTTGTCGAAGATGAGTTGACCATAGAGTTGAGGGTCTATTTCTGGGCTCCCTATTCTGTTCCATTGATCTATGTGTCTGTTTCTGTGCCAGTACCATGCTGTCTTGATGATGACAGCTTTGTAATAGAGCTTGATGTCCGGAATTGTGATGCCACCAACGTTGGCTTTCTTTTTCAATATCCCTTTGGCTATTCGAGGTCTTTTCTGGTTCCATATAAATTTTAGGATTATTTGTTCCATTTCTTTGAAAAAGATGGATGGTACTTTGATAGGAATTGCATTAAATATGTAGATTGCTTTAGGTAGCATAGACATTTTCACAATATTTATTCTTCCAATCCAGGAGCATGGAACATTTTCCCATTTCTTTGTGTGTTCCTCAATTTCTTTAATGAGTACTTTATAGTTTTCTGAGTATAGATTCTTAGCCTCTTTGGTTAGGTTTATTCCTAGGTATCTTATGGTTTTGGGTGCAATTGTAAATGGGATTGACTCCTTAATTTCTCTTTCTTCTGTCTTGTTGGTGTAGAGAAATGCAACTGATTTCTGTGCATTGATTTTATATCCTGACACTTTACTGAATTCCTGTACAAGTTCTAGCAGTTTTGGAGTGGAGTCTTTTGGGTTTTCCACATATAGTATCATATCATCTGCGAAGAGTGATAGTTTGACTTCTTCTTTGCCGATTTGGTTGCCTTTAATTTCCTTTTGTTGTCTGATTGCTGAGGCTAGGACTTCTAGTACTATGTTGAATAGCAGTGGTGATAATGGGCATCCCTGCCATGTTCCTGACCTTAGCAGAAAAGCTTTCAGTTTTTCTCCATTGAGAATGATATTTGCGGTGGGTTTTTCATAGATGGCTTTGATGATATTGAGGTATGTGCCCTCTATCCCTACACTTTGAAGAGTTTTGATCAGGAAGGGATGCTGTACTTTGTCAAATGCTTTTTCAGCATCTATTGAGAGTATCATATGGTTCTTGTTCTTTCTTTTATTGATGTGTTGTATCACATTGACTGATTTGCGGATGTTGAACCAACCTTGCAGCCCTGGAATAAATCCCACTTGGTCGTGGTGAATAATCCTTTTAATGTACTGTTGAATCCTATTGGCTAGTATTTTGGTGAGAATTTTCGCATCTGTGTTCATCAAAGATATTGGTCTATAGCTCTCTTTTTTGATGGGATCCTTGTCTGGTTTTGGGATCAAGGTGATGCTGGCCTCATAAAATGAGTTTGGAAGTTTTCCTTCCATTTCTATTTTTTGGAACAGTTTCAGGAGAATAAGAATTAGTTCTTCTTTAAATGTTTGGTAGAATTCCCCGGGAAGCCGTCTGGCCCTGGGCTTTTGCTTGTTTGGAGATTATTTTTTTAAAGATTTTTATTTATTTATTTGAGAGAGAGACAGTGAGAGAGAACATGAGTGATGAGAAGGTCAGAGGGAGAAGCAGACTCCCCATGATGCTGGGAGCCCGATGCGGGACTCGATCCTAGGACTCCAGGATCATGACCTGTGCCAAAGGCAGTCGTCCAACCAACTGAGCCACCTAGGCGCCCCTTGTTTGGAGATTTTTAATGACTGTTTCAATCTCCTTACTGGTTATGGGTCTGTTCAGGCTTTCTATTTCTTCCTGGTTCAGTTGTGGTAGTTTATATGTCTCTAGGAATGCATCCATTTCTTCCAGATTGTCAAATTTATTGGCGTAGAATTGCTCATAGTATGTTCTTATAATAGTTTGTATTTCTTTGTGATCTCTCCTCTTCCATTCCTGATTTTATTTATTTGGGTCCTTTCTCTTTTCTTTTTGATAAGTCTGGCCAGAGGTTTATCAGTTTTATTAATTCTTTCAAAGAACCAGCTCCTAGTTTCGTTGATTTGTTCTATTGTTTTTTTTTTTTTTTTTTTGGTTTCTATTTCATTGATTTCTGCTCTGATCTTTATGATTTCTCCTCTCCTGCTGGACATAGGGTTTCTTTCTTGTTCTTTCTCCAGCTCCTTTAGGTGTAGGGTTAGGTTGTGTACCTGAGACCTTTCTTGTTTCTTGAGAAAGGCTTGTACCGCTATATATTTTCCTCTCAGGACTGCCTTTGTTGTGTCCCACAGGTTTTGAACCATTGTATTTTCATTATCATTTGTTTCCATGATTTTTTTCAATTCTTCTTTAACTTCCCTGTTGACCCATTCATTCTTTAGAAGGATGCTGTTTAGTCTCCATGTATTTGGGTTCTTTCCAAACTTCCTCTTGTGGTTGAGTTCTAGCTTCAGAGCATTGTGGTCTGAAAATATGCAGGGAATGATCCCAATCTTTTGATACCGGTTGAGTCCTGATTTAGGACCGAGGATGTGATCTATTCTGGAGAATGTTTCATGTGCACTAGAGAAGATTGTGTATTCTGTTGCTTTGGAATGAAATGTTCTGAAAATATCTGTGATGTCCAACTGGTCCAGTGTGTCATTTAAGGCCTTTATTTCCTTGTTGATCTTTTGCTTAGATGATCTGTCCATTTCAGTGAGGGGAGTGTTAAAGTCCCCTACTATTATTGTATTATTGTTGATGTGTTTCTTTGATTTTGTTATTAATTGGTTTATATAGTTGGCTGCTCCCATGTTGGGGGCATAGATATTTTAAATTGTTAGATCTTCTTGTTGGACAGACCCTTTGAGTATGATATGATGTCCTTCCTCATCTCTTATTATAGTCTTTGGCTTAAAATCTAATTGATCTAATATAAGGATTGCCACTCCTGCTTTCTTCTGATGTCCATTAGCATGGTAAATTCTTTTCCACCCCCTCACTTTAAATCTGGAGGTGTCTTCGGGTTTAAAATGAGTTTCCTGTAGGTAACATATAGATGAGTTTTGTTTTTTTATTTTAATCCATTCTGATACCCTTGTGTCTTTTGACTGGGGCATTTAGCCCATTAACATTCAGGGTAACTATTGAGAGATATGAATTTAGTGCCATTGTATTGCCTGTAAGGTGACTGTTACTGTATATTGTCTCTGTTCCTTTCTGATCTACCACTTGTAGGCTCTCTTTTTGCTTAGAGGATCCCTTTCAATATTTCCTGTAGAGCTGGTTTGGTGTTTGCAAATTCTTTCAGTTTGTGTTTGTCCTGGAAGCTTTTAATCTCTCCTTCTATTTTCAATGATAGCCTAGCTGGATAGAGTATTCTTGGCTGCATGTTTTTCTCGTTTAGTGCTCTGAAAATATCATGCCAGCTCTTTCTGGCCTGCCAGGTCTCTGTGGATAAGTCAGCTGCCATCTAATATTTTTACCATTGTATGTTACAGACTTCTTTTCCCGGGCTGCTTTCAGGATTTTCTCTTTGTCACTAAGACTTGTAAATTTTACTATTAGGTGACGGGGTGTGTGGGCCTATTCTTATTGATTTTGAGGGGCATTCTCTGAACCTCCTGAATTTTGATGCTCGTTCCCTTTGCCATATTGGGGAAATTCTCCCCAATTATTCTCTCCAGTATACCTTCTGCTCCCTTCTCTCTTTCTTCTTCTTCTGGAATCCCAATTATTCTAATGTTGTTTCATCTTATGGTGTCACTTATCTCTCGAATTCTCCCCTCGTGATCCAGTAGCTGTTTGTCCCTCTTTTGCTCAGCTTCTCTATTCTCTGTCATTTGGTCTTCTATATCGCTAATTCTTTCTTCTGCCTCATTTATCCTAGCAGTGAGATCCTCCATTTTTTATTGCACCTCATTAATAGCTTTTTTAATTTCAACTTGGTTAGATTTTAGTTCTTTTATTTCTCCAGAAAGGGCTTTTATATCTCCCAAGAGGGTTTCTCTAATATCTTCCATGCCTTTTTCGAGCCCGGCTAGAACCTTGAGAATTGTCATTCTGAACTCTAGATCTGACATATTACCAATGTCTGTATTGATTAGGTCCCTAGCCTTCGGTACTGCCTCTTGTTCTTTTATTTGTGGTGAATTTTTCCGCCTTGTCATTTTGTCCAGCTAAGTGTATATGAAGGAGCAAGTAAAATACTAAAAGGGTGTCAACAACCCCAGGAAAATATGCTTTAACCAAATCAGAAGAGATCCCAAATCATGAGGGGGGAGAAAGGGGATAAAAAGAGGTTCAAAAAGAAAGAAAGAAAAAAAAAAAAGAAAAGAATTTTAAAAAGAAAATGAATAAAGAAAAGTATAAAAAAGAAAAAATATATATTAAACTAGTTTAAAAACGTTAAAAAAGAAAAGGGTAAAAGTTAAAAAAAATTTTAGCAGAAGAAGAGAAAAAAAAATGAAAAAGAAAAAAATTAAATTAACTGCAAGACTAAAAAATCACAGGGAGAAAGCCATGAGTTCCGTGCTTTGCTTTCTCCTCCTCTGGAATTCTGCTGCTTTCGTTGGTATTGAAACCGCACTCTTTGGTAGGTGAACTTGGTCTTGGCTGGATTTCTTGTTGATCTTCTGGGGGAGGGGCCTGGTGTAGTGATTCTCAAGTGTCTTTGCCCCAGGCAGAATTGCATGGCCCTTACCAGGGGCCGGGCTGAGTAATCCGCTGGAGTTTGCTTTCAGGATCTTTTGTTCCCTGAGCGCTTTCTATAGAGTTCTGCAGGATGGGAATACAAATGGCGGCCTCCTGGTCTCCGGCGGGAGGAGCCGAGAGCCCAGGGCCCCACTCCTCAGTGTGCCCTCAGAGAACAGCGCCCAGTTACTCCTGTGTGCCTGACCTCCGGCCGTGCTCCGAGCTCACCGAGCCTGCGACAGGTTCAAGGTAACCCCGAGCTGCGAGCCTACTGTCGGCTCTGTCTCTGTAGCCGGTTTTCCCGTTCCAATACCCGCAAGCTCTGCGACACTCAGACACCCCCGATCCTTCGGTGACCCTGCGGGACCTGAGGCCACGCTAACCCTGCGTGCGCTTCGCCCTGGTTTAGCCTCTGGAGCGATGTCCCTCAGTGGAACAAACTTTTAAAAGTCCTGACTTTGTGCTCCGTTGCTCCGCCACTTGCCGGGAGCCAGCCCCTCCCCGCCCCCCAGGGTCTATCTTCCCGTCGCTTTGGATTCACTTCTCCGCCAGTCCTACCTTTCAGAAAGTGGTTGTTTTTCTGTTTCCAGAATTGCTGTTCTTCTTCTCTTTGATCTGCCCATGGATTTGCAGGTGTTTGCAATCTTTAGATAAGCTATTTAGCTGATCTCCTGCTAGCTGAAGTAGTCTCATCCTGCTACTTCTCTGCCATCTTAACTCCTCCCAAAAATACATATCTTTAACTTCCCCATTTCAGACTAGGCATAATATTGCAACAGTTCATATCTAAGGTAAGAACCTTGTAACTGTATTCTTCCATTTCTCCCTCCCACCCATTGTGCTATTATTGTGAAACATTTTACAAAGCATTATAACATGTGTTATAAACCTTGTAACACATGGTTATTAATTTTGCTTTAAATAGTCAGCTACCACTTAAAGAAATTTAACCATGAGAAAAATAAGAAAAAACGTTTCTTATTACACACAAAAAATCAGATCATGTTACTTCCTCACTTAAAACCTTTCAACAGTTTCCTATCATACCTTGAATTATATCTAAACTTAACATGTCCCACAGCTTAAATCTAGATGGGAGGAGGGAACATGTTTTCAAAGCATCTAGTTCCATGCTCATTTCATGGAAAGTTCCCAAGAAATGATAGCTAGTTTCATTATTAACTTAATTTCTATCTCAGTGTAATTTACATACCCCCAAAGAGGAGTCAATTAGTCTAAATGAGGGCCTAGCTATAAAAGCTCCCTCCCTTCTTTCTTTCCTTCTCCACCTCCCTCCCCACCTCATTTGCTGTTCTTTCAGAAACAAACACTCTGCCTCCTAGTCACAAAAGAATTTTGTTGGAGAACATGACCTTTTGGATTTGTCATGTACCTCCTGCATTTACCTTGTGTTTTTATTAAGATGTTTTGAAAATATGGGATTTTCTGCAAGTTATCTGCTCTTTTATCAAGGACTACTTTCTTTATTGTCAAGGCTCTATATTCTGGTGGGAGGGATTGGCTTGTTCTCTTCTTCAGAACGCTGTATTTAATTGTACTGTGACTTTCGTTACACCGAGCTACTCAGCATACATTTATCTTTAACAGTTCTGTGAATAGCCCAATATATATCCTCTCCTTGTAGCCTCTAAAATGACTGGTTCTTATCCAAACCTCATCTACATCTGCTCCAGAAGAGGCATTCTACCAATCTGTGTGTGTGTTATTGAAGTTCTCCATTAATACTAACTGACCCGATTTGATGTTTCTCCGGGGCTTCCGGCTTTCTCTGTTCAGTCTGGAGGCTGTGATCCTGGCATACTGTTACTCCCCCTGGCTCTGCTTTGTCCCTGTCCCCTGTCCTTCTCTGTCTTTCCAGTCCTTCTGGCTTTCCTCCTGAACAGAACACAAATATTAACACACAAGACCTCCTCTTTCCAAAAAGCCTCCCCATACTACATTCCAGGAGAGTTCTTTGTTCACTTAGTAGTTCATTCATTCCTTCTTTCCACTGACTCCCTCCTATGGGCCAGGTGCTGGGAATGGAGGGTGCTTTGAGTACGATGAATTAGGTCACTCCCAGCAACCTATTGGCTCTTCCGGGGTTATAAGTATTCTAATTATGAGAATTGGATAAGGAAGTTTGGGCTTGGTCCTCTCTTCTGACTGTATTGTTGATGCTGCATGGTAATGATGCCACTGTTTCAAGGTTTCTCAACTCTCACATCCGTCTGCCTGCTGGTCCTTGCTGTCCCCAGTACTATGGGGGAGGGGGTCCAACTGCTACTTAATGGGTACCTGGTTACCAAACAGAAGACCCTCCCCTCTTTCAGATAGAGCTCACACACAGTACAGCAAACATTCCTCATGCCACCTCAGACTCTCTACTTGGACACCTCATTTCTGTATTATCGTTTGATAATTTGCTTCCTTTATTTTCTCCATTTGTTTTATTACTGTGAGTTCGATGCCATATTGCCAAAATTGAGAACCCAGTCTTTCATCTTTCTCTCCTATTCCATTGGTCTTTTGATTCTGCTTCTTGGGAAAGCTCCTCAGTTTTTATCTTACAACACCTGATTGAAATTTTCATTTTGGTTAACATTTGGAATTCCTAAGGACTCTTACTCATTCTCTTTTTTCTTTCTTTTAAATATATCTTGTAACAAATTATACTTTTAATATTTTCTGCTTAAAGAGTATGTCATAATAAGATTTTCATAACAGTTTTCACTTTTCTAGCCATAATTACCTGTTTTCTCATTATTCCTTTTGCAGAGGTCATTGTTCTTGCTTTACAGGTACACTCTCTTAAAATGAACGATGGTATTCCTTGTGGCTGTTGTTGTCCTTATTTTGCTTTATTCTACACCTTGTATTTTTGTTTTCTTGAGCTTTTTTTCCTGTTTCTGCTGGTTTCTCTTTTTCACGGTAGTGGCTTTCCTAAAATAGCTGCTTCTCTCTGGCTTTACCTTCTTATCTAGTACTGATGTACAGTGTAAGTTGGGCGTCAAGGTCAAGCTTCTTAACAGGGAAGTTCCCAAACGACAACTGCCTGAATAAAATAGAAGTTTGTTTCTGTCTCTCAGAGAGGAGAGAGTTCTTGGCTGGTGGGGGCCTCAGCTCTGCACGGTCACTGGAGTCCAACCACAGGTGATTACAGTGATCAGTAGTCCCCTGGGATGGAGGAGGTGTGGGGGGGGGGGAGAAGGGAGAGCCATGACACGACAAGGAGCTCTGATAGAGGAAAGAGGGGAAAATGAGTAGGGTCGGTGGCAATTACAAACATAGGTGGAGGTCACCCCCATCCAGGGCCTGGGTGCAACCTGGCAAACGCAAGGCACGATCTCAGTCTAGAAAGAGAAGAGGAGTCAGAACAGGACTCAGGGCAGAGCCCAACATGCTGGGCCCAGAGTGATCTAGAACCTTTGCAATTAAGAGTAGGCTCCAACTCTGAGGCCACAGCTGGGCTGCGGGAGGTTTCTTGGCTTAGGCTCTGTGATGGACTGAATGTTCACGTTCTCCGAAAATTCATTGTTGAAATCCTAACCCCTGATGTGATGGTATCAGGAGAAGGGGCCTTTGGGAGGTGATTTTAGGTCCTGAGGCAGAGCCCTCGTGAATGGAATTCATGCCCTTATGTAAGAGACCTTGGATTGCTCCCTCATTCTTTCTGTCCTGTGAGGACCCAGCAAGAAGATGGCCATCGGCAAACCAGGTAGAGGGTGCTCAGGGACTTGCCGGTGCCTTGACCTTGGACTTACCAGCCTCCAGAACTGTGAGAGATCAATGTTTGTGGCTTAAGCCACTCTATCTGTGGTATTTTGGTTATAATGTAGCAGCCCAAATGGATTAAGATGGGCTCAGACTGATTTAGAGATGCAGGGAAGGGACCCAGCATATGTGTGGGATCAAGTGACTCCTGTGGGTCGTAAATAGCAGGCTTTTGTTTTTGTTGCTCTGGTTGATTTTCAGTGCCTGGTGGAGGGTATTATGGAGGGCACAGATTGCATGGAACACTGGGTGTGATGCATAAACAATGACTCTTGGAACACTGGAAAAATAAAACTAAATTTTAAAAAAAGAAAAAGAAACAAGAAGCAAGAGGGATCTTAAAAAAAAAAACACTAAAAAGTTAAAAAAAAAAACTATGCTTTTCCCCCCCTCTATTTTATACTGAACAGATTAAGACTGATGGGCAAATAAAGTGCTTTTTAAGAATATGCAAATTGAATTAGTAGAAACTGAAAACGAATTATAAAATGAAAGCAGCACATAAAGACTGGACATTTTTGCATCCACTTCATTAAGGACAATATAGTAATTTCCATATGTGGAAAAAGAGAAAAATGTAAAAGGAAAACTAATTGACTAAGCAAATTACTTTCTGGGACATGGAATATAAATGAGAAGAATATAGGAATGAAAGTAGGACAGTTTACTAGAACCAGGAGCAGCGCTGGCAGTTAGCAGGTAAAAATGAGAAATCCAAAGCTATGTTCAAAGAAGACAATTTGAGAAGACTAAATGTTTTAATATGAAATACATAAACAAAAGTATTTTTGTTCATTAGACAGACACAGAAATCTGATTTTAAGTGACACCTCCACAGTGGAGACATTTTTTTAAAACTCCCCATCCCTGCATCCAGGTGTGCCTGGTTATTGGAACAGCACTGTGTGATTTTCCTTTGGAGGTATAAACTGAATATAAAGTAAGGGGAAAAAGTCTGAGGTGTGTACGTCCAGGAGTTCTGGTTATTTACAGTTCTACATAAGAGAAGGATTTGTTCCATTTTAGAGGATTTGTGAAGGAGAAGTTTGGACACTAACAAAAACATTGAGCTGCATATTTACAAAAAGAAGAATCTAGATGTCTTCAGACTGACAAACACAACCTCCATGTCAGGAAACAAGCTGGAAGAAAATAACTGTGAAACCCTTTGATAAATATTTGAATAAGAATGGTGGTAAACAGCATCGCTTTAGAAAGAACAAATGCTGTCGGGTTAAATTGGTCTCCTCCTCTGACGGAATTACGGAATGACGAGGCTCTGCCCTGGGAGGAGGTAATAGGTATTAGCTAACATGACTTCAGCAAGGATTTTGATTTCTGTGTGGGGAGCAGATAAATAAGTTACCTTCAGGTAGTGGTAACTAATTGAGAAGGAAACACAACAGAATATAGAGAAGGAAATGGTGGGTGATGGCTGGTTCCTTAGACGTGGTGGTCAGGAAGGTTTCTTGAGCAAGAATAAGGAACCCATCATGCAACAGTCCAAGGAGGAAGCAGCTAGTGGGTGACCTTGCCCTGTTTGATGGGTAGAGAGAAGGCCAGTGGGGTTGAAGGGTAGTAAACAAAGGTGGGATAGGATGACAAGAGGGGTCAGAAGAGACAGAGGATGCTGGCTCTTGAGGGTGTGTGATAAAGGGTACGGATTTTATTCAAGGGCAGTTTGAGGTTTGAGGATTGTAAGCAAGGGAGTGTCGTGATCCACTCTATGTTTGCAAAAGGTCCCCCCTGGCTGCTATGCAGGGTGGACAAGAGTAGGTGACAGGGGAAGCAGGGAGAGGCCATGGAAGTAGACCAGAGGGCAAAGCCTTGGACTGGGATGCTGGCTGTGGACATAGTCCAGAGGGCCAGGTCTGGCCATTAGAGGTAGGACTGCCAATGGATTACATGCGGGGAGTGAGAAAAGAGAGTTGACCCATGGACAATGCTTGGGTCTTTGGCTTGATCCACGGTGCACCATTGACTAAGATGAGAGAACACTCAAGAAGGAGGGATTTGGGGAAGAATTTTGGCAGCTGTCAGTTCTGTTTGGGATAGGTTGTGGTTGAGTAGTTGGTGGGACACTTTGACCAACTGCTCTGGAGCTCAGGCAGAAAGGTTAGCCCTAGAGATACACCATTTATAAGTCACAGCATAGAGATGATATTGAGATGACCTTGTGTGGATCCTCACGGTTTCTCTGTGTGGTAGTTACAAATAATCGTAGGTGAGTGGCAGGTGTGTGGCTGTCCGGGTGTGACCAGGCGTGTCCATAGAACCACAAATTCAGGAAGAACAAGAGCAATGAGGAGGACAGACTACATCCATAAGAGGGATTCCAGGGCCAATCTCTGTCCCATGAACATAGCTTTACCAGATTTAACAAATAAAAACATTGCATGAGACAGTCTTATACTGAACAAATTTATTCGTTATTTATCTGAAATTAAAATGTACGTAGATGTTCTACATTTCATTTAGCAACCCTTGTTGGACATCTACAAGAGTTTGAAGCGTTCTGTTTATCTTCCTCTCTCTCCATCCCATACGTCCCACCATTGTAGTCCTACTTTTTAGTACGTTGGGTTACAATGGTTGTGAATCTCTTCCCTCTCTTAGAGTTTGTATGCTTCCTTCTACAACCTTGTACAACCATTACATTGGAAAACCAGAGCTGAGTAGAGACATTCAGAAAGAAACTTTATTATTCCTCTCACTGGCCCTTTAAAACCACTAAAAGGCCTTTTTTGTTTGTTTTCCCTGTTCCACAAATGAAATCTCAGGCCCCTCATTTAGAGGACACTCTAGTCACTTTTAGTCACAAGCGTAGTCTTGGATCAATGATAGGATGCTTAGTCCAGTTTCATAGTCCTGATTTTAACCTTCATATAGAAACTTTGTCCTTTCTTGGAGCCTGGGAGCATCTGGCAGGGGATCCTAAAGCCGGGGGACCGTGCGGTCCACTTCCCTCTTATTTCCCTACTTTGATCCTCTTCTCCTGTCCCCTCGATATCTCCAGACCTGGTTGGGGTCACTGAGAGGGAGGAACAACTGGAGGAAGGGTGAGTGAAGTTACTCCCACTTGGCAGATCTTCAAGGTGATTCTTTCCAGGAAGTGTTCAGGGGTTACTCAGAGGGTCCCCCCTCCCCGTTTCTGTTCCCCATAAGCAGTGATACGTCTCCCCACTGCCCCCCTCTCCTCCCAGCTGCTGCATCCACCTCCAGCCTCTGTGCTGATGTTGTCCTCCCCGGCAGGAAGCCCTTTTGGGTAGGGTGCCTTTAAAACAAACAAACAAACAGACAGACAATCCTAAATTGTAGGAAAATACCTCTACTTCCTGCTAAATGCAGCTGGTTGCTGGTAGGGCTGTGTGTCTTCCCCAGGAATTTCCCCAAATGCCTCTCACTATTTGCCTTTCTCAGGCATGAATCAGATATGAATCTCCAGAGGACCCACATCACCCTTTCTGTGTCCCCTCCCTGGCTTTGAGTGATGGGACACACACCCTTCTCTCCTCCCCCAGATGAAGTGGTAGGTCCAGGAATGTGGCAGCACTCCAACCTTCTCCAAAGAAATCAGCTCTTTTCAGCCACTTCAAACTCTACCCTTTAATATCCCTAAAGATTAAGGGCTTCAAAGTCAGTTTCCAGCACCTTCTCTGCAAGTCCTACATGGGCGTTCTGGAATTTCTCTTTAGAATGTGAGAGTCTTTTCCTCTTATTTTGCCAATTTGGGCTGTGCCTTAGCTGCATTTGAGGCACAAGACTACCATCTTGCCATCTCTTATTATATTTGTATTTTTCAGCCCTTTGCTTTGTGCCTGGCATCTAGTGAACACCCAATAACTGTTTTTTTTTTTTTTTAAAGATTTTATTTATTTATTTGACAGAGAGAAATCACAAGTAGATGGAAAGGCAGGCAGAGAGAGAGAGAGGGAAGCAGGCTCCCCGCTGAGTAGAGAGCCCGATGCGGGACTCGATCCCAGGACCCTGAGATCATGACCTGAGCCGAAGGCAGCGGCTTAACCCACTGAGCCACCCAGGCGCCCCCAATAACTGTTTTTTGAACCGATTAATTATCAATAAGAAACTACAGTTAGGAAAGGAGGTTGTCAATTCATAGTCCTGACAATCCATTAGTCTAGCACACACGAGGTCTTTTCCTGAATCCCGAAAATTTACAGCTGAAGTGAGACAGGACTTGAGGGAATTCGGTGTCTGCTCAACTCCTGACTCCCTGAAGCATGGTATGAAAGAACATCAGTAACAGGCTCTCATGTAGTGTGTTGGTCTTGAGTTCAAGTGGAGGCTCTTGGGAGGGCGCTGCCATTTTTCAGCTGTTTACACTCATCCCCACAATCTCGTCTTCTGCCTTGGTTTTTCCTGTGCTCCTCCATCATGAGGACCATTGCTCTTCCTGTGTCCACCCATCCCCAAATCTGAATGACACCTCCTTACCATTCAGTTTACACTTCCTCCTTATCGTCCTCATCAGCCTGTCCCCACACACCTGTCACAGCCCTTATCTTTCTGCATTGTGTACCCCTGGAAGCTCCAGGAAGCCCAGCACTGGATCATTCACTCTGTATTCCAAGAAGAGAACCAGGCAGTAAGTAATAATGCGTGAGTGAGTGAATGAATGAATGAATGAATGGATTGCCAGGAAAGTATCAGTTGTAAAACCTCATAGGCTGTCCTGGCCTATGGCCTTCAGCTTTTATTAGAGCCCAGCCTGTATCAAAGGGAGGATTCTGGTTTGGGTAATCTCTTCCTTTACGGTTCTCATTGGTGGCTCAGTGCACCTGCTAACTGAAGCGTAGATATGTATATATATATATATGTGTGTGTGTGTGTGTGTGTGTTTGTGTGTGTGTGTATACATATACATATACATATATATGTGTATATATATATATATAGAGAGAGAGAGAGAGAGAGAGAGACTCATGCCCAAGAACCACATTACATCACAGAGTTTGGTCAATTATTTTCATCTTAAGGTTTATAGCTCCTTTTCTCAAACTCACATTCTTTAGTCCACCATCTTTAGAAATATCACTGGGACTGGGACATGAAATGGCAAATTAAAAAACATAATTCTGTTCATATCCTAGCACTGTTATTCAGTTCATATGCAGGTGGGCATTGTAGAAATCAGTGTTAAAATTCTCCTGGACTAGTGCACCTGGGTAGCTCAGTCGGTTAGGTGGCTGACTCTTGATTTTGGCTGGGGTCATGATTTCAGGGTCCTGGGATTGAGCCCTGTGCCAGGATCTGTGCTCAGCAAGGAGCCTGCTTAAGGATTCCCTCTCTCCCTTTCTTTCTGTCCCTCCCCCCACTCACAGTATACATGCTCTTTCTTTCTCTCTCTATCTCTCAGATAAAAAAATTTTTTTTTTTTAAAGATTTTATTTATTTATTTGACAGAGAGAAATCACAAGTAGATGGAGAGCAGGCAGAGAGAGAGAGGGAAGCAGGCTCTCCGCTGAGCAGAGAGCCCGATGCGGGACTCGATCCCAGGACTCTGAGATCATGACCTGAGCCGAAGGCAGCGGCTTAACCCACTGAGCCACCCAGGCGCCCCTCAGATAAAAAATTTTTTAAAAAATTCTCCTAGACTTTTTACTCTTCCAAAAGTATTACAATGTTGGATCCATATAAAAATGGATCTCATATCGTCGAATCAAGTTAAAGCTAGAATATGGTAAGAACTCGTGGTTAAAAGGAAATTCAATATATTATATGGAGAAGAAGTTTAGTATGTGTGGCAGGAGCATCTGATCAAACTGAAGATGAAAACAGGCAGGAATCTATTTTAGTAAATTACATAACTCATTTTCTTAGGTTTTAGAAAATGCCTAAAGTATTTCCATTTGGGAATTAAGCAAATGGATGTCCTGATTTGATGACATAAAATATATTTCTTTTCTTAAGGGATTGCAGATGTTCTTGAAACCACCCTCTTAACCATAAACTTGTAAAATTATGTACATACCTCCTATGAAAAGAGGCATTAAGAAGGTTGAGGTCAAATCTGCTGGTTGTCTACCCAACGCTCATGTTCTTTTTTTTTTTTTTTACCAACAGAGCCCTGATTGTCTTGAGGCTTTAATGTAACCAGCTAAAACCTCTATTTTGTATCATCTCATATAAAGAGATAAGACTAAATTCTGGCCAATGAGATAGAGGTGAAGATTATTGGGCAATTCTAGGAAAGCTCCTTACATGGTGAGTTAACTGGTATGGCATGTGCCATTTTCTCCCACCATACACTCCTTATTCCCATCTGGAACTTGGACCTGACACCTGGAGCTACAGCAGCCATTTGTGACAATGAGGTTTGATTCCATGACCTAAGGATGGTGGAGCTGAAAGGACAATGGCACATTGAGAACATTGTGGAGACTCTGTGCCGGTTTGGGTTGCCTGGTTTTGAATTTGTCAGCTTCAGCCATGTTAGATGAGAGAAATGATATCTTATGTTTTTTAGGCCCCTGTCTTTGTTGCCTGTAACCAAAAATATACTAAAAGAGGATGGTGTGTTTATGGGAAGGTAAGTTCATGTGTGTCTTGCTTGAGAACTTACCAAAGAAACTCTTTTCATATTAATCATCATGAAAAAATTAGAAACATTTTTCTTTTTGAAGTTGTTGCACTGAACATACCATCTGATTGATTTTATTTCAGAGGAAATATAAATATTTTTGGTTCTAAATTTAAATTATACACACACACACTTAAGTGACTGTGTCCATATTCCAGGCACTATACTCTGCAAGTTATGTTCAATTTATCTCATTTAAGGCTCACAGCAAGCCTGTGAGGTATTATTCTTATGCTCGTCTTGTATGTGGGGACACTAAGGTTGAGACAAGTAAGTATTTTCATATTAAGTGGCAAAGAAAGGCCTAGAACTGAGTTTGTTTAGCCTCAAAGCCAACATTGATGTTCACTACCTTGTCCTAGTTCCTGGGACATGGACAGATGAGCATGAGCCCCTGTGTTTTCATCATTCATCAACAGCGAGGGTGGGGGAATGTAGGGTGATTTGTATAACAATAAGTACATATAATTCATCAAGTTGTACCTGCTAGCAAAATTCAACAGATAAAGCGAGTTTGTACTCAGATGGATGATTCCTAATATCCAGGCATTTGACATGCATAGAGCATGGAGATTCTGGGTAGATGCTAAAGTATGTAGCCAACTAGGCGTAATTAAAGCCAGACTGAGTGTACTAGGGCCTTTTCCTGAAAACAAACAAACAAAAACCAAACAAATAAAGATGGCGGGTGTTCCCACTTGGAATGGGGCAGGATATGTACTGTTTTCACTGCCCTCCTGGCCTCATGGCCCACCACCCTCTCTCTCCCTTGCTCTGTGCACTGCACTGCCCTCCTTGCTGTCCTACAAACATGCCCACTCACCTCAAAGCTTTCACACACATCAGTCCCTCTGCCTGGAATGCTCTCCTTCTTGATAGGCTTGAGGCTCATTTCTTTACATGATTCAAGTCACCGCTATGTGACTGCACCAGCCTTCCCTGACCATGTTATCTGCAAAATGGTTCCTTCTGTTGCCGTCTCTCTCTTTGTATGGCTTTATATTTCTTCACAGCATTGAATGCCTCTGATATATAGAAACAGCAAAAGAAAAGGGTTGGCTAATGCCCACATTTTATCTGAGGAACAGTAGCTTGGTTTGGAGCCAACACAATAGAGTACTTGAAGGTAAATATTGAAAGGAATGTGAAAGGCTTTATTGTGGAGGGTCTCAAATGCCAGAAGGAGGGGTTTGAATGTAATACGGTAAGTGGGAGTCATTCTTCAATGGCTCCAATTCTTACTGTGCAGGGAAGTAACTCATTGGAAATATTGTTGTAGGAGGTTATTTTAGTGGAGTCTGGAAGATGGCTCACAGTAGAAAAGAGCAAAACCCAAGAAGACTAGTTACAAAGTTAGTGAAATAATTAGGGACATAAAGACAGGAGTCAGGAAGGTGTCTTTTTACCCAAAAAGGACATTGGTATTGGGTGTCAGGGATGTCTTAGTCTGCTCCGGCTGCCTTAACAAAATCCCACTAACTGGACAGGCAGCTTAAGCAAGAGAATTTTATTTCTTGAGGTTCTGGCAATGCTCCCAAGGTAGGTTTCATTCTGGGGCCTCTTTTGGCTTCTAAGCAGCTGCCATCTCACTGTGTGCACATAGAACCTCTTTTTTGTCTCTTCCTCTTCTTATAAGGACATTAATCCCATCATGGGGGGCCCACTCTCTTGACCTTATCCAAATTTAATCACCTCCCAAAGGCCCCACCTTTAATACCATCACATTGGAGGCTAAGCTTCAGTGTATGAATTTTGGGGGTCCACAAACGTTCAGTCTATAATAGGGAAGAATCAAAGAGGGTCATTAGCTTTTGGATCCTAGTTGTGGTATAGTAGGTGTGGGCAAAACCAGGAGGAAGAGCTACCTGGGGGAATATATGGCAGCCATAATGATCAATGTATGAAGGCACTGAAGCAGTTTGGGGTGGCAGTGTCTTGGGGAGCCCATACCTCCTCAGAAACACCTTTCTCAGTAGAGAAGGTGGTTAATTAGCAAACTTTTAGTTGAGTTGGGTCAATCCTTTCTGTGATGTCAAGGGCTCTGCTCACCCCAAGAGATAGATCATGTTCATTTTTATCATCTATATGCAGTTCTGTCCTGACCTCAGATACCCGAATACTAATTATAGTCTGGGGTTTCACAATTATTAGCTCAATTTAGGGAACTGATAAGACAGTGATGAAAAACTTTCACGTCCTGAAAAGCTGATTTCCTCTAAGAACCCAAGCTACCGAGGAAGGCATAAGTTAGATTGTATTTCTGATCACATAATAATCCCTGTTTCCTTCTCCAGAACTCGCTTGGCATTCTGTGAGCTAACGGGACCCCTAGGATTGGCTTGAAATCAGGAATAAATCTCCCAGGGTTGTCAGAGCCTTTGTCTTAGTTTGTGTTAGTCCAGACTCTTCTTGTGCTTTCATGCTGGGATGGGGGAGGGCCAATCGCGTGAAACAGTGATTGCTCCAGTCTGGAGACCTCTGACCCTGGCCTCACCACTAAGCAGCTGTGTAATCTCAGTCTTCATTTAGCTTCCTTAAGCCTTGGTGTCCTTTTCTTTAAAATGGCAGTGCTGTAGAGATGGAAAAAGCATTAAAAATTAAGTGCCTGGAGCACAGTAAATGCTTGGTGAATGAACCTTTATTATCACCATCATCATCATCACCATCAACACCATCATCACCATCACCATTAGCATCACCATTATCACAATCATCATCACCACCACCATTATCACACCATCACCACAATCATCGCCATTATCACCACCATCATCACAAACATCATCATCATCACCATCACCATCACTATGGTAACCACCATCATCATTCCAACATCATTCCTGACCACCTTGCATTAATGCAGACCCAGAGATTCAGGCTCTGCCCTCCAAGGATCTACTGGAGTTTATTTTTAGTTTAGGTCCACTTCAGAACTGTACTATTTTAGGGCACATGTGATAAAGATGGAAATACAATGGACATTTCCTAAAATACTGGTTTGTTAACTTCTGAAATACAATCAGAAGAAATGCTGTGAAACCTCCCTTAGGTTTCGGAATTGGAATCCTGAGTTGATAAGCAATGGGCTCCATCTCCAGATACTGAGGCCTTTCCAACTGTAATTTTATAATGATCTAATGACCATTCCAGAGGCTTTCACCTCAGCCCTACGGTGATTAATTAATGTGACCTTAACTGAAAGAAGCTGAATTAAAATAATTTTAGCTCATTTTCTGTAGAGATCTTCAGCAAGAAGTTATTTTTTCTAATGCCCATATACATCATTGGTGAGAGTAGTAAATTATAATCATAAATGAAAAATCTTATATCTGTTTTAATTTTTTGCTCTTTAAGGATGTCTAGGGTCCTGCTGAGTGAACAGTGGTCCACATTGCCTCACTTTGAATTAAATGACTCTAGAAAAATTCTAATTGAAAACAAAAAAGGAAATATGGTTTTTTCCCACCAGTTGCAGGATATAACACTGGTAATAAAGTAAAACATTTTTCAGGTTCACACTAAGATGTATGGAAATATCATCTTCTAAATTATTTTATATTATAATTAGTGAAGTCCTCAAACAGTGTTATAGGAAACACATATACTGCTATAGAGTACAAAGATTCCAATAAAGCAATATTAAGATAACCAATTTCAACAACAAAAAGCAAAATAAACTAGTATATGTAATATGTATATAGAAACAAATAAACATTTTTATAAGAACTACAAAAAACAGAGGTAAGATTGGATGCTTATGAAAATTCTAAATAAAATCTTTTTTCTATTTCATGAACTGTAGTTTTGTACCTGTGAAAATATGTACTTGCCAACTCCTTATATCTTAAATCTACAATAAGAATTAAAGACACTGAGGGGTGCCTGGGTGGTTTAGTCAGTTAAGCATCAGACTTGATTTTGACTCAGGTCATGATCTCAGTGTCTCAAGATCAAACCCTGTATCAGACTCTGAGCTGAGCTTGGAGCCTGCTTAAAGATTCTCTCTCCTTCTTTCTCTCTCCCTCTCCATGCACTCCATCCCTCATGTGTGCTCACTCTCTCCAAAAAAAAAAAAAAAAAAAAAAAACAAACAAACCAAAAAACATTGAACATAAACTTTAAGCTGTAACCCAAATTATTTTTTTCCTCAATTAAAATTATATTTAAAATGGAGATTAGTTTTCTTCCTATCATTCTATGATATTTCCAGTCAAAACCATTTTTCTTACCATGGTATGTCACCAGAACAAACTAGGAAATCATATGTGAACTAAAGAAAGTGAAACAGATTTTTTGGAAAGTTTTTATTTAAATTCCCGTTAGTTAACATACAGTGTAATATTATTTTCAGGTGTACAATATAGTGACTCATCACTTCCGTACTTTACCCAGGGCTCATCATCACAAGCGCACTCCTTAATCCCTATCACCTAGTTCCCCCATCCCCCCATCCCCCTCCACCCTGGTCACCATCAGTGTGTTCTCTGTAGTTAAGAGTCTGTTTCTTGGTTTGCCTCCCTCTTTTCCCCTATGATCATTTTTTTGTTTCTTTAATTCCACATAAGTGAAATCATGTGGTATTTGTCTTTCTCTGATTTTCCTTAGCATATCACCCTCTAGCTCCATCCACATTATTGCAAAGGCAAGATTCCATTCTTTTTTTATAGCTGACTAATATTCCATCGTGTGTGTGTGTGTGTGTGTGTGTGTGTACATACCACATCTTCTTTGGGCTCTTTCCATAATTTGGCTATTGTAGATAATGCTGCTATAAACATTTGGAAGCATGTATTCCTTTTGAATTAGTGTTTTTGTATTCTTTCAGTAAATACCTAATAGTACAACTGCTGGGTCATAGGGTAGCTCTACTTTTCACTTTTTGAGGAGGCTCCGTACTGATGTATATGTATATGTATATGTACTCCGTACATATCAGAGTACCAAAAATAATATTACACCCATATACTCACCACCAATAAAAAACCACTTGCTGTATTTCCATCAGTTCTTTTAAAAATAAATATGATGAATGATTCTTGAACATGTTTTTATACTTTTAGTATAGAATAAAGATCCATAAACCTCATAGTATTGTATTTTTGTGTTAAAGTCCACATAAGTGGTTTTACAAAAACCCTCTGTTTGCTGTTGAAGACTTATTATATGGTGAATATTGAGTACTCAGGCCATTGAGCATTGTATCACTTATGTTGAGAGAATTAAAGAAATCATAATGATAAAGCTTGTTAGAAAAATGTGTAGCTTAGCTTAATAGGCCAAAAGGAAAAGCTAGTGAGTTTGAGTTTTTATATTTTACCTACTGTATGGGGAGAATGGAGTAATTCCCAAACATACAGTGTGTATGTTTGCTTTAGCAGCAATGTCCACAATAGTCAAACTATGGAAAGAGCCCAGATGTCCAGGACAGATGAAGAAGATGTGGTGTATACATACACAGTTGGAATATTATGCAACTGTCAAAATGAAATTTGCCATTTATGATGTGGATGGAACTGGAGGGTATTATGCTAAGTGAAATAAGGCAATGATCATATCAGTGATATGAGGAATTTGAGAAACAAGGCAGAGGATCGTAGGGGAAGAGAGGAAAAAAATGAAACAAGATGAAAACAAAGAAGGAGATAAACCATAGGAGACTCTTAAACTTAGGAAACAAACTAAGGGTTGGTGGAGTGAAGGGAGGTGGAAGGGATGGTGGAATAGGCTGATAGACATTGGGAATGATATGTGTTGTAATGAGCACTGGAGAGTATATAACCTGATGAATCATGGACCCATATCCTTGAAACAAGTAACACATTAAATGTTAATTTAAAAAAAAGAAATGGTCTATGTATGCATCATTCTGCATAAAATATAGAAAAGTTCAATTTGATATGTCAAAAATTTGGAGGATCAGATTATTTAACATAAAATTATGAGCCCATTTCAGAATATAGTCATCTCTCATGGAGAACTTTTATCTTTTGTGAGAACTCTGATTGCTCATTTAGAAGCTCCTAGGAGTAAAAATTCACATAAATTGTAATAATTTAAGAATTAGTTGTCATGGATCATGATCCAAGAATATTTCAAGTACTTAGATAAGATGACTAGTACCATTAAATAGAAGAGAGCATTACTAGCCTTACCAGGGACAGAAGTATTTATAACACATATTCTTACTGGTATTCATTCTACTGGAAATATGCAAAACTATCTCAGCAAGTATAAAGTTGACGAAAGCTGCAAATAAAATGTATGCTGCATAGAATTTACTGGTAGATTTTAGAAACTAATTAGATGCACCAAAATGTGTAAGGTAGGTATGCTGACGCTAGACCTTCACTTTACAGTTTCTTCAACTTTGTTAGACTGACATTTGATAACTTTGCTTTGCATATACTCATTGTTGAGTATGTTTTTAAAAAAAGATCTTAGAGATCATGGGGGAGAGGAGATTAGAGGGAGAAGCAGAGACTCCCCATTCAGCAGGGAGCCTGATGCAGGACTCAACCCCAGAGTCCTGGGATCATGACCTGAGCCAAAGGCGATGCTTAACTGACTGAGCCACCCAGGTGCCCCACTGCTGAGTATCTTAAGTGAAAGACCGGGAATTAAGACATTAGTGCTTGTCCAAATTGTCCAAATCAGACCCTGCATTTTGTTAGTTACAGCCGTTTGTCAAATGCGATGTGGTGAGCTATTGCATGGATTTGCTAGAGGTAGGCATTGTTATTTACGCTCAAATTTCTTTGGAAATAAATGGCTTCCTGGTGATGATAATGGGTACCAAATTCTCTTTGCTCATCAATGATTCAAATTTATTATATCCCCTCCTGTATTGCAATTCGTCGTTGATTTAAAGTTTAGTCTTCTAACTCATGTCTGCCTTGTACCACAGGTGTCTGGCACAGGCACTCACCATATATTTGCTGGAAGAATCTGTTAAAGTTCTGTGCACCGAGCACTTTGTATACATGACCAGTGAAAAGCGCGGTCCACGGAGACTGGATACTGCAGAATTCTCTTGTGGGTCAGGAATAGAGAGATCCGAGTTTAAAATACCCTGTGTTGGGTAACTTAATACCCACTCCGTGTATCCCAGAGAAAGAGGATTCTTGGCGTGCCGTCCGAAGCGCTGCGGCACTTAGCGCCGAAGCCCCTGGGGGAGGAAGGAACGCTGAGCCCTGGGTTTCGCCTAAGGTCAGAGGGGCTGGTGCGAGAGCCCCGGGGGCTCTGGCCCCCGCCAGGTGGAAGGCTGTGCGCTCGTCTGCGCTCTAGAGCCCCGATACCCAGCGCAGCCAGTAAGCGGCGCTGGGCCTCGGGTTTGGCGGGCCCA